>NC_041380.1:466693878-466739917 GCF_002162155.2 Triticum dicoccoides | reverse complement strand
GCGAAGGGAGGAAAGAAAAGGAAGGCCGCCCCAAGGGGGAAGGCCGAAGGGTCCAAGAAGAGGAAGACCCCTCCGCCGGACTACGCCCCCGACGCCGACGAGGATGAAGAGGAGTGGCCGGACAGGGCCAGGCGTCCGGCAAAATCGTAAGTGTTCGGATACCAGAGTAACTCATGATATTCCTTTTGTTGCACAGCTTTCCCTAATGTCGAATATAATCATGCAGCCCGCCCCGGGCCGATCTCAACGAGTCGTCGAGCGGCTCCCTGGATTCATCGGACATGAACTCAGTTCCGCCTGTTGTCTCCCCCCGCACTGCAGATGATGCCGAAGTGGTGTCACAACGAGCTCCGGGGCAGGAGGAGGTGGTCCTGGAGGAGCCGCAAGGCGACCTCCCGGACTCCAGGAGTAAAGGGGACAAGACCCCCCAGGGCTCCAAGTCCGGCTTTGATCCGGACACCGTGCTAGAATCTTCAATGATTCTGGACCGCGGCAGGCGAACTCCTTCCAAGAGGAGCAAGCCTTCTGAGCCGGCAGCCTCTGTCCAACCGGAGGTGCCGGACAATCTGCTGGAGGTGCTTGAAGGCGCCTCCATCGACGAGGAGCACTGTACTATTATGAGTACGGTGATCCAGAAGGTTCAGTCTGCCAAGAGTGGACTGAGTGAAGCTTGTGCTAGCCTCCTAACAGGCTTCGAGGTAAGTAAAAAATATGTAAAAATATTACCGCATAGACAGTAGCCCCTGATGCTCTGTTTGGCGTTCGGAAAGAAAAGCCGAATAGAGGATCTATTAAATTTTGCAGGAGTCTAACAATAAAGAGTCAATATGCGTATGCAGGCTTCACTGCTATCCACCGCCGCACTGACTGCGGAGGTGGGTGTCCTAAAGCAGGATCTCGAGTGGACCGAGCAAGAGCTCGGCCTTGCCAAGCGGCAACTCGAGGAGAAAGAAGGTAAGAAATACCTTACAAAAAAAGGTGCCTATAGAGAGGCGTGATTGCAAAAAATAACAGGATTGTACTGTTTATTGTAGGGGCCACGAGTGAGGTGGCGACCCTCAAGCAGGCGCTGTCCGAGGCCAAAAATAAAACGGTCGCAGAGCGCACCGAGCGAGAGAAACTTGGGGCTCAGGTCGGTGAGGTGCAGCAAGAGCTTCAGGCTCTCATGAAAAAACATGAGAGTTTGGAGCTTGAGTCAAAGACCCAAGCGTCCGAGCTCGCGACGGCCCTTGAGACTGCCAAGTCTGCCAAGGCCGAAGTCCAAAAGGCCCACCAAGAGTTGGAGGAGGTGAAAAAGATAGCAGCGGGTAAGGCATTCTTCATGCAAAGCAGAAATATAAAAGTAAACTACTTGTTACTTACCCGAATCTGGAGCTCTCCAGGGGCATTCGCAGATCTTCCCCGCAGCGTATCCGACGCCGCCGCATTCTATTGAGCTGAAGAGGGCAGCTCGACGGAGAAGGTGTTCTGGTCTCAGTATGCTGAGGCCGGACACCCTGTGCCCTTGAGCGACCAGCTGAAACAGCTGGTCGAGCTCCACAAGGCGGCCGAACAGGCCATGAAAGGCTTCATAGTTCGGCTGTGGCCCGGAGAGGCCCTGCCTGGGAGCTACTTCGGGCTGGTGCGTCGGCTGGTGGAGGCCTGTCCAAGGCTCGAGGTCATCAAGCGCTCCGTCTGCATCGAGGGTGCCTGTAGGGCCCTTGCCCGTGCGAAGGTGCACTGGGGTAAGCTAGATGGTGAAAAGCTTGTGAGGGACGGGCCGCCGCAGGGGAAGGAGCATCGCAAGCCCGAGAACTATTACAAGGATGTTCTTGCAGGTGCCCGCCTTGTGGCAGATGAATGTACCAAGGATGTAATTTTTGAATGAACTCGCTCGATTTTATCCTGTGCGCTGAAAACTTGTTCATATGCGCTAAGAAATGCTTATTGAATTTAAAATATTATTTTCTGTGCGGCCGTTTATCAAAAATTGAGAGATGGCCAGTCGTCGGCTTCTGCCCCCATGCCACTAGTGCTGGGGTGTTCGGTGATAAACCTGTGCGCTCTTTTTCCCATGTTTGGGTCCTTCGAGGGAGGCGCTCAGCATGATGAACCAGGCAATCGGACTATAATGCTTGAACACTCTCACTTAGCCATAGAACTTTATATTTTAAATTTCGGCGAAGCCCCTAGTTTGGAAGACCGAGTTCGGGGCGCTATCCACGCCTTGGCTGGGGTTATCCAGCTCCTCGCTCGAAGCGGCATAAGTCTTTAGGGACTCGAAAAACCTCTCGAACAGCGACCGGTCTCTCGCCTCATCATGATAGTCAATTTTAGCTTTCTCCACTGAGGTTCTTAACCCAGCTTAACCGGGGCACAATCGCAGTGGTTCTCCTAGTGCTACCTTAGCCGATATAGCGGAACGTAAGGCACCAAAACATAGGAGCCGGGCAAACCCAACTATTGACCCAAATCATGATTCGGAGCCGATGCATATAGTGCTATAAGTTTGGGGTGCCACACTTGTGAAAGTGTACGGACTTCTCACACCATGTTAAAGGGTACTAAAGTCCCTGGCGTACTTGCCGTACCACAGTGTACGGGTGCAACATGTCACAAATGAACATATATAAAAGAGAGTAATGCAAAAAATAGACAAAAAGCTACGCATTGTTTATAGAGAGGCTATTTATCAAAGCCGAACGATACAAATAGTGCGGTAAGCAAAAGATATTGGACTATTCAGTATGTCCTGACCAGGGGCAGGCCGTGGAATTGTATTTAAAACAGGTATACCGCTCGTAACAGAGACCACCTGGGAGTTCCATAATGCGGCATGGCTTGTCTGCCTCCCTGGATCTTGCATCGTTTGTGCGGCAGTCGAATTGCCGAACAGGTCGTCCGAAGTATGGAGTCCTGAAAGTAAGAAAAAATTAAAAAAGAATCCGGCAGCCCCTAGTACGTTTTAAGCCGTATTTTGGGCGTGCCGTTATTGTGCCCCTTCCCCTGTGCCCATGGTATTTCCAGGGCGTAGTTATGTACGCGAGGTACTGGTTTCGCTATGTTGCGAAAGCTGGGGTTGGGGCTGCATTTCTACGCTTGCTCAGAGCGTGCCAGGCGGTCCTGCTGTGGATTACTCCGGGCGCGCTTGGCAGTGTCTGGCATTTTAATGGCCGGACTGGAGAATTGCCTGAGAAGGCTACTTTGTACCTCTGCTGCGAGAGCCGCCGTATGCTCCTCCGTACGGAGGGAGCGTTCGGTGTTTCCGTTGACCGTAATTACTCCTCGAGGGCCTGGCATCTTGAGCTTGAGATATGCGTAGTGCGGCACCGCATTGAACTTTGCGAATGCGGTTTGTCCGAGCAGGGCGTGATAGCCGCTGCGAAACGGGACTATATCGAAGATCAACTCTTCGCTTTGGAAATTGTCCGGGGATCCGAAGACCACGTCAAGTGTTACTGAGCCTGTACAGTTGGCTTCTACACCTGGTATAACGCCTTTAAAGGTCATTCTTGTGGGTTTAATCCTTGAGGGATCTATGCCCATTTTCCGCACTGTATCCTGATAAAGCAGGTTCAGGCTACTGCCGCCGTCCATGAGGACTCTTGTGAGATGAAATCCGTCGATGATTGGGTCGAGAACCAATGCGGCGAAGCCGCCATGACGGATGCTAGTGGGATGGTCCCTTCGATCAAAAGTGAGCGGGCAGGAGGACCATGGGTTGAACTTTGGGGCGACTGGCTCCATCGCGTATACATCCCGTAGCGCATGCTTCCGCTCCCGCTTGGGAATGTGGGTTGCGTATATCATGTTCACCGCCCGCACTTGTGGGGGAAAGCCCTTCTGTCCATTGTTGTTCGGCGGCTTGGGCTCCTCGTCATCGCTATGCAGCCCCTTGTCTCTGTTTTCGGCCCTTAACTTGCCTGCCTGCTTGAACACCCAACAATCCCTGTTAGTGTGATTGGCTGGCCTTTCGGGGGTGCCATGTATCTGGCACAAGCGATCGAGTATTCGGTCCAAACTGGACGGGCCCTGAGTATTCTTTTTGAAAGCCTTTTTCTGCTGACCGGATTTATAGCCTTTGAATCCAGCATTGACTGCCGTGTCTTCATTGCTGTCGCTGTTAACGCGGCGCTTTTGCTTATTCCGACGTGTCCTGCCACTTTTGTCCTTGGTATCTGAATTACCAGGGTTCTTCGATAAGTTGTTACTGTGAGCTAGCCAGCTGTCTTCTCCCGGGCAAAAGCGGGTCATGAGTGTCGTGAGGGCTGCCATGGATTTCGGCTTTTCCTGTCCCAGGTGCCGGGCAAGCCACTCGTCGCGGATGTTATGTTTGAAGGTTGCTAGGGCCTCTGCGTCCGGACAGTCGACTATCTGGTTTTTCTTTGTTAGGAACCGTGTCCAGAATTGTCTGGCCGATTCTTCTGGCTGCTAAATTATGTGGCTTAAGTCGTTGGCATCCGGCGGTCGCATGTAAGTGCCCTGGAAGTTGTCGAGGAATGCGGCTTCCAGGTCCTCCCAAGAACCGATTGAGTCTGCTGGCAGGCTGTTGAGCCAATGCCGGGCTGGTCCTTTAAGTTTGAGCGGGAGGTATTTGATGGCGTGTAGATCATCGCCGCGTGCCATGTGGATGTGAAGGAGATAATCCTCTATCCATACCGCCGGGTCTGTTGTGCCATCGTATGATTCGATGTTTATGGGTTTGAAACCCTCTGGGATTTTATGATCCATTACTTCATTCGTGAAGCATAGCGGGTGTGCGGCGCCTCTGTACTGGGCTATATCACGACGCAGCTCGGAAGAGCTATGTCTGTTGTGTTCGGCCCGGCCGAATTTGTTGTATCCGGAGTGAAGATCATTGTCACATGCCGTAGGGCGCCTGCGCGATCCGTAGATCGATCTTGTTTGTCTTGCCTTATCCTCCAGTATGTCTCGCAGGTCGGGTGCATTTTCCCGTGCCTTAGTTGAGCGGCGTCGGGCATGGCTTGGGTGGAGGGCTGACAGGCCTCTCTGTCGCGGCCGCGAGGTGGCTGGTCTGCCATGTCATGCGCTAGTGATGTAGGTGCTTCCTCCTCTGATCGGGGTAGCGGCCTGCGCTTCGGGTAACTCTTGAAGGGGCGTTCGAGTTCGTACTCTTCGGCCGCAAGGTCTTCAGTCCATCTGTCAGCTAGCAATTCTTGGGCAGCTCTAAGTTGTTGCTACTTTTTCTTGAGGCTGCTTGCCGTAGCTAAAAGCCTGCGTTTAAAACACTCTTGTTCGGCGAGGTCTGATGGTATGATGAATTCGTCGTCATCGAGGCTAGCCTCGTCTTCGGAGGGAGGCGTATAGTTATCATCCTCGACCTCTCGGTCTGCCACTCTTTCATGAGGGCTGGTTTCTCCATCTTCCTGTGCCAAATTTTGCTGAGGTGGGTGTTCTTCGGCGCTATCCGGGGTAGTATTATCTCCCATGCCGGAATCACCGTTTTTGCTTTGGCGGGATTTAGAGCGGCGCCGCTGACACCGGTGCTTTTGCTGTTTCTTGGGGGCGTCATCCCCCACTGTTCCATTGCCATCTCCATCTTTTGGAGTATCCACCATATATATGTCATATGACGAGGTGGCCTTCCAGCGCCCTACAGGTGTTGGTTCTTGTTCGTCTCCTGCATCGTCGTCCATGCCGTCGATGTCTTCGGAATCGAAGTCAAGCGTGTCGGTTAAGTCGTCGACAGTGGCTACGAAGTGGGTGGTGGGTGGGCTTTGAATTTTTTCGTCGTCCGTATCCCAACCTTGCTGACCATAGTCCGGCCAGGGCTCTCCTGATAAAGAGAGAGACTTTAGAGAATTCAGGATGTCGCTGAAGGGCGAGTGCTAAAAGATGTCCGCGGCGGTGAACTCCATGATCGGCGCCCAATCGGATTCGATCGGCAGGGGCGCGGGGGGCTCGGAGATCGGAGAGGAATCCAGATCCTCGGAGTCACAGGCCATGCGGAGTGTGGGGCTGGAGTTCGGCTCAATCGCCTCTGAGATCACAGCCCCTGAGGCAGCGTCTAACCGCTGATCCTCGATCGGTGCAGTAGGCTCCGAATTGGTCGAAACCGATAAGTGTGCGGCCTCCAAGGCGCTGTTCGGTGGCAGAGCTATATCATGCCCATCGAGACAGTGCGGCGCGCTTGGCTGTGGCTCGAATCCGTCGAAGATCAAGTCCCCGCGGATGTCAGCCGTGTAGTTTAGGCTTCCAAACCTGACCTGATGGCCAGGGGCGTAGCTTTTGATCTGCTCAAGGTGGCCAAGCGGATTGGCCCACAATGCGAAGCCGTCGAAGACGAAGATCTGTCCGGGGAAAAAAGTCTCACCCTGGACTGCATCATTGTTGATGATCGAAGGAGCCATCGGGCCTAAAAGCGACGACACAGAGGAACTCTCAATGAAAGCACTAATGTCGGTGTCAAAACCGGCGGATCTCGGGTAGGAGGTCCCGAACTGTGCGTCTAGGCCGGATGGTAATAGGAGGCAGGGAACACTTTGTTTTACCCAGGTTCGGGCCCTCTCGATGGAGGTAATACCCTACTCCTGCTTGATTAATATTGATGATATGGGTAGTACAAGAGTAGATCTACCACGAGATCAAGGAGGCTAAATCCTAGAAGCTAGCATATGGTATGATTGTTGTGTATGGAGTTGATCGCCTACGGACTACAACCCTCCGGTTTATATAGACACCGGATAGGGTTAGGGTTACATAAAGTCGGTTACAATGATAGGAGATCTCGAATATCCGCATCGCCAAGCTTGCCTTCCACGCCAAGGAAAGTCCCATCCGGACACGGGACGAAGTCTTCAATCTTGTACCTTCATAGTCCAGGAGTCCGGCTGAAGATATAGTGCGGCTACCCGAACACCCCCTAATCCAGGACTCCCTCATGCATAAAAGGATAAACATCACATGCAATCAATATGTTACATGATATGGCCTTTATCATATCTTGTGCTTTTGATCTCCATCTCTAAAGCACCGCCATGATATGCATCATCACCGACATGACACCATGATCTCCACCATTGTGTAGTCATGTTGTTTTCTCCACCAACTATTGCTAACTCGTAGCGATAAAGTAAATCAATTACATGGTGTTTAAAGATTGACACACAGGTCATACAATATATTAAAGAAAACCCTATGGCTTCTGCCGGTTTGTTGGTGCAACAAACCCTGGGTCTGTTGCCCAGACTGTGCACAGGCAGGGGGACGAGATTGAAGCACCAACCCAAGTCAGAGTACAAGGGACTAAGAGGTTCGAAGGACCAACATGTAGATCGGAGGGACCAAGATCAAGCTAGAGAAGCAAGACACCATCAGGAGAAGGGCCTCCTTTGCCGGGCAGGCGAGCTCGGAAAGGGGCGAGGCCACCCCCGGAAGAAGACGTCCAAGACGTCTCGGCAGGGCCTGCCCGGACACACGGAAGCAAAACCACCTCACCAACTACTCCACCATGACCCATGTCGTCATCAGTGCGGTGTCAAGCCGCAAAGTGACTAAGTGGCAGCCATTTGCCACATGGTAGCCTCTCCCTACAGGAAATACCTACAGATGACACCCGTCCTGCGACATGTCAAGCAAGCAGGCGTGGAGCTGGCGGGATAGCCCGGCAAGCCTTGTCGGGCAACCAACGATGTGACGTTGAGCGGTGCACTTAATGCACCTTGTCAGCCTGCAGAGTTAGGTATGATAGCACTGTTTGCTATCTTATTAGTGCGTAATGACTACTTTGCCATTGTGGTAACCCCTTGATCTATAAAAGGAGGCCCATGGCAACCATAGAAGGGGTTAGAAGGTTGGGTAACTCACACCACCATACACGCGTAGCCACTGCTGCCCTGAGGCAACCCCTGCCGGGCGAGTGTACTATGCTCCATCACCACCTTTCCACGATCAATCCACCAAAGCAGGAGTAGGGTTTTATGCCTCGCGGCGGCCCGAACCTGGGTAAAAATGTCTGCGTAATCTCTGTCATGCTGCCCCACGCTTTTCTACTCTTCATGCAATGCGACGCCCCCCTGCCGAACCAGCAAGGGGCCTTCTGGTCCCATGGGTGGCCATGGTTTCCCGCGACATCTTTGACGCACCAGGTAGGGGGGTCGCTTGCGTGAACCTGAAGGTGTGTGCAACGCGTCATCTTCATCACCATCTTCATCTTCGACGGCGCCATCGACCATGGTGCCCAAAAAGAAACCCGGTTCTTCGCCTCATCCATCCACCTCGAAGGCTCTATCACCCATGGCCTCTAACGCTCCGGGGGCGCGGAGACACACGAGGATGCAGACACTGCTGGGGATGTGGTCGGAGCAGGCAGCACTGTCACCACTTCCCCCATGGCCGAAGCAGGAGAAGGAGACATCGGTGGAGAGCAGCATCAGCAACACCCCGAGGCCATGCTCCACAAGGTTCGGGTGAAGGGGTTACTCCATCTGCGCCCCTTTATCCCACCGATGGGCACAGTCGCAGCAACGGCGCTCAGACCGGGCCGAATCGCCGCCCTCCGGCCGCTCCCACCACAGGTGCGGCCGCAGTGCGTGCACCTCCCCCGGGATGGGTCGACCAAGCCGCTGCACCCGACGGAGCCGCTGGCCCTCGAGCACCTTCACCACACCACCCTGCCATCCAGGTGGTCGCCCCGCAGTAGCAGGGGCGTAGTGGTGCCGCCGCTGGCACCGTCAGGAGCTGAGCGATGGTGTGATCAACTTCATCATCACCCATGCCAAGTACAGCCTCGGAGGCCAGGGCGCGGGCTCATCTGCTGCTGAGGTTTCCGCTAGCGGCTGAGCAGATGGACGAATGGCGTGCCACCATCCAAAGTCTGCTCGGTTTCGCCGAAGCTGGGGGCTCACAGCGAGCTGGCCCTCCACGGCCTCCCCAAGCAACAGCAACGGCTCATGCTGCTGACCATACGGAAGGGGCCATCCACACGGTGCAGTCCCCGCCACGGCAGCTAGCGCGAGTGCAACAGAATCAAGGCCCCGACAACGTATCGATGGCCTCTTATGATCCTCGAGCGCGTCCAGGTCAATGACAAGCCCCGAAGGATAGGTGGAGAGGAGACACGTGCGTCATTGTTGAGCAATGCTGCGATGACCACCATTGGACCAATGGGTGTGACAGCCCCGATATCAATGAGCCCACACTCGGTATTGGCGGGTGCCTACCTTTCGAGGTTGGCTGCCCTGCCTTTACTCATGAGATGCGGCAAGTCCGTTGGCCATCCGTTCGCACGTTCAAGCCAGAGATCCTTGAGAAGTACAATGGGAGGCTGAACCCGGCAGAGTTTCTGAGCATCTACACCATCACTGTTCAGGCTGCCGGGGGAAGAGATGAGAAGGTTTTTGCCAACTACTTCCCTTTGGCTCTCAAGTCCAATGTGAGGTCTTGGCTGATGCACCTGCTAGAGAACTCCATTTCACCATGGGCAGACCTGTGCCATGAGTTCATCGGCGCCTTCACCGGTGGCCATCAAGAGCCGGGTCGACCCAGCGACTTGCAGCTCCTCCAACAGAAGGAAGGAGAAACTGTCTGTAAGTATTTACAGAGATTCAGTGAAGTTCATAAAAACATCCCAAATATCCATCCGGCAGCCGTGATAGTGATACGTCCATTTTGCATCATGCTTTTATATCGATATTTAATGCATTATGGGCTGTTATTACACATTATGTCACAATACTTATGTCTTTCTCTCTCTTATTTTACAAGGTTCACATGAAGAGGGAGAATGCTGGCAGCTGGAATTCTGGGCTGGAAAAGGAGCAAATATTAGAGACCTATTCCGCATAACTCCAAAAGTCCTGAAACTCCACGAAAGTCAGTTTTGGATTATATAAAAAATATTGGGCGAAGAAAGAACCAGAGGGGGGCCACCCACCGTCCACGAGGGTGGGGGGCGCGCCCCCCTGCCTCGTGCCCCCCTGGAAGGCCTCCGGCGCCCATCTTTTTCTATATTAAGTCTTTCGCCTTGGAAAAATAGAGAGGAAGCTTTCAGGAAGAAGCGCCGCCATCTCAAGGCGGAACCTTGGTGGAACCAATCTAGGGCTCCGGCAGAGCTGTTCTGGCGGGGAAACATCCCTCCGGGAGGGGGAAATCGTCACCATCATCATCACCATCGATCCTCTCATCCAGAGGGGGTCAATCTCCATCAACATCTTCACTAGCACCATCTCCTCTCAAACCCTAGTTCATCTCTTGTATCTGATCTTTGTCTCAAAACCTCGGATTGGTACATGTGGGTTGCTAGTAGTGTTGATTACTCCTTGTAGTTGATGCTAGTTGGTTTATTCAGCGGAAGATTATATGTTCAGATCCTTTATGCATATTAATACCCCCCTGATAATGAACATGAATATGATTGGTGAGTAGTTACGTTTGTTCCTGAGGACATGGGAAAAGTCTTGCTATAAGTAGTCATGTGAATTTGGTATTCGTTCGATATTTTGATGAGATGTATGTTGTCTCTCCTCTAGTGGTGTCATGTGAACGTCGACTACATGACACTTCACCATTGTTTGGGCCTAGGGGAAGGCATTGGGAAGTAATAAGTAGATGATGGGTTGCTAGAGTGACAGAAGCTTAAACCCTAGTTTATGCGTTGCTTCGTAAGGGGCTGATTTGGATCCACATGTTTCATGCTATGGTTAGGTTTACCTTAATACTTATTTTGTAGTTGCGGATGCTTGAAAGAGGGGTTAATCATAAGTGGGATGCTTGTCCAAGGAAGGGCAGTACCCAAGCACCGGTCCACCCACATATCAAATTATCAAAGTAACGAATGCGAATCATATGAGCATGATGAAAACTAGCTTGACGATAATTCCCATGTGTCCTCGGGAGTGTTTCCCTTTATATAAGAGTTTGTCCAGGCTTGTCCTTTGCTACAAAAAGGATTGGTCCACCTTGCTGCACCTTGTTTACTTTTGTTACTTTTTACCCATTACAAATTACCTTATCACAAAACTATCTATTACCGATAATTTCAGTGCTTGCAGAGAATACCTTACTGAAAAGTGCTTATCATTTCCTTCTGCTCCTCGTTGGGTTCGACACTCTTACTTATCGAAAGGACTATGATAGATCCCCTATACTTGTGGGTCATCAAGACTCTTTTCTGGTGCCATTGCCATGGAGTGAAGCACCTTTGGTAGGTGGAATTTGGTAAGGAAAACTTTATATAGTGTGCTGAAATTTATTGTCACTTGTTACTATGGAAAGTAATCCTTTGAGGGGCTTGTTTGGGGTATCTTCACCCCGACCAATAGAGAAAAGAGTTGCTCCTTAACCTACTGAACCTACTGAAAATGTTTACTTTGAAATTCCTTCAGGTATGATAGAGAAACTGCTAGCTAATCCTTTTACAGGAGATGGAACATTACATCCCGATTTGCACTTAATCTATGTGGATGAAGTTTCTGGATTATTTAAGCTTGCAGGCATGCCCGAGGATGTTATCAAGAAGAAGGTCTTCTATTTATCTTTGAAGGGAAATGCATTGACATGGTTTAGGCTATGCGATGATATTGGATCATGGAACTACAACCGATTGAAATTGAAATTTCATCAGAAGTTTTACCCTATGCATCTGGTTCATCGTGATCATAATTATATATGTAATTTTTGGCCTCACAAAGGAGAAAGTATCGCTCAAGCTTGGGGGAGGCTTAAGTCAATGCTATATTCATTCCCCAATCATGAGCTCTCAAGAGAAATTATTATTCAAAATTTTTATGCTCGGCTTTCTCTCAATAATCGCTCCATGCTCGATACTTCTTATACTAGTTCTTTTATGATAAAGACTATTGAATTCATATGGGATTTATTGGAAAGAATTAAATGCAACTCTGAAGATTGGGAACTCGGCAAAGGTAAGGAGTCGGGTATAACACCTAAGTTTGATTGTGTTAAATATTTTATGGATACCGATGCTTTTCGTGAATTTAGCACTAAATATGGACTTGACTCTGAGATAGTAGCTTCTTTCTATGAATCATTTGCTACTCATGTTGATCTCCCTAAGGAGAAGTGGCTTAAATATCATCCTCCCATTGAAGTAAAAGTAGTTGAACCTATTAAAGTTGAGGAAAAGACTATCACTTATAATGTTGATCCTATTGTTCCTACCGCTTATATTGAGAAACCACCTTTCCCTGCTAGAATAAAGGATCATGCTAAAGCTTCAACTGTGGTTCGTAAGAGTAATACAAGAACACCTACACCCCCTGAGAAAATTAAAGTTGAACCTAGTATTGCTATGGTTAAATATCTCTTGGTCGATAATATTGATGGGCATGTTATTTACTTCTCTGATGAAGCTGCTAGAATTGCTAGACTAGATACTAAAAATAAACATAGACCTGTTGAGGGAGTCCTGGATTAGGGGGTGTTCGGGTAGCCGCACTATATCTTCAGCCGGACTCCTGGACTATGAAGGTACAAGATTGAAGACTTCGTCCCGTGTCCGGATGGGACTTTCCTTGGCGTGGAAGGCAAGCTTGGCGATGCGGATATTCGAGATCTCCTATCATTGTAACCGACTTTATGTAACCCTAACCCTATCCGGTGTCTATATAAACCGGAGGGTTGTAGTCCGTAGGCGATCAACTCCATACACAACAATCATACCATATGCTAGCTTCTAGGATTTAGCCTCCTTGATCTCGTGGTAGATCTACTCTTGTACTACCCATATCATCAATATTAATCAAGCAGGAGTAGGGTATTACCTCCATCGAGAGGGCCCGAACCTAGGTAAAACAAAGTGTTCCCTGCCTCATGTTACCATCCGGCCTAGACGCACAGTTCGGGATCCCCTACCCGAGATCCGCCGGTTTTGACACCGACACCTATTGTAGGAATGCCTGTTATTTCTGTTAAAATAGGACATCACTGTTATCATGGATTATGTGATATGGGTGCTAGTGCTAGTGCAATACCTCATTCTTTATATAAAGAAATTATGCATGATATTGCACGTGTTGAGATAGAAGATATTGATGTTACTATTAAGCTTGCCAATAGAGATACTATTTCACCAGTTGGGATTGTTAGAGATGTTGAAGTCTTGTGTGGGAAAGTTAAATATCCCACTAATTTTCTTGTTCTTGGTTCCCCACAAGATGACTTTTGTCCCATTATATTTGGTAGACCCTTCTTGAATACTGTTAATGCTAAGATAGACTGCAAAAAGGATGTTGTTACTGTTGGTTTAGGGGATATGTCTCATGATTTTAATTTTTCTAAATTTCATAGAAAACCCCATGATAAAGAATTGCCTAGTAAAGATGACATTATTGGTCTTGCTTCTAATTCCATACCTCCTAAGGATCCTTTAGAACAATATTTGCTAGACCATGAAAATGATATGTTTATGAATGAAAGAAGGGAAATAGATGAAGTATTCTTTAAGATGGGACCTCTTTTGAAACACAATTTGCGTGTTGAAATTCTAGGGGATCCTCCTCCACCCAAGGGTGATCCCGTGTTTGAGCTTAAACCATTACATGATACTCTTAAATATGCTTATCTTGATGAAAAGGAGATATATCCTGTTATGATTAGTGCTAAACTTTCAGAGCGGGAAGAAGAGAGATTATTGAAAACTCCAAAGAAGCACCGTGCTGCTATTGGATATACTCTTGATGATCTTAAGGGCATTAGTCCCACTCTATCTCAGCACAAAATAAAATTGGAGAAAGATGCTAAACCGGTTGTTGATCACCAACGACGGTTAAATCCTGAGATGAAAGAAGTGGTAAGAAATGAAATACTAAAGCTTCTGGAGGCATCTATAATTTATCCTGTTGCTGATAGTCAGTGGGTACGTCAAGTCCATGGTGTCCCTAAGAAGGGAGGTATTACCGTTGTTCCTAATGATAAAGATGAATTGATTCCACAGAGAACTGTGACAGGTTGTAGAAAGGTAATTGATTTCCGCAAATTAAATAAAGCTACTAGAAAAGATCATTACCCTTTACCTTTTATTGATCAAATGCTAGAAAGATTATCCAAACATACACATTTTTTCTTTCTAGATGGTTATTCTGGTTTCTCTCAAATACCTGTGTCAAAAGAGGATCAGGAAAAGACCACTTTTACTTGCCCTTTCGGTACCTTTGCTTATAGGTGTATGCCTTTTGGTTTATGTAATGCACCTGCTACCTTTCAAAGATGTATGACGGCTATATTCTCTGACTTTTGTGAAAATATTGTTGAGGTTTTTATGGATGATTTATTTGTGTATGGAACTTCTTTTGATGATTGCTTAAGCAACCTTGATCGAGTTTTGTAGAGATGTGAAGAAACTAATGTTGTCTTGAATTGGAGAAGTGCCACTTTATGGTTAATGAAGGTATTGTTTTGGGGCATAAAGTTTCTGAAAGAGGTATTGAAGTGGATAAATCTAAAGTTGATCCTCTTGAAAAGATGTCATGTCCTAAGGACATTAAAGGTATAAGATGTTTCCTTGGT
Source organism: Triticum dicoccoides (assembly GCF_002162155.2). Taxonomy (NCBI): domain Eukaryota; kingdom Viridiplantae; phylum Streptophyta; class Magnoliopsida; order Poales; family Poaceae; genus Triticum; species Triticum dicoccoides. The sequence goes on along the minus strand of NC_041380.1, from coordinate 466,725,451 downwards.
CATGCCGGTTTTTATAGGAGGTTCATTAAAGACTTCTCAAAAAAATTTAGGCCTCTGACTAATCTTTTACAAAAATACTTTTGTCTTTGATGATGATTGTCTAGAAGCATTTGAAATACTTAAGAAAGCCTTGATTTCTGCACCTATTGCTCAGCCTCCTGATTGGAATTTACCCTTTGAAATTATGTGTGATGCTAGTGATTATGTTGTAGGTGTTGTTCTAGGACAAAGAGTTGATAAGACATTAAATGTTATCCAGTATGCTAGTAAAACTCTAGACAGTGCCCAGAGAAATTATGCTACTACTGAAAAGGAATTTTTGGCAGTTGTATTTGCTTGTGATAAGTTCAGACCTTATATTGTGGATTCTAAAGTAAATGTTCACATTGGTCATGCTGCTATTAAATATCTTATGGAAAAGAAAGATGCTAAAGCTAGACATATTAGATGGGTTCTCCTACTACAAGAATTTGATTTGCATATTATTGATAGAAAGGGAGCTGAGAACCCCGTTGCAGACAACTTGTCTAGGTTAGAAAATGTTCTTGATGACCCACTACCTATAGATGATAGCTTTCCTGATGAACAATTAGCTGTCATAAATGCTTCTCGTACTGCTCCATGGTATGCTGGTTATGCTAATTACATTGTTGCTAAATTTATACCACCTAGTTTCACATACCAGCAAAAGAAAAAAATTCTATGACTTAAGACATTACTTCTGGGATGACCCACACCTTTATAAAGAAGTAGTAGATGGTGTTATTAGACATTGTGTACCTGAGCATGAACAAGAACAGATCCTACGCAAGTGTCACTCCGAGGCTTATGGAGGACCCCACACTAGAGATACAACTGCACATAAGGTATTGCAATCCAGTTTTTATTGGCCTACTCTCTTCAAGGATGCCCGTAAGTTTGTCTTGTCTTGTGATGAATGTCAAAGAATTGGTAATATTAGTAGACGTCAAGAAATGCCTATGAATTATTCACTTGTTATTGAACCATTTGATGTTTGGGGCTTTGATTATATGGGACCATTTCCTTCCTCTAATGGGTATACACATATTTTAGTTGTTGTTGATTACATTACTAAGTGGGTAGAAGCTATTCCAACTAGTAGTGCTGATCATAACACCTCTATTAAGATGCTTAAAGAAGTTATTTTTCCGAGGTTTGGAGTCCCTAGATACTTAATGACTGATGGCGGTTCACATTTTATTCATGGTGCTTTTCGTAAAATGCTTCCTAAGTATGATGTTAATCATAGAATTGCATCTCCATACCACCCACAGTCTAGTGGTCAAGTAGAACTGAGTAATAAAGTGCTTAAATTAATTTTGCAAAAGACTATTAATAGATCTAGAAAGAATTGGTCCAAGAAACTTGATGATGCATTATGGGCCTATAGAACTGCATATAAAAATTCTATGGGTATGTCTCTGTATAAGATGGTTTATGGAAAAGCGTGTCACTTACCTCTTGAACTAGAACATAAGGCATATTGGGCCATTAAAGAGCTCAATTATGATTTCAAACTTGCCGGTGAGAAGAGACTATTTGACATTAGCTCACTTGATGAGCGGAGAACCCAGTCCTATGAAAATGCCAAACTATTTAAAGAAAAGGTTAAAAGATGGCATGACAAAAGGATACAAAAATGTGAGTTTAATGTAGGTGATTATGTTCGGTTATACAACTCTCACTTAAGTTTTTGTAGGAAAACTCCTCTCTAAATGGGAAGGTCCTTACGTTATCGAGGAAGTCTATCATTCCGGTGCCATAAAAATCAACAACTTCGAAGGCACAAATCCGAGGGTGGTGAACGGTCAAAGAATCAAACATTATATCTCAGGTAATCCCATAAATGTTGAAACCAATGTTATTGACACCGTAACCCCGGAGTACATAAAGGGACACTTTCCAAAATGTTTCAGACTCCGAAAAGGAATAGGTATGTGGTACGGTAACTAAACCGACTCCAAAACAATTCTAATAGAAAATTTTCCCTATTTTGGAATATTTAAGAAAATAGGAAAATAAGAAGCAGTCCGGGAAGGACACGAGGTGTCCACGAGGGTGGAGGGCGCGCCCTACCCCCTGGGCACGCTCCCTGCCTCGTGGGCACCTCGTGCTCCCTTCGGACTCCGTTTTGTTGCATGGTACTTCTTTTGGTTGGTAAAAATTCATTATATAATCTCCCGAAGGTTTTGACCACCGTACCACGCAAATATCCTCTGCTTTTGTTTCGAGCTGTTTTTCTCACAGATCTAGATCACCATGACGTCTCCAAGCACCCCCAAGGACAAGTTTTTCGAGAGGGTCATCAACCTCTACCTTGCGGAGGTGCTGCAACACCCTCAAACCATTGAGTTGCGTGAGGGGGTGCTGCACATCCGCGATGTTGAGGGACCAAGGAGGACCGGAAGCATGGAGACAAGACTCGAAGCAATGGAGCAACAAGTTTTCAAGTGCCAGGGGATGGTGGAACGCGGACTTGATGCCAACCACATGATGATCACGGAGTTCACCAACAACCACAAGCTGGATGCCAAGAACATTGGTGAGACCATCTTCAAGCTTCACAAGAAAATCAAGCACCTCCAAGCCCATGTTTATGATCTGCAAAACCAAAACTGTGAGTATGAATATAGATTCAAGAGGATGAGTTTGGCTGCAGATTTGAGGATCCTGGAGACTCGATCATCCTTCTATGATGGTGAGCCCATGCCTTGGAAGATGGACGGCAATTCTACATCATCAACAACTCCATCATCACTACCACCAAAGGCGAACTGAGTATTGGGTATGGGCACTCCCCTTGGCAACTGCCAAGCTTGGGGGAGTGCCCCGGTATCGTATCACCATCACACTTCTATATTTACCATTTTTCTTAGTTCGATCCTTTTGGTAATATCTTGATCTAGTAGAATAAAGTTTTAGTACGATCTAGTTTTGATTTTTGCTTTATGATCCTTCTATGTAATCGAGCCCGTGAGTAAGGATTAGTTTTGAGTCGAGGGCTTTGCTATCTTGCTATGATCTTGAGGGAATAAAATAAAGAATAAAAAGAAATAAAGAGATCATATTAATCTTATGGAGAGTAATGACTTCACATATAAAGAGTATGATGAATAAAAGTTGTTGAGAGTTGACAAACATAGTTTTGGTCATCGTTGCAATTAATAGGAAGTAATAAAGAGAGAGAGGTTTTCACATATAAATATACTATCTTGGACATCTTTTATGATTGTGAGCACGCATTAAAATATGACATGCTAAAAAGTTGATGTTGGACAAGCTAGACAACGTAGGTTATGTTTTCTTACATCCGAAATAAATTATATTGTCAAGGATTATCCAACATGTTGAGCTTGACTTTCCCCCTCATGCTAGCCAAATTATTTGCACCAAGTAGAGATACTACTTGTGCTTCCAAATATCCTTAAACCTAGTTTTGCCATGAGAGTACATCATATCTAACTATGGATTGAGTAAGATCCTTCAAGTAAGTTGTCATTGTTGCAAGCAATAAAATTGCTCTCTAAATATGTATGATCTATTAGTGTGGAGAAAATAAGCTTTATATGATCTTGTGATGTGGAAGAAATAAAAGCGACGGACTGCATAATAAAGGTCCACATCACAAGTGGCAATATAAAGTGACGTTCCTTTTCATTAAAATTTCATGCATCCAACCATAAAAACACATGACAACCTCTACTGGCCTCTACGAAGGGCCTATCTTTTTTCTTATACTTTATACAAGAGTCATGGTGATCTTCACCTTTCCTTTTTACATTTTATACTTTAGCAAGCACTATGTGTTGGAAAGATCCTGATATATATAGCCAATTGTATGTAAGATATCGTGAGCTATTATTGTTGACATTACCCTTGAGGTAAAAGGTTGGGAGGCAACACTTTAAGCCCCTATAGTTCTCTATGTCTGATTAAAACTCCATACCCATAAGTATTGCGTGAGTATTAGCAATTGTGAAAGACTAAATGATAGTTGAGTACGTGGACTTGCTGAAAATCTCTTATATTGACTCTTTCCGATGTTATGATAAATGGCAATTGCTTCAATGACTGAGATTATAGTTTGTTAGTTTTCAATGAAGTTTCTAATTCATACTTTACATTGTGAATAGATTCTTACTTTAGCATAAGAAATCATATGAAAACATATATATATATATATATATATGTTGCTGTTCTAGGAATGATCTTGATGCCCTCATGTCCATAGTTTATTTTATCGACACCCCTATCTCTAAACATGTGGACATACTTTCGATATCGGTTTCCGCTTGAGGACAAGCAAGGTCTAAGCTTGGGGGAGTTGGTACGTCCATTTTGCATCATGCTTTTATATCGATATTTATTGCATTATGGGTTGTTATTACACATTATGTCACAATACTTATGCCTTTTCTCTCTTATTTTACAAGGTTCACATGAAGACGGAGAATGTCGGTAGCTGGAATTCTGGGCTGGAAAAGGAGTAAATATTAGAGACCTATTCTGCATAACTCCAAAAGTCCTGAAACTCCACGAAAGTCAGTTTTGGAATATATAAAAATATTGGGCGAAGAAAGCACCAGAGGGGGCCACCCACCATCCACGAGGGTGGGGGGCGCGCCCTACCCCCTGGGCGCGCCCCCTGCCTCGTGGGCCCCTTGCCAGGCCTCAAGTGTCCATCTTTTGCTATATTAAGTCTTTTCCTCTTGAAAAAAATAGAGAGGAAGCTTTTGAGACGAAGTGCCGCCGTCTCGAGGCGGAACCTTGGCGGAACCAATCTAGGGCTCCGGCGGACCTATTCTGCCGGGGAAACATCCCTCGAGGAGGGGGAAATCGTCACCGTCATCATCACCATCGATCCTCTCATCGGGAGCAGGTCAATCTCCATCAACATCTTCACCAGCACCATCTCCTCTCAAACCCTAGTTCATCTCTTGTATCCGATCTTTGTCTCAAAACCTCAGATTGGTACCTGTGGGTTGTGATAACCCACAAGTATAGGGGATCACAACAGTTTTCGAGGGTAGAGTATTCAACCCAAATTTATTGATTCGATGTAAGGGGAGCCAAAGAATATTCTCAAGTATTAGCAGCTGAGTTGTCAATTCAACCACACCAGGAGACTTAATATCTGCAGCAAAGTGTTTAGTAGCAACATAATATGATAGTAGTGGTAATGGTAGTAAAAGGTAACGATAGCAAAAGTAATGTTTTTGGTATTTTGTAGTGATGATAGCAATAGCAACGGAAAAGTAAATAAGCGAAGAACAATATATGGAAAGCTCGTAGGCAATGGATCGGTGATAGAGAATTATGCCGGATGTGGTTCATCATGTAACAGTCATAACCTAGGGTGACATAGAACTAGCTCCAGTTCATCAATGTAGTGTAGGCATGTATTCCGAATATAGTCATACGTGCTTATGGAAAAGAACTTGCATGACATCTTTTGTCCTACCCTCCCGTGGCAGCGGGGTCCTAACAGAAACTAAGGGATATTAAGGCCTCCTTTTAATAGAGTACCGGAACAAAGCATTGGCACATAGTGAATACATGAACTCCTCAAACTATGGTCATCACAGCTAAGTATCCCGATTATTGTCACTTCGGGGTTAACGGATCATAACACATAATAGGTGACTATAGACTTGCAAGATAGGATCTAGGACTCTCATATATTGATGAAAACATAATAGGTTCAGATCTGAAATCATGGCTCTCGGGCCCTAGTGACAAGCATTAAGCATAGCAAAGTCATAGCAACATCAATCTCAGAACATAGTGGATAGTAGGGATCAAACCCTAACAAAACTAACTCGATTACATGGTACATCCCATCCAACCCATCACCGTCCAGCAAGCCTACGATGAAATTACTCACGCACGGCGGTGAGCATCATGAATTGGTGATGGAGGATGGTTGATGATGACGATGGCGACGGATTCCCCTCTCCGGAGCCCCGAACGGACTCCAGATCAGCCCTCCCGAGAGGTTTTAGGGCTTGGCGGCGGCTCTGTATTGTAAAACGCAATGAATTCTTCTCTCTGATTTTTTTCTCCATGAAACACAATATATAGAGTTGGAGTTGGAGTCGGAGGAGCTCCAGGGGGACCATGAGGTAGGGGGCGCGCCCTAGGGGGGCAGGCGTGCCCCCACCCTCGTGGACAGGTGGTGGGCCCCCGGCCTTCATCTTTTGCAGGTATTTTTTATATTTTCCAAAAAGTTGCTCTGTGAAGTTTCAGGTCATTCCGAGAACTTTTGTTTTTGCACATAAATAACACCATGGCAATTCTGCTAAAAACAGCGTCAGTCCGGGTTAGTTCCATTCAAATCATGCAAGTTAGAGTCCAAAACAAGGGCAAAAGTGTTTGGAAAGGTAGATACATCGGAGACGTATCAACTCCCCCAAGCTTAAAGCTTTGTTTGTCCTCAAGCAATTCAGTTGACAAACTGAAAGTGATAAAGAAAAACTTTTACAAACTATGTTTGCTCTTGTTGTTGTAAATATGTAAAGCCAGCATTCAAGTTTTCAGCAAAGATTATAACTAAGCACATTCACAATATCGCTTAGGTCTCAAGTTTACACATATCAATGGCATAATCAACTAGCGAGCAATAATAATAAATCTTGGATGACAACACTTCCTCAAAACAATCATAATATGATATAACAAGATGGTATCTCGCTAGCCCTTTCCGAGACCGCAAAACATAAATGCAGAGCACCTTTAAAGACCAAGGACTGACTAGACATTGTAATTCATGGTAAAAGAGATCCAATCAAGTCATACCCAATGTAAACTAATAGTAATGAATGCAAATGCCAGCGGTGCTCTCCAACTGGTGCTTTTTAATAAGAGGATGATGACTCAGCATAAAAGTAAATAGATAGGCCCTTCGCAGAGGGAAGCAAGGATTTGTAGAGGTGCCAGAGCTCGGTTTTGAAACAGAGATAAATAATATTTTGAGCGGTATACTTTAATTATCAACATAGCAACCAAGAGATGGCAATATCTTCCATGCTACACACATTATAGGCGGTTCCCAATCAGAATGGTAAAGTTTATACTCCCCCTTCCACCAACAAGCATCAATCCATGGCTTGCTCGAAACAACGAGTGCCTCCAACTAACAAGAGTCCCAGGGGGGGTTTTGTTTGCAATTATTTTGATTTGATTTGCATAAAGCATGGGACTGGGCATCCCGGTGACCAGCCACTTTCTCGTGAGTGAGGAGCGGAGTCCACTCCTCTTGAGAATAACCCGCCTAACATGGAAGATACGGACAACCCTAGTTGATACATGAGCTATTAGAGCATATAAAACAGGATATTTATTTGAAGGTTTAGAGTTTGGCACATACAAATTTACTTGGAATGGCAGGTAGATACCGTATATAGGTAGGTATAGTGGACTCATGTGGAATAACTTTGGGGTTTAAGGGGTTGGATGCACAAGCAGTATTCCCGCTTAGTACAGGTGAAGGCTAGCAGAAGACTGGGAAGCAACCAACTAGAGAGCGACAACAGTCATGAACATGCATTAAAATTAATCAACACCGAATGCAAGCATGAGTAGGATATAATCCACCATGAACATAAATATCGTGAAGGCTATGTTGATTTTGTTTCAACAACATGCGTGAACATGCGCCAAGTCAAGTCACTTAAATCATTCAGAGGAGGATACCACCCTATCATACCACATTATAACCATTTTAATAGCATGTTGGCACGCAAGGTAAACCATTATAAGCTCCTAGCTAATCAAGCATGGAACAAGAACTATGATCTCTAGTTATCATTGAAAACATGTTTATTCATAATAGGCCGAATCAGGAACGATGAACTAATCATATTTACAAAAACAAAAGAGGTCGAGTTCATACCAGCCTTTCTCATCTCAGTCAGTCCATCATATATCATCATAATTTCCTTTCACTTGAACGACCGAATGATGTGAATAATAATAATAATTGTGCATGTGTAGTGGACTAAGCTAGAATCTGCAAGCATTCAATAAACAAGAGAAGACAAGGAAATATGGGCTCTTTTGTCAGATCAACAATTATGCTTATAAGAGCCACTTCAACAATTTAATCATGGTCTTCTCCTATCGACCCCAAAGAAAAGAAAAGAAATAGAACTATTTACACGGGAGAGCTCCCAACAAGTAAAAGAAGAACATGAAATGTTTTTGGGTTTTCTTTTTAATTACTACTACAAGCATGGAAAGTAAACTAATTAAAAGCTACAACTAATTTTTTTTGTTTTTTCTTAAGGTTTATCAAACACACAAGAAAAAAACATAAAAAGGGAAATAAACTAGCATGGATGATACAATGAAAAGTATGAGCACCGACATCTAGCAATGAGTGTGTGAGCATGAATATAATGTCGGTGAGAAATATGTACTCCCCCAAGCTTAGGCTTTTGGCCTAAGTTGGTCTATGGCCACGGTTGGCCTGGGGGATATCCATAATAATAGTTGGGGTCGTACTAAGATGCAGCAGGTATCACCTCATGCACTGCAGCGTGGCGACGAGCGGCCTCCACTCTCCTCTCGTACTCATCTGCCTCCTCTCTGGTAATAACATATCTTCCTTTTGCCTGATGATCAAAGAAGGCAAGAGCAAGGAGAGTAATATGGACAGCACGGCGTCTGTCAAAGATTAGTCGATACTGGAGAGGTGATTCATTCCCCTCGACAAACTGGTGGTGAACCATAGCATTAAAATCTAGGTAAGCAGGGGATAATTCAATATCATCTTCGCGTATGGCTATACCAAGAAAATTAGCTATGCGGGTTGCATAAATTCCTCCAAAGAAATCTCCATGAAATCTATTAAGATGCAACCTACGTGCAACAATGGCTCCCAAATTATAAGATTTATCTCCTAACACAGCACTCCTAAGAATATTGAGGTCAGGGACACACGTGACATGCCTCATCTTTACCATTAATGCATCTACCTATGAAGAGAGCAAAATAATGTATAGCAGGAAAGTGAATGCTCCTATGGTAGCTTGTGTTATATCTCTAGATTCTCCCACAGTTATGCTAGCAAGAAAATCTCTAAATTCAGATTTGCGAGGATCCCTGATACTACCTGATAAGCACATTTCATATACATCTTTTGGCACTCAAATATGCGGTTTATTGAGATATGACCATCAATTCTTGCTGTGAAATATTGAATATTTGCATGAAAATCATATAAAGGATCATTTACTAGTCTTTGGTCTATTTTGCAGAAGTGTGCGCAAAGGCACTATAAATCTTCAAGTTCCTGTCCATGTGGCAACCGAGATGAGCATATGAAAGAAGACAAGGAAGAGGGACTTGAGTGAGATGAATATTAAAGCTTCAAGGGCAAGAAAGAAAGAGTGGAGGGATCAACTTGTGAAGTAGGCAGAGAAGTAGGAGGGCCAAAGTGCAAAAGTGCAGATCTGAGGAGAGGGTCAAAATCCCTAGCAGCAACCCCGATCCCCTTTCAGGCCTGGCATCTCCATTCCCCTTACCCCACCTTCTCCACCACCGGCTGCCTCCGCGGCCAGGCCGGCGCGGCGGTGCGCCGACCAGCGCCACCCAGCCACCCATCCTCGCCATCTCTATCACCCGTCGCTGCACCATCCACCATCATCCATCCACATCGCCGCCACCAGCACTGCATCACCATCACCATCTCCAGCGCCACCCACCAGCGCTGCCACTCGCGTGACCCACCAGATGGGCGTCTGGTTCCCCACATGACCAGCACCTCATCTCCCTTGCTTCTCCATCTCCCTGCTGCTGCTCTTCTTCTTCCCCTTGCTGCTGCTGCCTCCTCTCGATTGCATCTCCCTTAGCGCTGCTGCTGCTTCTCTCTTCTGTGTCCCCTGCTGCTCCTAACTTTCTCAATCTCTGCCACTTCTTCTCTGGGACCCATTGTTGCTGCTTCTCTTTGAACCGAGTTGCTGCTCCTCCCTCTTGCTTCGTCCTACTACTTCTTTTCTTCCCCTCGCCTTCCTCAACTGCTGCTACTCCTTCCTATGCACCCCTACTGCTCCTCTCTCTCGCAACTCCTTCTGCCGCTCTTCTTCCTCTTCTCCTCACCTTGCTGCTTCTCTGAACCTTAACTTGTTGCTGCCAGTTCTTCTTCTCTGAACCCAACGCTGCTAGCTGCTCCTCCTAGTGCCGCTTCTCTTCTGCCCAACAAAACTGCTGCTGCTCCCTTTATTTCTCTTCATCCCTCTCTTTCTATGCGTGTGTGTGTAATTTTTGTGAGTTATTAGTGGATGCTAGATCAACTATATTCTATTCCGAATTAGTATTATTTGTGTCTGTATGTCAGTTAGTTTACTTTAATAATTCAGATCACATGTGATCTTTGTGTTGAATGTGCTTTCAGTGTTCTTGAGAAGTGTAAAATTATTCAACATTCAGTTACAATTTCTGAAACTTCTGTGATTCAGTGGTGTCTCTATGTCATATATATAGCATGTGTACTGCTTGATGTAGAAAATTTCAGTTTGTATGTTCATGTGATAGCTCCAGTACATGTGACTTTTATGTTGTCTCAACTCTCAAGTACCTGTGATATATATACATATGTGTGTATCTGTCATGTGATACATTCATGTTCTGTCCTACAACCTTGTTTCTTCCCCCTGTTAATTGTTAGATAGCTATATATATATATATATATATATATATATATATAAATGTCTTTTTAATTCCCTAGCATTTTGATGTTTGCTTGTGTTAGCATTTTATTTCTCAAGTTTAATGAAAACCTCCCCTTGCTTGTTTTGTATTTTCTTTGGCGACGATCTCCAGGAAGAAATTTCTATAGTTTAGGTTTATATTTTGTGCATCTGTCTCTTAAAATTGTGTTACCTAGATTTAGCCGAGCATAGTCGTCGTTGCCTAGTCCCTGTATTGATCCCTGATGCTACCCCATTGTGGAAGTTTGCAAGAAGTGGTAAAATCCTCTAAGTCCATAGTGTAAGAATTTTCATGAAGATCAAACATGACAGTTGGAGAATTACGTGAAGATGAAAATTCAAACCTCCTCACAAAGGAACTAGTGAGATTGTGATACTGACTGCACTTCTCTTCCTCGAAGCTGACAAGATTAGCATTACGCAAATATGCGTTAAATTCTTCCTTAATTCCCGCTCGATCCATAAAGTTCTCAGAAGGCCATTCACAAGGACGCACTGGAGCGTCTCTTGGTGGCTCATCATCAGCATCACGCATTGCAAGCCTGGGTCCTTGCTTCCTTGAAGAACCACCCTGGAACATTTTCCTACGCATATTTCTTCCTCTGAAAAATTCTGAAATTTTTTAGTAACTTCAAAATAAAAGTGAACCAAACTCAATAATATTGATAGCAACTACTCATACAAGTGCCTAGAGCCTATATCATGCATCAAAACTACTTGGAACCATATAAATTTGACATGCAAGCTCAAGAACATGGTCACCTAGGAAGCACAAATTTTCAATGAATAAAGCACTAGAACAAAAACTAATTGGACCAATGGAGGAGTCACATACCAAGGAACAATCTCCCCAAGCAGTTTTGTGAGAGGTGCTTTGAGCAAGGAGATCGAAAATGGCAGCAAAACGAGCTTGGACTCGGGTTTGAGCTAGTTGTTCGTGTTTGTGGGAGGAAGAAGGAGTGTGTGGGTGAAAGGATAAGTGGAGGAGGGCCACCATGGGCCCACGAGGCAGGGGGGCACGCCCTCCACCCTCGTGGGCAGGTGGGTGACCCCCTGCTGTGTTCTTAGTGCCAAATATTCTCAAATATTCTAGAAAAAAACATATTTAAATTTCAGGGCATTTGGAGAACTTTTATTTTTGGGGTATTTTTATATTGCACGGATAATCAGATAACAGACAGAAAAATACTATTTTTATTTTATTTAATATAAATAATAGAAAGTAAAAGGAGGGTACAGAAGGTTGTGCCTTCTAGTTTCATCCATCTCATGATCATCAAAAGGAATCCACTAACAAGGTTGATCAAGTCTTGTTAACGAACTCATTCCGAATAACATAGAACCGGAGAAATTTCGAATAACACTATGTTACCTCAACGGGGATATGCACATCCCCAATAATAAGAATATCATATTTCTTCTTGACAGTAGGAAGAGGAAATTCAAAACCTCCAAATATAATCGATGGAATTTTTCCAATAGAGTTGATACTATGAACTTGAGGTTGTTTCCTCGGAAAGTGTATCGTGTGCTCATTACCATTAACATGAAAAGTGACATTGCCTTTAGTGCAATCAATAACAGCCCCTACAGTATTCAAAAAGGGTCTTCCAAGAATAATAGACACACTATCGTCCTCGGGGATATCAAGAATAACAAAGTCCGTTAAAATAGTAACGTTTGCAACTACAACAGGAACATCCTCACAAATACCGACAGGTATAGCAGTTGATTTATCAGCCATTTGCAAAGAAATTTTAGTAGGTGTCAACTTATTCAAATCAAGTCTACGATATAAAGAGAGAGGCATAACACTAACACCCGCTCCAAGATCACATAAAGCAGTTTTAACATAGTTTCTTTTAATGGAGCATGGTATAGTTGGTACACCGGGATCTCCAAGTTTCTTTGGTATTCCACCCTTAAAAGTATAATTAGCAAGCATGGTGGAAATTTCAGCTTCCGGTATCTTTCTCTTATTTGTAACAATATCTTTCATATACTTAGCATAAGGATTCATTTTGAGCATATCAGTTAATCGCATACACAAAAATATAGGTAATCATTTCAGCAAAGCACTCAAAATCCTCATCATCCTTTTTCTTGGATGGTTTGGGAGGAAAAGGCATGGGTTTCTGAACCCATGGTTCTCTTTCTTTACTGTGTTTCCTAGCAACAAAGTCTTTCTTATCATAACATTGATTCTTTGATTGTGGGTTATCAAGATCAACAACAGGTTCAATTTCTATATCATTATCATTACTAGGTTGAGCGTCATTATGAACATTATCATTAACATTATCACTAGTTTCAGGTTCATTACCAGATTGTGTTTCAGCATCAGAAATAGAAATATCATTTGGATTCTCTGTTTCAGTAATAGGTTCACTAGAAGAATGCAAAGTCCTATCATTTTTCTTTTTCTTCCTTTTAGAAGGACTAGGTGCATCTATATTATTTCTCTGAGAATCTTGCTCAATTCTCTTAGGGTGGCCTTCAGGATACAAAGGTTCCTGAGTCATTTTACCACCTCTAGTCATAACTCTAACATCATTATCATTATTCTTACTATTCAATTTGTTGAGCAAATCATTTTGAGCTTTAAGTACTTGTTCTACTTGAGTGGTAACCATAGAAGCATGTTTACTAATAAGTTTAAGTTCACCTTTGACATTAGCCATATAATCACCCAAGTGGCCAAGCATATTTGAATTGTATTTCAATTGTCTACCAAAATAAGCATTAAAATCTTCTTACTTAGCCATAAATTTATCAAACTCATCTAAGCATGGGCTAGCAAACTTAGTAAATGGGATTTTAGCTTTATCATATCTATAGAGAGAATTTACCTTTACTACCTGTGTCGGGTTATCAAGACCATGAGTTTCTTTAATATGTAAAGGATTAAGATCATATGTTTCTTCAACAGGCGGTAAATTAAGACCATGTAGTTCTTCAATAGGAGGTAAATTCTTAACATCTCCAGCTTTAATACCTTTTTCTTTCATATATTTCTTTGCCTCTTACATATCTACAGGACTGAGAAATAGAATACCCCTCTTCTTCGGAGTTGGTTTAGGAATAGGCTCAGGGCTCCGGAGGTGTCCAATTATTTTCATTTGTCAACATACTATTCAATAGAATTTTAGCTTCGTCCGGTGTTCTTTCCCTGAAAACAGAACCAGCACAACTATCCAGGTAATCTCTTGAGGCATCGGTTAGTCCATTATAAAAGATATCAAGTATTTCATCTTTCCTAAGAGGATGATTAGGCAAAGCATTAAGTAATTGGAGAAGCCTCCCCCAAGCTTGTGAGAGACTCTCTTCTTCAATTTGCGCAAAATTATATATATCCCTTAAAGCAGCTTGTTTCTTATGAGCAGGGAAATATTTAGCAGAGAAGTAATAAATCATATCCTGGGGACCACGCACACAACCAGGATCAAGAGAATTAAACCATATCTTAGCATCACCCTTTAATGAGAACGGAAATATTTTAAGGATATAAAAGTAGCGAGTTCTCTCATCTTTAGTGAACAGGGTGGCAATATCATTTAATTTAGTAAGATGTGCCACAACAGTTTTAGATTCATAGCCATGAAAAGGATCATATTCAACCAAAGTAATTATATCAGGAATAAACAAAGATAGGTGAAGTAGCAAAAGTAGGGTCAGGTTTCATCCTAGCATTTAGATATTGCTTATTCCATTTAGCTAATAACCTCTTAAATTCATAACTATCTTTGCAAGCTAAAATATCTAAAGAAGCTTCTTTATCAAAAACATAACCCTTAGGAATAACGGGCAAGTCTTCATCATCACTTTCATCAGTATTATAAGATTCAATATTTTCAATCTCTCTAGCCCTAGCAAGTTGTTCGTTAAGAAATTCACTAAGTGTCACAGTAGTATCAAGCATCGAAGTAGTTTCATCATAAGTATCATGCATAGCAGAAGTAGCATCATCAATAACATGCGACATATCAGAACGAATAGCAGAAGCAGGTTTAGGTGTCGCAAGCTTACTCAAAATAGAAGGTGAATCAATTGCAGAGCTAGATGGCAGTTCCTTACCTCCCCTCGTAGTTGAGGGATAAATCTTGGTTTTTGGATCTCTCAAGTTCTTCATAATGATAATCAGATATAAATCCCAAGTGACTCAAAGAATAGAGCTATGCTCCCCGGCAACGGCGCTAGAAAATAGTCTTGATAACCCACAAGTATAGGGGATCGCAACAGTTTTCGAGGGTAGAGTATTCAACCCAAATTTATTGATTCGACACAAGGTGAGCCAAAGAATATTCTCAAGTATTAGTAGCTGAGTTGTCAATTCAACCACACCTGGAGACTTAATATCTACAGTAAAGTGTTTAGTAGCAAAGTAATACGATAGTAGTGGTAACGGTAGTAAAAGGTAACGATAGAAAAAGTAATGTTTTTGGTATTTTTTAGTGATGATAGCAATAGCAACGGCAAAGTAAATAAGCGAAGAACAATATATGGAAAGCTCGCAGGCAATGGATTGGTGATAGAGAATTTTGTCGGATGCGGTTCATCATGTAACTATCATAACCTAGGGTGACACAGAACTAGCTCCAGTTCATAAATGTAATGTAGGCATGTATTCTGAATATAGTCATACGTGCTTATGGAAAAGAACTTGCATGACATCTTTTGTCCTACCCTCCCGTGGCAGCGGGGTCCTAACATAAACTAAGGGATATTAAGGCCTCCTTTTAATAGAGTACCAAAACAAAGCATTAGCACATAGTGAATACATGAACTCCTCAAACTATGGTCATCACCGGTAAGTATACCGATTATTGTCACTTCGGGGTTAACGGACCATAACACATAATAGGTGACTATAGACTTGCAAGATAGGATCAAGAACTCTCATATATTGATGAAAACATAATAGGTTCAGATCTGAAATCATGGCACTCGGGCCCTAGTGACAAGCATTAAGCATAGCAAAGTCATAGCAACATCAATCTCAGAACATAGTGGATACTAGGGATCAAACCCTAACAAAACTAACTTGATTACATGATAGATCCCATCCAACCCATCACCGTCCAGCAAGCCTATGATGAAATTACTCATGCATGGCAGTGAGCATCATGAAATTGGTGATGGAGGATGGTTGATGATGACGACGGCAACGGATTCCCCTCTCCGGAGCCCCGAACGGACTCCAGATCTGCCCTCCCGAGAGGTTTTAGGGCTTGGCGGCGGCTCCGTATCGTAAAACGTGATGAATTCTTCTCTTTGATTTTTTTCTCCCCGAAGCACAATATATAGAGTTGGAGTTGCAGTAGGAGGAGCTCTAGGGGCCCACGAGGTAGGGAGCGCTCCCCCACCCTCATGGACAGGTGGTGGGCCCCCTGGCCTTCATCTTTTGCAGGTATTTTTTATATTTTCCAAAAAGTTGCTCCGTGAAGTTTCTGGTCATTCCGAGAACTTTTGTTTCTGCACATAAATAACACCATGGTAATTCTGCTGAAAACAGCGTCAGTCTGGGTTAGTTCCATTCAAATCATGCAAGTTAGAGTCCAAAACAAGGGCAAAAGTTTTTGGAAAAGTAGATACGTCGGAGACGTATCAGGTTGCTAGTAGTGTTGATTACTCCTTGTAGTTGATGCTAGTTGGTTTATTCGGTGGAAGATTATATGTTCAGATCCTTTATGCATAGTAATACCCCTCTGATTATGAACATGCATATGATTTGTGAGTAGTTATGTTTGTTCCTGAGGACATGGGAGAAGTCTTGCTATTAGTCATGTGAATTTGGTATCCGTTCGATATTTTGATGAGATGTATGTTGTCTCTCCTCTAGTGGTGTCATGTGAACGTCGACTACATGACACTTCACCATTGTTTGGGCCTAGTGAAAGGCATTGGGAAGTAATAAGTAGATGATGGGTTGCTAGAGTGACAGAAGCTTAAACCCTAGTTTATGCGTTGCTTCGTAAGGGGCTGATTTGGATCCACATGTTTCATGCTATGGTTAGGTTTACCTTAATACTTCTTTTATAGTTACGGATGCTTGCAAGAGAGGTTAATCATAAGTGGGATGCTTGTCCAAGGAAGGGAAGTACCCAAGCACCAGTCCACCCACATATCAAATTATCAAAGTAACAAACATGAATCATATGAGCATGATGAAAACTAGCTTGACGATAATTCCCAAGTGTCCTCAGGAGCGTTTTCCTTTATATAAGAGTTTGTCCAGGCTTGTCCTTTGCTACAAAAAGGATTGGGCCACCTTGCTGCACCTTGTTTACTTTTGTTACTTGTTACCCATTACAAATTACCTTATCACAAAACTATCTGTTACCGATAATTTCAGTGCTTGCAGAGAATACCTTACTGAAAATTGCTTATCATTTCCGGCTGCTCCACGTTGGGTTCGAAATCGAAAGGACTACGGTAGATCCCCTATACTTGTGGGTCATCAGATAGCTGCCTTCCAGCCCAATGTGCGCAACCGCTGGATTCGTTCCAAGATGAACGTGCGGTTGCCCAAGACTGTGAAGGAGCTCTACACGTTGGTGAATAAGTGTGCTTGGATAGAGGAGGGAAGAAAGTTGCCCGGAGAGGAAGATTGCACCAATGTTGATTAAGAAGATGATGATGAATCAACTAGTCAGAATAAGAACAAGAAGCGCAGTAAGAAGCGGAGGGATAAGGTAGTGGTGACTGTTGAAGGATCGGGTGCGCCTAGTACCGGCAAGGAGGCAAAGCTGAGGCCCCCAGCAAGGAAGCTACCATGTGCACTGACTGTCGGGAAGCCGTTGCTGCCGAGAAAGCTGGGAAAGGTGATGGGCCGTATTGCAAGATTCATCGGACCAAGGGCCACGACCTTCAAGAGTGTTATCAGGTTGAGCAGCTTGTCAAGAGACAAAGAATAGAGTATGAGAAGCGTGATAAGAAAAAAGGTTAGAATGTCACTGGCGGTAAGGGCCGAGGTGGTGAAGTAAATCGCCCCGGCAAACCCTTTCGGAGCCAAGGAAAGCATGCGAGAGGTCGAGATAAGGAAGCCTGTGATGATGAGAGTGATGGGGGGAATGAAGACGAAACCAGTGAGCAAGAGTTTCAGAAGGCCACTGACGCCCTGTGCATTGACGGGGGTGCATCTCTGCACACCTCTCGTCGCCAACTCAAGCGGTGGGCACGAGAAGTCAATGCCATGGAACCAGTGCTAGAGGCCCGGAAGCAGCGCAAATGGTCCCGTATGCCCATCATCTTTGACGAGGAGGATCATCCTAGCCGTACCACTGCGGTAGGGTGTTTTCCATTGTTGGTCTCCCCAACAATTCGCAACCTCAAGGTCACAAAGATGTTGGTGGATGGTGGGGTCGGGTTGAATCTGATCTCCCCAGCAGTTATTAGCAAGCTTCAGATAGCATAGGAAGAGTTAGAGGTTGCTGGCATGTTTCAAGGAGTTAATCCCGGCAGGAGCCATCCTAAGGGAAAGATCACGTTGCCAGTAATGTGTGGGGGAGAACTGAACTACCAGACCAAGAGGATTGTGTTTGATGTGGTCGATCTCCCCCTGCCATACAATGGGATTCTTGGACACCCGACCCTGGCTAAATTCATGGCAGCATCCCACTATGCCTACAACACCTTGAAGATGCCTGGGCCACTGGGAGTCATCACCATCCCATTAGATGAGAAGGATGCAATCATTTGTGTGGACAAGATGTACCGGGATGCGGTCATGGCAAAGGCAGCGGCAGCAGCTCCCGCTAAGGAAAGCAAAGGAAAGAAGAGGGATCGTAGGGCCTCCGGCAAAGAGTCCGAGAAGCATGCCCCCACCGAATGCACTACACCCGTTGACGATGTGCTGGAGTGTTCCAACAGCAAGAGATACAAGGTCGCTGCACCCCAAGTGAAGAAGGTCCCGGCAGGGCTAGCTGGCGTTGATGGTACTTTCACGATCAGCGCCACCCTCGATGACAAATAGGAAAGCGCGCTCGTTGCCTTCCTGCGGGCGAATATCGATGTGTTTTCCTGGCAACCATCTGGTATCCCCGATATTCCCAGGGAGGTAATCAAGCACCACCTTGTTGTCTGCCCACTGATACGTCTCCAACCTATCTATAATTTTTTATTGTTCCATGCTATTATATTATCTGTTTTGGATGTTTATGGGCTTTATTATGCACTTTTATATTATTTTTGGGACTAACCTATTAACCCAGAGCCCGGTGCCAGTTTTTGTTTTTTTCCTTGTTTTAGAGTATCGTGGAAAAGGAAAATCAAATGGAGTCCAATTGACCTGAAACATCACGGAACTTATTTTTGGAACGGAAGCAATCCAGAAGACTTGGGGTGTATGTGAGGGAAGCAACGAGGAAGGCACGAGGCAGGGGGCGTGCCCACCCCCTGGGCGTGCCCTCCACTCTCATGGGCCCCTCATGGCCCCCCTGACGTATTTCTTTCTCCTATATATACCAATATACCCTAAAACCATCGAGGAGCACAATAGATCGGGAGTTTCGCCGCCAGAAGCCTCCGTAGCCACCGAAAACCAATCTAGACCCGTTCCGGCACCCTGCCGGAAGGGGAATTCCTCTCCGGTGGCCATCTTCATCATCCCGGTGCTCTCCATGATGAGGAGGGAGTAGTTCTCCCTCAGGGCTGAGGGTATGTACCAGTAGCTATGTGTTTGATCTCTCTCTCTCTCTCGTGTTCTTGAGGTGGTACGATCTTGATGTATCACGAGCTTTGCTATTATAGTTGGATCTTATGATGTTTCTCCCCCTCTACTCTCTTGTAATGGATTGAGTTCTGCCTTTGAAGTTATCTTATCGGATTGAGTCTTTAAGGATTTGAGAACACTTGATGTATGTCTTGCGTGGGATACCCGTGGTGACAATGGGGTATTCTATTGATTCACTTGATGTATGTTTTGGTGATCAACTTGCGGGTTCCGCCCATGAACCTATGCATAGGGGTTGGCACACGTTTTCATCTTGATTCTCCAGTAGAAACTTTGGGGCACTCTTTGAAGTTTTTTGTGTTGGTTGAATAGATGAATCTAAGATTGTGTGATGCATATCGTATAATCATACCCACGGATACTTGAGGTGACATTAGGGTTTTGGTTGATTTGTGTCTTAAGGTGTTATTATAGTATGAACTCTATGATAGATTGAATGGAAATAATAGCTTCATGTTATTTTACTATGGACTCTTGAATAGATCGATCAGAAAGGATAACTTTGAGGTGGTTTCGTGCCCTACCATAATCTCTTCGTTTGTTCTCCGCTATTAGTGACTTTGGAGTGACTCTTTGTTGCATGTCGAGGGATAGTTATGTTATCCAATTATGTTATTATTGTTGAGAGAACTTGCACTAGTGAAAGTATGAACCCTAGGCCTTGTTTCAATGCATTGCAATACCGTTTGTGCTCACTTTTATCATTAGTTACCTTGCTGTTTTTATATTTTCATATTACAAAAACCTTTATCTACCATCCATATACCACTTGTATCACCATCTCTTTGTCGAACTAGTGCACCTATACAATTTACCATTGTATTGGGTGTGTTGGGGACACAAGAGACTCTTTGTTATTTGGTTGCAGGGTTGCTTGAGAGCGCCTCCTACGGATTGATAAACCTTAGGTCATCCACTTGAGGGAAATTTGCTACTGTCCTACAAACCTCTGCACTTGGAGGCCCAACAACGTCTACAAGAAGAAGGTTGTGTAGTAGACATCAAGCTCTTTTCTCTCAGATGCAAGATCTCATTTGCCTGTATGGCACACCCCCGGAGCAATGGAAAAGTTGAGAGGGAGAAGGCTGAAGTGCTGCATGGACTCAAGACGAGAACCTTTGATACGTTGTAGAAGCACGATAGGCGGTGGATTGAGGAGCTGTCGGTAGTTCTCTGGTCCCTCAGAACGACACCAAACCGAGCTACCGGGCAGACTCCCTTCTCCCTGGTCTACGGGGCAGAAGCGGTTATCCCCATGGAACTCATTCACGGGTCGCCTCTAGTGCTTGCCTACGATGAAGTAGCGCAAGATCAGCACCGGCATGACCACGCTGTGCTACTCGAGGAGAACCGTCTCTGGGCTGCTACGCGTGTTGCACGCAATCACCAAGCCCTACATTGCTATCATAGCCACAGGGTTCATGCCCGGTGTTTTGAGGAAGGTGACCTTGTCCTTAGGCGCATTCAGTCCGCCAAGGGTACAAACAAGTTGTCACCAAAGTGGAAAGGCCCTTACCGGCTAGTACGAGTCACCAGACCTGGCTGAAAGAACATGCGGTGCCCCCATGTTTGGTTTTGGTAATTGATGACAATCTCTATGGACTAATGGTTGCCTTGAGTTATATTTGAAGGTTTTGTCCATAGTCTTTTCTTGGAGTACATGTGTTGGTTTCAAGGAGAGTTGGTGTCAACCAAGGTGCTATTCAAGGAATTGTCCAAAGATTGGTCATGTGAGTGTTGAGCTTATTGCAAGCATGTCTTGAAGAAGAAGATTGTGTGATCATTCATTTCTACCTTCAAGACATCATCCAAATGAAGAGAATTGGAAAGATTCAAGGTTGATCAAGATTAAGTCAAGAATGAATCAAGTTGATCAACACACAAAGCATACAAGATGTATCGAGGGATCAAGTGCTCCCATGGTATGGTAAGCATTGTCCATTACGCTTTGTTTGCTAACCCATGGTTTTCGTGAGAGTTCTTTGTGGGGTTAGGTTGCGATGTGCAAGTTCAAGTGGCACATCATGAAGAGATCAAATGCTTGAAGCTTGCCGTCCATTATGGTAACAATGGATTTATGAAGATGTGCCGAAGAGTGGCTCACCCATAGTGGAGTATGGGGGAGCAATCAACTAGTCTTCGTCGAGCCAACACAATCAAGAAAGGTGGTCCAACTTGAGGAAGTCAAGATCGTCATCATCTAGCTCAAGTGGACTATGTGCAATACAAAGGTTTGCCCTTGATAGGTAATTGGGAGACCGGGTTATAGGATCGATTGGCGTACTATCAAGGGAGGCTATCGATGAGTAGCTTGATCGTATCGTTCGTAGAGAGCTCAAACCATTGCATCCTTGCATCATCTTTCTTGATTCTTGTTTGGCTCTCTTTGAGAGTTTTGGAGCTTATGGTCATCTTAATGACAAGCTCGAGTTCATCGAAAACGGAGTTCACATGCATCTTCTATCATGTTTTCGATGTTGGAGGTTTTGCCGGTTCTTCTCGGTTGGAGGTTTCACTCCTCTATTTGTTAGGCATACCTCCCCTGCCTCTTCTTACTATAACCAGATGCCGTTTTGATGCTACTCGTTGTCTTGTTTCCAACAAGCTTGAGTTTGCTCAATTCGGAGCTCATATGCAGAAGTTCAGTTCTGGTTTTCCGTGGAGTATACTTGTTTTCGTGGAAGTGGCTTTAGGATGGCGCCAATGGTAGTACCGCTGGGCCGGAGCGGCAGTAGCGCGTATCGCCACAAGCGGTAGTACCGCTGTCCCACAGCGGTAGTAACGCCCATGGCCATAAGCGGTAGTTCGGCTCCGGTTCCGCGCTGGTACCGCCTCGACTCGAGACGTGTTTTTCTCGTGTCGGGTTCAGTGACAGTAGGAGCGGTAGTACTGCTCATGTGCGGTAGTACCGTAGCTACCACCGCCCCTAGTGCCGCTCAATGTCCCTCCTCCCTGTTCCTTCTCCCTTTGCTCGTGGTAGGCGTTGTGCGTGGTCCCAGCGGTAGTGCCGCTCATACGACTCTGCCTCGCACTCTGTTTCGCTCCACTCTCTGTGTTCTACCGCCTGGGCGGTAGTACCGCTCCCCTGAGCGGTAGTACCGCTCGTGCACGGACTGAGCACATAACGGTTGGATTCGGGAGCTCCTATAAAAGGGGGTCTTCTTCCCCATTCAACCTTATCCTTTGAGCTCGTGTTCTTCCCCCATTGTTGACCTTCTTTGAGCTTGCTAACTCTCAATCCCTCATGGATTCTTGCTAGTTTTTGAGGGAAAAGAGAGAGGAGATCTAAATCCACATTTTCACCAATCACTTTCTCCTCTATGTGAGGGAAATCCCTTGGATCTAGATCTTGGAGTTCTTTGTGTTCTCTTTCTTGTTCTTCCTCTCATTTTCCTCCCTAGCATTAGTTGCTTCGGTAGGATTTGAGAGAGAAGGACTTGGGTACTCCGTGTGCCCTTGCCATTGCATTTGGTGCATCGGTTTGAGTTCTTCACGGTGATACGTGGAAGTTACAAGTTTAGAAGCTTATTACTCTTGGGTGCTTGGTACCCTTGAGCTTGTTCCTCTTGGGTGCTTGCGCGCCCTAGATGGTTGTTGGTGTTCGGAGCTCAATCATTGTGGTGTAAAGCTCCGGGCAAGCGTCGGGGTCTCCAATTAGGTTGTGGAGATCGCCCCAAGCAATTTGACGGGTTCCGGTGACCGCCCCCAAGGGTTGCCAAAGTGTACGGGTTCGGTGACCGCCCCCAAGGGTTGCCATTTGTACGGGTCCAGTGACCGCCCTCAAGGGTCCCTTAGTGGAATCACGACATCTTGCATTGTGCGAGGGCGTGAGGAGATTATGGTGGCCCTAGTGGATTCTTGGGGAGCATTGTGCCTCCACACCGCTCCAAACGGAGATTAGCATCCGCAAGGGTGTGAACCTCGGGATACATCATCGTCTCCGCGTGCCTCGGTTATCTCTTACCCGCGCCCTTTACTTATGCACTTTACTCTGTGATAGCCATATTGTTTCTTGTCATATATCTTGCTGTCACATAGTTGCTAACTCATGGAATATTGAGCATCTCCACAAGTTCTACCCGTAAGGCGCAGCTATCGGGCCCTGCCCGGCAACCGTCCTTTTATACATGCCTTGCCTCGGCTGCATGTAACCCCTTGTACAAAGCCAGGGCGATGACCCTATGTAAGAGAAAATAAAGAAGCGCTGTGGGGGCCCCTGACCAAGATTGCATGCATGCATAAGCATTCCAAGATCACTACATAAGCATTTCATGAGCATTTGCATATGCATATAGATAGGATCGCATCCTGCATTCATTCTCATCTGCATGAAGCTGCAGGTTCCCGCCGAGAACTTGGCTTTGACAAGGAGTTGAGAAGATTGCGCGACACTGCGATCCCCGGCAAGCCAAACAGATAAGTTCTACCTCCTGTCTGTTAGTGTTCTGTAAGCTATAACTTGTGCATAAGAAAACCTTGCCCCTCTTTTAAGGCTTAGGTGCTCCCATCCCTGACTCGAATGTTGCTTCGGTCAGGATGGTCGTAGTGGCCTTTGGTAAAAAGAAGTTGGCGGGGGGCTGGTCCCTTTGTCTGTTGCCCGGTAGACGCAGCTCTCCGGCAGACAAAAAAGGTGCCGGCAGGATAGCCTGCCAGGGGAAAACTCGTTTATTTACACTAAAGAGGCATCTCACCTCTGCATGGACATACACATGCACCGGTTCCCGGCAAGGTTCATTTTTTCATTAGTATGTTGATACAAGTACAAGCATTACCAAACACAAACATGGACTCGATGGGTAACATTATTTGAATTAAAATTTGGCAAGTGCCTACAGATTTAAGATTGAAAAAAGATAAGTGCCCCGTAATGCCTTTGCCCCTGTCCATCTCCTACAAGAAGAGGTCGAAGAGGCCGGAGGCGGGCATAGCTGGGATTCGGCGCCTCCCCAAGATCAGGACGGCACCGCTCCCCAGCAAGGAGGAAGAAAAGGGAGGAGAAGGAGCGTGAGGATGGGTGAATCCGCCCTCCTCCACCCCTCCTCTTGTAGGCGGACCGGGGGAACCTATTGCCCTATTACATTCAAACCCTTGGGAGTTACTCTACGCGTTGCTTATATACTATGCTATGCTATGCTCGTAGACGTGGTTTTGCTTTGAGTGAAATACATGACAGATGTGAGCTTGTTAATTAATGGTTCAACTTAAGGTGGCAACTTAATCAAACAACTGGGTGGATTGAGGCACCTGGAGTACCCAGTGTTGCCTGTATTTTTGGAAATCCCGGAGTACCCGTATGATCTTCCTATGGATCGCCACCCAGGCTCAAAGGGAACTGAGATGATTCATGCTAGAAACTTCCGTGTGCACCCACAAGCTATTATGGGCTCTAGCATAGTTGAGTAAGTTACGCGAAGCACTCGAAGAGGTGGATCAGCAGGTAGTGGGTTGTAGGTTTGGTATGGTCTGCCCGGAGTAGAGAGTTAATGTTTATGAAAGACTGTGTCTCGGTCATCCGTTTCTCAAACACCCTGTAGTGTGAGAAATCCAACGAAGGAGATCGAGTCTTGTGGGGAAAAGTGCGCAAACCTCTACAGAGTGTACAATCTAATCATGGTTAGCCGTGTCCCCGGTTATGGACAATTCTTGAGTATCTAGTAAGGTTCGTTAGGTCGTTGTCGTGCAGCTCAGCTATGCCGTTGGAGTTGATGGACTCACTTTATCTTCCAAGCCTTCCGCTGTTATCGTATTAGATGGCCTTAAGCCATATTATTGTAATAAGTTCTCTCTTGAGACGTTCGATGTAATAAGTGTGTGATTGCTACTCTATTATAAATCCTTCGAGTACTATGTGTGTCAGCATTACCGATCCAGGGATGACACTGAAGCACAGAGACTTGACCATCTGAGGTTGGGTCGCTACAAGATGCTATCAGAGCACACGCTGAGTGTAGGACACGACCACTAAGATAAACCCTAGGTCACACTTCTCTTCTCATTTCTGACTCCTATCCATTTTCTACTCTTTAGGATGACAGAGATGAAGAAC
The DNA here is from genome assembly GCF_002162155.2 of Triticum dicoccoides. Lineage (NCBI taxonomy): Eukaryota > Viridiplantae > Streptophyta > Magnoliopsida > Poales > Poaceae > Triticum > Triticum dicoccoides. Next base: position 466,699,944 of record NC_041380.1, on the reverse strand, counting down.
AAGTTTGCACAACCGGATGAAGACACACCTTTTGGACGCCACTTGAAGGAAGTCACTAGGTACTTGAACATTGGAATACCAAGCTTCATCGGGACGTACAACGCCACTTTACCTAAAGAGGAGCGCTGGAGGATTCAAGTACAAGTTCCAGGAAGGACGTTCTCGCCAACTTCTAAACCCATAGAGTTTTCTTTCGAAGCACCCACCTGGAGTCTAGGCAAGAGCATGGCAGCCCACATTACCATTGGACGCATTAGAGAAGTTTACAACAGGGAGCTTAAGGACACTATTTACCAAATATGTGGGCGCCGAGACGAGCAATGGGAAGTAATCAGCACCAGGAAGGATGGATCCATTGCAGCTTTCATTCAGGAGTTAAACCAGCACATCCGACGTCAGGAAAACCAGATGTGCGCGGACATGATGGACTTAAAGAAGGCGAAGACTAGAATCATCGAGCTGGAGGAAGAACTCAAGTTTGTACGCGATGGATATGAGGAAATCAAGACACTACTGGAGAAGAATGACGACCTAGTCAAGAAGATCGGAGTATTCATGGGAGGACCAGCACCAATAGAAGAAGAAGAACAACCCAAGGAGATACGCCCCGAGGACTACATCATCATCGACGACACTGATTCCGATCCTAGTGATGATGACTATGAAGACGAAGCTAGAGCAGACATCATGGAGTCTTCCACCGATCAAAATTTCTAGATGACTACCATATATCACTAGTATTCCCCCATGTATTTAGTAGTAGTTGAGCACTTGTGCGATAGTTCTAGATCGTTTGTATGCCCTTGCTTGATTGATTGAGTGAAATGATTGTGTTTGTCTCATGTGCATATGGGTAGTGTTCTCTCATTAGACCCCTTCTATATTCTAATCTCTTCCATCTAAACCCTCAGATGCCTCCGAGACGTGACACCGGTTTTTCCTTTCCACCGGAGCTCACCCAGTTGATCCAACAGCAGAATACGTTGATGCAATTGCTAGTTCAGAATCAGGGCAGCAACAACAATAACAACAACAACAACAACCCGCCACCCGTGGACAACCTAGCCCGTTTTCTAAGGTTACAGCCACCGGTGTTTTCCATTAGCACCGAGCCCATAGTTGCGGACGATTTGTTACGCCATATTGGAAGGGAGTTGACCATCGCAGGTTGCACAGATGCTGAGAGAGTGCGCTTTGCCGCACATCAATTGGATGGACCAGCAGCCTCATGGTGGGAGAATTACACAGCCACTTTTCCTATAGCCAATGTCACTTGGGATCAGTTTCAGCAAGCTTTCCGCACAGCCCATGTCTCCACTGGAGCTATGCAAATGAAGAAGCGGGAGTTCCGCAACCTACGCCAGGGGAACCGTACTGTGGCTCAGTACGTAGATGAGTTTAGCAAGTTATCTCGCTACGCCCCTGATGATGTGGCAACAGATGCCGCGAAGCAGGAGAAGTTTATGGAAGGGCTCAATGATGAGACGAGTATGCAGTTGATGGTAGCAACCTTCAACAACTACCAGGGGTTGGTAGATAAGGCTCTTATGATTGAAGGGAAGCAGCAGCAGATTGAGAGCCGCAAGAGGAAGTATGGACAAGGAAAGTATACCTCAGGCGCTCAGCAGAAACCTCGCCTAACCCCGAACTCGGGAGGACTTGTTCATAACCATGGAGGTCACAACCACACTGGAGGAGGATCGCATAACCACAATGGATCTAAGAATGGGAATGGGAACGAAACCAACAATAATCATAACCACCCCAACCCAGCCACACCCGCCAAAAGGGACTTAAGTCATGTTACTTGTTTCAAGTGCGGGAAGACTGGACACTACGCCACGGAGTGCCCTGAAGGAAAGAATCGAAATGGAAATGGGAGCGCTGGGAAGAAGCCAAATCCATTCAACAAAGGACAAGTGAACCACGTTAACGTGGAGGAGGTTGAAGAGCAGCCGGACGCGGTAATAGGTAAGTTTTTGGTTAAGTCATTTACCGCTCTTGTTATTTTTGATACTGGTGCATCGCATTCATACATATCAAGGGGATTTGTGGATAAGTTTAAACTACCAACCCAAACCCTTAGGACCCCTCTTTTAGTGAGTTCACCCGGAGCAAAGTATATGGCTAGTCGATGGTGTGACCAGATACCCTTAACCATTGGTACACATGTTTTTCCGTACAACCTAATTATCTTGGAGTCACAAGGATTGGATGTGATATTGGGTATGGACTGGATGTCAAAATTTGGAGGAAGCCTTGACTGTGCTAGTAAGTCGATTTATCTCACCACCCCGAAAGGGAAAAGGATTAAGTATGTATCTAGGCATGTACCTAGGAGGAGTCAAGTGAATGCCCTTACGGGAGTTGTTCAGGAGGAAGTGCCTGTAATGAAGGATTACCCGAATGTTTTTCCAGAGGAGTTACCAGGCATGCCACCGGATAGAGACATTGAGTCTTTGATAGAGTTGTTGTCAGGTACAGGACCAATATCCAAGAGACCCTATCGGATGCCCGCAAATGATCTGGAAGAAATTAAGAAACAGATCAAGGAGTTATTGGAGAAAGGATACATCCGAAGAAGTTCATCACCTTGGGGAGCCCCAGTACTTTTGGTTGAGAAGAAGGATAAATCCCTGAGGATGGTTGTTGATTATCGAGCATTAAATGAAGTGACGATTAAGAACAAGTACCCACTGCCGATGATCAACAATCTGTTTGATCAATTGCAAGGAGCTAAAGTGTTTTCGAAGATCGATTTGCGATCGGGGTATCATCAGTTGAAGATACGAGAGAAGGATATATCGAAGACAGCGTTCACAACACGATATGGATTATACGAGTATACGGTCATGTCATTTGGACTGACTAATGCCCCTGCCTATTTCATGAGCATGATGAACAAGGTGTTCATGGAGTATTTGGACAAGTTTGTTGTGGTGTTTATTGATGATATTATGGTATACTCGAAGAACGAGGAGGAGCACAAGGAGCATTTGCGCTTAGTTCTCGAGAAACTCAGGGAACACCAGTTGTATGCTAAGTTTAGCAAATGCGAATTTTGGTTGAAGGAAGTTGGGTTCCTTGGACATGTTATATCAGGAGAAGGTATAGCAGTAGACCCTAGCAAAATTCAGTCAGTCACTGAATGGTTGGCACCCACTTCAGTTAGCAAGATCTGCAGTTTTCTTGGACTCGCAGGATACTACCGGAGGTTCATCGAGAATTTCTCCAAGATTGCAAAGCCAATGACTGAACTGTTGAAGAAGGATACTAAGTTTAAATGGACAGAAGATTGCGAGGCAAGTTTCCAGGAATTGAAGAAACGTTTGACTACAGCGCCCATGCTAACACTGCCAGATATACATAAGGAGTTCCAAGTGTACTGCGATGCCTCACGCTTAGGACTTGGATGTGTGCTTATGTAGGACGGGAGAGTTGTTTCGTATGCCTCACGACAACTAAAACCTCATGAGTTAAACTATGCCACGCATGATTTGGAGTTAGCAGCCGTAGTGCATGCATTGAAGACCTGGAGGCATTACCTTATTGGAAACTGTTGTGATGTGTACACGGACCATAAGAGTTTGAAGTACATTTTCACCCAGAAGGAGCTGAACCTTAGACAGAGGAGATGGTTGGAACTTATAAAGGATTATGACATGAAGCTACACAATCATCCAGGAAAGGCCAATGCCGTAGCAGACGCTTTGAGCTGGAAGAGTTACGCTAATATCCTTGAAAGCAAGGGACTGTCGAAGGAATTAGCAGAGGACATCATGGAACTTCGATTGGAGATTGTTCCTAGAGGATTTATTGCAATAATGGAGGTCCAATCGACATTGCTGGACAAAATTCGGGAAGCTCAGAAGGATGACAAAGAGATTGCCAAGATAAAGGAGAAGATGGGCAAAGGAAAGGCCAAAGGTTTTCGTGAGGATGAGCACGATACCCTATGGTTTGAGGACCGAGTTTATGTGCCCAATAACCAGGAGATCAGGAAGTTAATACTTCAAGAGGCCCATGACTCACCATACTCGATACACCCCTGGAAACACCAAGATGTATTTGGATTTGAAGGAACGTTTCTGGTGGACCGGTATGAAGAAGGATATTGCCAAGTATGTAGCCGTATGTGATGTATGTCAGCGCGTGAAGGCAGAACATCAGAAGCCAGCAGGACTGTTACAGCCTATGCCAATACCCGAATGGAAGTGGGATAAACTGGGCATGGACTTTATCACCGGGTTGCCCAGGACCAAAGCAGGATATGATTCCATATGGGTAGTAGTTGATCGCTTGACCAAAGTAGCTCACTTCATCCCAGTGAAAACCACCTATACAAGTGCAAAGTTGGCCAGGATATATATGTCCAGGATAGTATGTCTGCATGGAGTTCCGAGGACCATCGTATCAGATCGAGGAACACAGTTTACCTCAAAGTTTTGGCACCAGTTGCACCAGACCTTGGGAACGAGATTGGAGTTTAGTACAGCATTTCACCCGCAGACGGATGGACAAACAGAGAGAGTCAACCAAATTTTGGAGGACATGTTGAGAGCCTATGCGCTAGATTATGGATCTAGTTGGGATGACAATTTGCTGTACGCAGAGATTTCATACAACAATAGCTATCAAGCCAGTTTGAAGATGGCACCGTTTGAATCCCTATATGGATGAAGGTGCAGAACACCGTTGATGTGGGACGAGGTAGGAGACCGATAGTTGTTTGGACCAGACTTGATCAAGGAGTCTGAGGAGAAGGTTAAATTGATTTGCGACAGACTGAAGATTGCTCAGTCCAGGCAGAAGAGTTACGCTGACTCAAAACACAAGGAGGTAACCTATGAAATTGGAGATCGAGCATATGTGCGAGTATCAACCTTGCGAGGAGTGAAACGTTTTGGAGTTAAGGGAAAGTTAGCCCCGAGATTTGTAGGACCGTATCATATTTTGGAACGGATAGGAGAAGTTGCCTACAAGCTGGAGTTACCCGAGGGATTGTCAGGAGTTCATGACGTGTTTCACGTTTCACAGCTGAAGAAGTGTCATGCTGAGATGGCAGATATACCGCTAAGAGATACAGTACCCCTGGAGGCGATTCAGTTGGACAGTGATTTGACCTACGAGGAAAAACCAGTTAAGATTCTTGAGTTTGCCAGCAGAGTCACCCGCAGTAAGGTTATCAAGTTTTGTAAAGTTCAGTGGAGCCACCATACCGAGGATGAAGCCACATGGGAACGAGAAGATGATCTTCGCAAGGACCAACCACTCCTATTTTCTAGCCAACCCGAATCTCGAGGGCGAGATTCATATTAAGGGGGGTAGGTTTGTAACATCCCAAATTTTCAATTTGGAATGTTATACATAGTCATCCATGCATATCATATTTTATTCGCATTTCGTCCCGCGATCCTCAAAATCCTAAGCAACTCAAGGACCTTCGAAGAGAGTTGGGGATTTCCCGGCTCTCAAATTTGATCTTTATCAAATTTTGAAACGAGGATTTTTGATTTTAAATATTTTCTCTCCAAAAATATTTCATACAAAAATATATGAGAGGAGATAATATGACTTCTCCATTATAATTGAAATATTGGAGGAAAAATATTAAAATCAAATATTTGTTTTATTTGGATTTTATTGCAATTTTGTTTGCATTAGAAAAATTGTATGTTTTTCAAAATTGCATTTTAGGGCCAAGAAAATGTTCATCTCGTTCTAAATATTTTATTTAGACGGTGAAAACTTATTTTGGCATTTTAAATTTTTATTTATTTTTCTAGGATTTTATTTCGGTCGGCGAAATTATTTTTAAAAAAGGGTTCATGCGCCCGACTGGGCCTAAGGCCCAGCCGAGCCAGGCTGCCGCCGCTGCCGCCTTCCCCGCGCGCGCCGCCGCCGCCGACTCGGACTAGGAGTCCGAGCCGGACTCCTCTCCGCCGCCGCGCCTTGCCCCCTCCTCCAAGCCGCCCCGCCCCGCCCTTTATATACTGCCGCCCCGCCGCCCCAACACCCCACCGCACCACCGCCGCCCGCGCCGCCAAGCCCCGCTGCCCGCGCCGC
>NC_041380.1:466632119-466693615 GCF_002162155.2 Triticum dicoccoides | reverse complement strand
CTCGCCTCGCCGGAGGTAGCCGCCGCGCCCTGCCGTCGGTTTTTTTATAAAGACCGTTCGGGTTTTTTAGAAACCCTAGATCCGTTTTTTTCGGATTCACCATTTTTTCTCGGTTCTTCTAGTTAGCGGACGTTCGTCCGAATGTTTGTTTTAACGAACGGTTCTTCGCCCGTTAGATACAGCTAACGAACACTCGTTCGCTAGTCTGTTTGTCAGTTTTGTTTTATCGTATTTATTCCACGATTTTCTCTGATCGCGATTTCTGATCCGACCTTAGTTTATGTTTATCTTTTCGCTCGTTAGTCGGAATCAGACGATTCAAGCGCCTAGAGTTTCGTCTCGAAACCCTCTTTCCGTTTAAACAACTCAAACAAGTTTTATCTACTGTAAAATTTGACCTAGTTTCAGATTAGTAAACGAAGCTTCTTTCTTTCGCCGTTTGAGTTTCGTTGCTCCATTCGATTTGATTCTTTTTGCGAACCGGAGTTCTTAATTTGAAATTTTTGGTCAACCTCTTTTATTTGAGTTTTGCTTGTGCATATTTGCTTGTTGCTTATGTATGTTATTGTTTGCTTGCGATAGAACACCCGGAGTGCGAAGCATGCTATTACGAGTCCCTAGGTTTCGCAGATCGTCAGCAAGGCAAGTAACACTTTGATCATACCCTTTTATCACCCAGTTTTTATGCATTAGTTCCAATCCTCAAACATTGCATGATTAGGATGTCATTAACTTGTGGGTTTGGGAAGTAGTTGATGAGGTAGAACCTATTTCCCTGTTACATTCAAACCCTTGGGAGTTACTCTACGCGTTGCTTATATACTATGCTATGCTATGCTCGTAGACGTGGTTTGGGTTTGAGTGAAATACATGACATATGTGAGCTTGTTAATTAATGGTTCAACTTAAGGTGGCAACTTAATCAAACAACTGGGTGGATTGAGGCACCTGGAGTACCCAGTGTTGCCTGTATTTTTGGAAATCCCGGAGTACCCGTATGATCTTCCTATGGACCGCCACCCAGGCTCAAAGGGAACTGAGATGATTCATGCTAGAAACTTCCGTGTGCACCCACAAGCTATTATGGGCTCTAGCATAGTTGAGTAAGTTACGCGAAGCACTCGAAGAGGTGGATCAGCAGGTAGTGAGTTGTAGGTTTGGTATGGTCTGCCCGGAGTAGAGAGTTAATGTTTATGAAAGACTGTGTCTCGGTCATCCGTTTCTCAAACACCCTGTAGTGCAAGAAATCCAACGGAGGAGATCGAGTCTTGTGGGGAAAAGTGTGCAAACCTCTACAGAGTGTACAATCTAATCATGGTTAGCCGTGTCCCCGGTTATGGACAATTCTTGAGTATCTAGTACTTGGGTTATCAAAAGTATCTCATCATGTTTAACTAATATTGTTGGGTTGTTAATCACTTTAATTGGGATTGAGTTGGAGGAACCTTCTCAATGATGTTTCAACTACCATGATAGTTAAATTAAAATCTATTCCTTTGTTGTAGGGAAAATTGGCTTTTCGCAAAACTGTAACCATAGAGCTTTCCACCAGCCAAATATGCATGTAGTGATAGCATTATTCTGTTCTTGCTCTACGGTGTTACTTTGCCAGCATATTCCATGTGCTGACCCATTTTCCGGCTGCAACGTATTATGTTGCAGACTTTTCAGACGAGGAGTAAGGTTAGTTAGGTCGTTGCCGTGTAGCTCAGCTATGCCGTTGGAGTCGATGGACTCACTTTATCTTCCAAGCCTTCCGCTGTTATCGTATTAGATGGCCTTAAGCCATATTATTGTAATAAGTTCTCTCTTCAGACGTTCGATGTAATAAGTGTCTGATTGCTACTCTGTTATAAATCCTTCGAGTACTGTGTGTGTCAGCATTACCGATCCAGGGATGACACTGAAGCACAGAGACTTGACCATCTAAGGTCGGGTCGCTACAGCGCATATGTCACATCCCTAGCTTCTGGTAATGCTCTAGGCTAGCTTCATGTGTTCATCATATTTAAATTTCTGAAACTTGAACTGAGGAATTTTGGAAGCCTCAAAACTTAAATAAAAGAGGGGCAAAAACCCTAGAAATCTCATTCATTGCTCCAAAATGCTCTTCTTAAATGTTTCATAATTTTTGGTAAGGGTTCTGGTCCCAACCAAAATATTGAACATTTTTAAGGAATTATTTTTGGGATTTTGGATTTAATTCATTAGCTATTTGAATTTGAATTATATTCATATAATTAGAATATAATTTCAAATACCCCTGAAATATTTTATAAGCTTTTGGAAAAGTCCTTCAAGCAATATAAAATATTCAGAGGAGCTTTTGGCATTGTTTGAATTATTTTAAAATTCAAAACAGTGGCAAAACGAAATTAAATAAAAACAAAACAGGAGGAAAAAATAAAAAAACAGAAGTCTACCTGGGCCACTTACCTGTAGCCGGCCCAGCTGCACCTGTCCAGCCCAGCCGGCCCAGCTCCCCCACCTGGCCGGCCCAACCCACCTCCTCCCCCCTGTCGTCTTCCTCCCTGCCAGGAGGACGGGCACGCGCCCGGCGCGCGCGGCCACGCGCCCCGGCCACCTCCTCCCTGCCTGGCTGCCTCCTCCTCCCCTGGTCGCCTCCCGCGACGCCACGCAGCCCCTGGCTCCCTCTCTCACTCTCCTTGCTCCTTCCCTCCGTCCCTATCCCCCTCTGCTCCCTCTCCCTCCCACGACCGAACGGAGCCCGTCGCCGCCGACCAGCGCTCGCACGGCCGCAGCCGTCCCGAAGCCTCTCCGACACGCCCTCGAGCTCCGCCGGTCCTCCCTCGTCCTCCTCCTCGTCTCACGCAACCAGAAGAGCCACGCCGCCCCCGACGTTTTCCCCCTCGCCGGCCGCCGAGGATTTTCTCCGTCGATTCGGCCACTCCGGCGCGCCCCCGAGCCCACTAACCCTCCCTGTTCACATCGTTTGGGGCTGTGAGCGAAACTCCGGCCGGATCTCCTCATGGATGGAACCCGAATAGGCGATAAACCTGGACTAGAGACTTGAGTGTTTAGGTAGGCCGTGGCCGACACCCACGTTGGGCTTCCGCTTGAAGGTTGCCGAGTACATGTCGTGTAAACGGCGGTAAGTGGTGGGAGCGTGTGTGAAGAAGTACACCCCTGCAGGGTTAACATCATCTATTCGGATAGCCGTGTCCGCGGAAAAGGACTTCTGGGTTGCTTATATCAGTTCATAGACAAGTGAAAGTGGATACCCTAAAATACGCAAGATAAGCGTGAGTGCTATGGATGGTGTTCTCGTAGGGAGACGGGAGCGGATCCATAGTGGTGTATTGATATGGTGAATATGTGGACTCGTGTGCGCCACCTCAAAAGAGTTACTTGCGGTCGTAGTTCAGGATAGCCACCGAGTCAAAGCTGGCTTGCTGCAGTTAAACCCCACCATCCCCTTTGTTGATAATGATGCATATGTAGTTAGTTCTGATGTAAGTCTTGCTGGGTACATTTGTACTCACGTTTGCCTATTTTATGTTTTGCAGAGAGACTTCGGTCTCACTAGTAGTTTCGCGTGGACTTCGACGTTTAGCTTGTTACCTCAGCTACGATCTTGAGCCCTCGGCAGGATCTGGTAGATAGTCAGGCTTCTCAGCCTTTTTCATTTCTAGATGTCTGTACTCAGACATGATAGCTTCCGCTTGTGCTTTGACTTGTATGCTCTGAATGTTGGGTCGTGAGACCCTTGTTTGTAATATCTCGCTCCTCGGAGCCTATTGAATAAATACCTGAGTCGTAGAGTCATTTTGTGATGCCATGTTGTATTGCACATATCGAGCATATTGTGTGTATGTTATTGAAATGCTTGGTATGTGTGGGATCTGACCATCTAGTTGTTTATCTTTAGTAGCCTCTCTTACGGGGAAATGTCTCCTAGTGTTTCCACCGAGCCATGGTAGCTTGCTACTGCTCCGGAACACTTAGGCTGGCCGGCATGTGTCCTTCTTCGTTCCTGTGTCTGTCCCTTCGGGGAAATGTCACGCGATGAATACCGGAGTCCTGTTAGCCCGCTACAGCCCGGTTCACCGGAGTCCTGCTAGCCCAGTGCTACAGCCTGGATTCACTCGCTGATGATCGACACGTTCGATGCTGGGTCATGGATGCCTATCCTTGTAAGTCTGTGCCACTTTGGGTTTACGACTAGCCATGTCAGCCCGGACTCCTTATCAAATGGATGCTAGCGACACTGTCATATACGTGTGCCAAAAGGCGCAAACGGTCCCGGGCTAAGGTAAGGCGACACCCGTGGGAATACCGTGCGTGAGGCCGCAAAGTGATATGAGGTGTTACATGCTAGATCGATGTGGCATTGAGTCGGGGTCCTGACAGTGTTGGTATCAGAGCTTGACTGCCTGTAGGATTACCAAGCCAAACTGGTCGAAGTTGAGTCTAGAAATTCTTTAGTTATATAAGGGAATTGATTGTGGGATGGACCGTAAGGCTCTTTTTACTCCTTATACCTCATGGCCTTCTGATCTGAGTCATCATCTTCTCTTCTACGGGGATTAAGAACTAGGCTATCTCTTCTTTCTATCAGGCTCACGTGTTACTAATCCGTAGACTTATAAGATTGTTGATTCAAGCCCCAGTTCAGTTCCTACTATCTTCCGTATGTTAATTGTTGATCTCGAAACCTTGATATTGTGCTTCTGAGTGGTTATGCCATCATTTTTGTGAATGTCTCAAATCTTTTCTGAGCATTTACAGCCGTTATGCTGTCCGAGTCATCCCAGGTTTCTAAGTAGTCTGATGCATTTGCAAATCCTTTCTTCCGTTTCAATGTTCCCATGGGCCAGATTAACCACACTAATCAGTGAGTTGAGGTACTCCGTTAGCTTGACATATATGTTGGAGCTGGTATTATGACCCTAGGTGTCTTAGGGGATCACCTAGTAATTTAGCCATGATTGGTGTCCCAGTGTGATGATTCTGGCCTTTATCCTCGAAAGCATTCCGTGATGCTACTTAGTAGTAGGTATTCTACTCCTGGGTTCTGAACCCGAGATTCACTCTACCTACTTCATGTTGATAGTATTTGCTAGTGCCTTTAGGATATTAGTAACCTTTGCGATAGTCCTTGAAGTCCGTGGTATCTTCTTCTTCCAAATACCATGAACTACTTATGGCAGAAGTTCCTCGTTGAACTGAAATATCACAGCAGGATTATTTTTAATGAGTTCTCCATTATATATTGTGGCTCTGCCAGTTCTACCTTTCCGCATGGATTGCCCGGAAGAAATATGTTGAATTCGTTCGACATGCCAAACCATGCATCCACAACTCAGAAAATCGTATGTTCCTTTGAGTTGTTCTCTTTAGTTGCATTCTGACCCTCGTCTATCAATTGATAGTCAAGAGTATGCGTGCAATCGTTCATCGATACCTATTACTCTTGTGGTCCGTCAAGCCATTCTATCGCGGAATGACTAGGAGAAACAAACTCCAGTACCTCTTCCATATCCAGGATTGGGTCAAAGAAGTTGTGCTCCGCAGATCAAAATGCCAATTCAGCTTTTGCTCTGTTCTACCTTGGAGTATTACCATCTTTATATCGGGATTGTTATAGGAATTGCACACCATCCCATGAACTCTTGGTACAGTGATACTTCTTGCCATCACTGTTCATTCCTCGGTTCCTGTGTTATTGTAACCGGAATGCCGACAAGTGAATCGTGGTGTGTGAAATCAATACTCCCAGCAACCTCGTTGTTTGGTAGTTAAAGGACAATAATTTCATTCTTAGCATGTTGGTTAGTGAATCATCATTCTAAGATTGATCGTGCTACCTAGTCCATTCTCTTGGTTCACTCCTCGATCGATGAGTTAGGATTATTTCAAATACTTGCCCTATTGATCATATCGTCTTGCCCTCAAAAGCGAGATTGTTCTCGAGCTTAGTAACATACCGGTGGTTCGTGATTTTCCGAATATCTTCTCGGAAGTATTACCAGGTTGTCCCTTGACTGTTATGTTGAGCTCGTGATCAAGTTGGTTTCTTGTGAACCACCTTCTCTCCAAGAATCGGTGTTAGATATCCCTGAGCTAGTTGGTTAAGCTAGACAGCAACTTGGAGAGTTGGAAGATAAAAGCTTGCCTGGCTTAGCTCGTTCCAAAGGGATATTCTTGTGTAGTGTGTGTTGAAGAAAGATGATATCTTCATCGATTGGTCCCTGTGATCAGTTGCTGGACCTATTGTCTTAACAATCCTTTGATTTGAGTGTGGGCTATCGTCAAATCAAATCAGTACCAACGATATTCGTAATGTTGTCTTACTCGTGGTTGATCCCTCGAGCATACATCATTATATCTTTTGGGTCTGACCAATGCTATCACTTGTTCACTTAACTATGGAATTCCTTTTAAAAGGAAACCCAGATGAATTGTTGTTGAGCCCATTGACAACATCCTTATCTCCTCCATGATCTTGTTGGACAACAAGTTAGTGTTGGAAACTTCTGAAAGCATTTCTTCATGCTAACTCATGAAGTATGTGTTTGATGAAAGGAGTGACTTCCTCTTATAGACGTGCATTTGGTGAAAGTTGCCGCCGTGAATTTGAGAAAGTTAGTTTTGTTTCCTTTGGAATCATCCCAAATCAGTCATGCATACATGCGAGGTATTCCGTGGTTCGGAGACTTGCAACCTCCATTCTATATGTGTCCCTAGCACACCAAGCCACTGATTGATTTGTTCAAGGTTAATAAGTTCTAAGTGCTAGTCCCGAAGGTACCAGACGGATTTGTACAAAACTTCGATATCCTCGATGATGGTTCCCCCTCCTGAACTCGGTAGTGTTTTATTATAAGACTACCACGCGGTCATGCTTGTCTTGGACAACATGTTCACATGTTGTAGCAGAACCAGCTCATGTTTTGGAGCTTTCTATCGTAATTCATTCCCCGAGAATCTCGCAATGTTATCTCGTCGATTTGTGTTGCAAACTTTCGTTTTTCTTCCTAGACTCGATGAGTCTGGAATATCCTGACACCAACCAGATCTGAATCTCAGGCAGATATGATGGTTGGAACATTTCCCAAGAACTATAATATTGGTCTCGCGATAACCGGTAAAGTGGATGTCGTGGCCAACACACCCAGCCGGAAGACCTATTATTGTAGTATCTTGATTGAGGAAGTTGGCCACCTTCCCCATAGGGATTTCGTAGGATTTACTCCCTAGTTGCCCCTATGGATTTTTGAGATCCCGAAGTCCGACCTTTACTTGATGTCCTAGATATCAAACCATAATTATCTATGGATACGCTAGCACATCAAGGAGAACATTAGAAGCGGAGTGCTAAATGTCTCTCGGTCGATCATCCAGATTTTATTTCCTTGGCCCCGCCAAGGGTGAAATCTGAGAAGGTGTTATCTTCCTTTGCATCTGCATCCTCCATCACCATTCATCATGATAGTACGTTGTGTTGCCAGGATCCTTGACACGAATGTTGGTAAAACCTTGATGATTGTGGAAATGCTCAAGTTCTTGAGAGCACGCACAAGCGCTACGTGTTATCATCGGCACTAACTGGGATGCTCTCAGTTTCCTCGGCAATGCTATGACCTTTCAAACAGTGAATTCACTCTCTATTGTTGGGTTCTTCCCCAGTTACCAGAATCATTCCCAGCATTTGCATTTTGTTCCCAGCTTGCACCGCCAATGTGCCATTCTACCATGGGTCTCTTCCATTTCCGGTGATAAGCAAATTCATCTATTACGTTGTCTTCAACAAGGTAATCCACATCATCCAAGTTTGAGTATGCCATTCTACCGACCCCGCCAATCGATTGTTGTGATTTGCCTTAGGCTGTTATAGAGAGTCTCAATGATCTCTGAATCAAAGGTAATTCTTTTTGCCACTTAAGGGGAGATATCTACGAATCATCCCCCCCCCCTCCAGGATGTCTCGTTGTGGTATCATGGCAACTCAACTCCTCGCTACGTTGACAACCGATCGCCACCTTCTTAAGTCTGGAATTGTTGTCTACCTAGTGAACCTCGTCACCTGCTCCACTCCATCCCTTTAGAGGTATGCTTGTCTCTCAGCTCGAGAGATGTTGCTATGTCACATTCCGGGAGTTAATCCTGAGTTGTTCGACCTTTGAGAAGGCCGATCCTTCCAGAGTTTTCCTTTCCTCTTCTTGTCATGATTAGCTGAAGTCCTCAGAGCAAGACGACAAGACAAAGATGGTGTTCAAATCAATGTTCATTTGAAGTGCAACCTGGATCGTGAAGATTGTACTAGTTTGCGTTCCCCCTTCACCTTACCCTACGCTTGAATCTCGGGACGAGATTTTGTTTAGTGGGGGTGAGTTGTCACATCCCTAGCTTCTGGTAATGCTCTAGGCTAGCTTCATGTGTTCATCATATTTAAATTTCTGAAACTTGAACTGAGGAATTTTGGAAGCCTCAAAACTTAAATAAAAGAGGGGCAAAAACCCTAGAAATCTCATTCATTGCTCCAAAATGCTCTTCTTAAATGTTTGATAATTTTTGGTAAGGGTTCTGGTCCCAACCAAAATATTGAACATTTTTAAGGAATTATTTTTGGGATTTTGGATTTAATTCATTAGCTATTTGAATTTGAATTATATTCATATAATTAGAATATAATTTCAAATACCCCTGAAATATTTTATAAGCTTTTGGAAAAGACCTTCAAGCAATATAAAATATTCAGAGGAGCTTTTGGCATTGTTTGAATTATTTTAAAATTCAAAACAGTGGCAAAACGAAATTAAATAAAAACAAAACAGAAGGAAAAAAAAACAGAAGTCTACCTGGGCCACTTACCTGTAGCCGGCCCAGCTGCACCTGTCCAGCCCAGCCGGCCCAGCTCCCCCACCTGGCCGGCCCAGCCCACCTCCTCCCCCCTGTCGTCTTCCTCCCTGCCAGGAGGACGGGCACGCGCCCGGCGCGCGCGGCCATGCGCCCCGGCCACCTCCTCCCTGCCTGGCTGCCTCCTCCTCCCCTGGTCGCCTCCCGCGACGCCACGCAGCCCCTGGCTCCCTCTCTCACTCTCCTCGCTCCTTCCCTCCGTCCCTATCCCCCTCTGCTCCCTCTCCCTCCTGCGACCGAACGGAGCCCGTCGCCGCCGACCAGCGCTCGCACGGCCGCAGCCGTCCCGAAGCCTCTCCGACATGCCCTCGAGCTCCGCCGGTCCTCCCTCGTCCTCCTCGTCGTCTCACGCGACCAGAAGAGCCCCGGAACGCCGCCCCCGACGTTTTCCCCCTCGTCGGCCGCCGAGGATTTTCTCCGTCGATTCGGCCACTCCGGCGCGCCCCCGAGCCCACTAACCCTCCCTGCAGCTCCGTGGTGAGCCCTTGACCCGATTCCCCCTACCCCCGTTCTCTTTTGCTCGCTCTGGCCGATGATTCCATCAAGGCCGAAACCCACCGCCGCACGAGCTCGACGCCGGCGTCACTCCGGTGACCATCTGGTCGCGCACCAGCGTCCAACGAACTCGAGGCTGCACACAGAGCATGGCTAGCGCGTTAGTTGGTTCGTTTGCGCGCTGCAACCCCAAACCCGCAACTCATCCGAACGCCGGCCGCCGCCCAAACGCTCGCCGGCGTCGTTCCCGGCCACCGCACGCTCAACCACCCGCACCGCTGGACGCGGAGCACTCCAAGCTCTCCGTAGAGCCTAGTCGCGCACCAAATCGTCGCCGAACGGCGATTTCCGAAGCTCGCCGCCGTGTACTGTGGTCACCGGCGACTCATCGCCGGCGTATCTGACGTGGCGTTGCCATTAGCAGCTAATCCCCCCCTAACTAGCACCCTAACAGACACTGACAGCGGGCCCCGTAGAGGGTCAAAGCCGAGTCAACGCGGGATTAGCCCCTGTGTCGCTGACGTGTGGACCCCGCATTGTCAGATTTGACCTGGACCGGTCGTTGACTCGCTGACGTCATGCTGGCGTCAGGCTGACGCAATTAAATCATTTCTGGATTTAATTTAATTCTGAAATTTCAGAAAATGCCCTAAACTTCAATAAATCATAGAAATTCAACCGTAACTCCAAATTAAATAATTTATATATGAAAAATTATCAGAAAAATCCAATCTATCCATCTGTACCATTTTCATGCATGTTAGAACAACTTATAGATGTTGTTTAGCACAAATCAATTAAATGGCATTTGAATAATCACATATGGAGTTTGAATTTGGATCTTGTATTCAAACCAACCCCATTTAATCTGTTGCTAGTTGCATTAGCTCAAAACACATTCATATTGCCATGTCATGAGCATGCATCATACTGTGCATTGCATTGATCGTGTTTCTTCTGTGTTTGCCGGTGTTGTTCCCCCTCGATAGACGTTGTACCGATGATGTGATCGTTGACACTGATGAAGACTCAATGTTATCTTCAGAAGTGCCAGGCAAGCAAAACCCCCTTGTTCATTCTGATACAATCCCACTCTCTCGCTCCTGCTCTCTTTTACTGCATTAGGACAACAACGATTCAACTGTTACTTGCTGCGGTAGCTGAACCCCTTTATCCTTTGCATGACCTGTCATTGCCACAGTAAATAGATGAAACCCACTAGCATGAGTAGGAGTTGTTTGAGCCCCGATGTGCCTACTCATTTATGTTTGTTGTCATGCCTGCTACTGCTTAGAGTTGAGTCAGGTCTGGTTCATCGGGGATGAATCAGAGGCGTGTGAACATGTCCTACTGTGTGTGAGCTAAGTGTGTGAACACGATTTGGTAAAGGTAGCGGTGAGAGGCCATGTAGGAGTACATGGTGGGTTGTCTCATTGCAGCCGTCCTCAGGAACTGAGTTCTGTGTTTGTGATCCATGATTCAGCTACTACCACGCATTGGGCCCGAAACCAATGGACCCTCTCGGCTTCTTGATCACCCTTGTCCTCTGTCCAGGAGTTGCAAGTAGTTTCTGGTGTTTGTAGTATGCTGGAGGCCGTGCGCAGCGCTGACCGTAGGGGTGGGCTGTGATGCGGTAGGCACGTGGCACGGTGTACCGGGCGCCCGTTTGGTGTCTCGGAAACCCTGTTCACATCGTTTGGGGCTGTGAGCGAAACTCCGGCCGGATCTCCTCATGGATGGAACCCGAATAGGCGATAAACCTGGACTAGAGACTTGAGTGTTTAGGTAGGCCGTGGCCGACACCCACGTTGGGCTTCCGCTTGAAGGTTGCCGAGTACATGTCGTGTAAACGGCGGTAAGTGGTGGGAGCGTGTGTGAAGAAGTACACCCCTGCAGGGTTAACATCATCTATTCGGATAGCCGTGTCCGCGGAAAAGGACTTCTGGGTTGCTTATATCAGTTCATAGACAAGTGAAAGTGGATACCCTAAAATACGCAAGATAAGCGTGAGTGCTATGGATGGCGTTCTCGTAGGGAGACAGGAGCGGATCCATAGTGGTGTATTGATATGGTGAATATGTGGACTCGTGTGCGCCACCTCAAAAGAGTTACTTGCAGTCGTAGTTCAGGATAGCCACCGAGTCAAAGCTGGCTTGCTGCAGTTAAACCCCACCATCCCCTTTGTTGATAATGATGCATATGTAGTTAGTTCTGATGTAAGTCTTGCTGGGTACATTTGTACTCACGTTTGCCTATTTTATGTTTTGCAGAGAGACTTCGGTCTCACTAGTAGTTTCGCGTGGACTTCGACGTTTAGCTTGTTACCTCAGCTACGATCTTGAGCCCTCAGCAGGATCTGGTAGATAGTCAGGCTTCTCAGCCTTTTTCATTTCTAGATGTCTGTACTCAGACATGATAGCTTCCGCTTGTGCTTTGACTTGTATGCTCTGAATGTTGGGTCGTGAGACCCTTGTTTGTAATATCTCGCTCCTCGGAGCCTATTGAATAAATACCTGAGTCGTAGAGTCATTTTGTGATGCCATGTTGTATTGCACATATCGAGCATATTGTGTGTATGTTATTGAAATGCTTGGTATGTGTGGGATCTGACCATCTAGTTGTTTATCTTTAGTAGCCTCTCTTACGGGGAAATGTCTCCTAGTGTTTCCACCGAGCCATGGTAGCTTGCTACTGCTCCGGAACACTTAGGCTGGCCGGCATGTGTCCTTCTTCGTTCCTGTGTCTGTCCCTTCGGGGAAATGTCACGCGATGAATACCGGAGTCCTGTTAGCCCGCTACAGCCCGGTTCACCGGAGTCCTGCTAGCCCAGTGCTACAGCCTGGATTCACTCGCTGATGATCGACACGTTCGATGCTGGGTCATGGATGCCTGTCCCTGTAAGTCTGTGCCACTTTGGGTTTACGACTAGCCATGTCAGCCCGGACTCCTTATCATATGGATGCTAGCGACACTGTCATATACGTGTGCCAAAAGGCGCAAACGGTCCCGGGCTAAGGTAAGGCGACACCCGTGGGAATACCGTGCGTGAGGCCGCAAAGTGATATGAGGTGTTACATGCTAGATCGATGTGGCATTGAGTCGGGGTCCTGACAGCATAGCCACTGCCGCCCTGAGGCAACCCCTGCTGGGCGAGTGTACTATGCTCCATCACCACCTTTCCACCATCAATCCACCAAAGCATGCAGGAGTAGGGTTTTACACCTCGCGGGGGCCAGAACCTGGGTCAAAATGCCAGCGTAGTCTCTGTCGTGCTGCCCCATGCTCATCTGCTCTTTGTGCAACGCGACGGCCCCCTGCTGAATCAGCAAGGGGCCTTCTTGTCCCATAGGTGGCCGTGGTTTCCCGCGACACAGTTGTCGTACTCGTCGACATGCAAGTCGCGAACCTATTACAAAAACATGATCATCTCATACATCAACTTATATCACATCACGTTTTAGCCATACCGCATCACAACATGCCCTGCAAAAACAAGTTAAACATTCTCTACTTTGTTGTTGCAATTTTATGTGGCTACTAGGGCAAACTATAAGAACTATTCTTATGTACACAAAACCACAACAGTGATATACAAGTTGCCTTTTAACCTTCTATAAGGACCGCCATTGTCAAATCAGATTCAACTAAGGTGGGAGAGACAGACACCCACAAAGCCACTTCTGTGCAATATAAGTTGCATGTCAGTCAGTGGAACCGGTCTCTTGTGCGAGGACAAGTAAGGTTGGTCCGAGCCGCTTCATCCCATAATATCGCCAAATCCAAATAAGACAAATGAAGTAAGAAATTTGAATATCAACGCCCACAACTTCTTTGTCTTCTACTCGTGTATATACATCTATGTATAGATCTAACTCTGATACCACTGAAGAGAAATGAAGCATGAAAATAAAAAAACCTACAAACACCCAAGATCAATCTCGGAGATGCATAGCTAAGAGAGGGGAATGAGTCTACATACCCTTGTAGAATGAAAGACTTAAAGATCTAGAGATCGTGGTTGGCGTAGTCGTACTCACATCACGATCCAATCCAATCCAAGCACCGCACATGCAGCACCTTCGAGTTTAGCACACGTACGTCTTGGTGACATCGACTCCTCCTTGAACCAGCAAGTAAGGGAGAAGAGGTAGATGAGGTATGATCCAACACGATAGCATGGTGGTGGTGGTGGTGCTAGTGGAACTCTGACACGACTTCTCCGAGCGCTACAGGGACGAGAAGTGGAGGGAGAGGAGCCATGGTCAAGGGATGGGATGACCCTTGCACCTCCTCTCTATTTATATATGGGGAGGGACGTGGCCAGCCCTTGCCCCTCCTCTAAGGGAGGGGGTGGCGGCCAAGGAGGGGAGGAGTGCCCTCCAAGCCAAGTGGAGGGCCCTCCCCTTTAGGGTTTTCCACCCCTAGGCGCATGGGCCTTGTAGGGGGCCAAGGTGCCCCCTATAGCCCATGCTACTTTATGGGACGTGGTGGAACCCTTGGTGGACTACCTGACTCCTCTAAAACCTTCCAGAAGCTTCTGGAAGCTTCCCAGTACAATACCAATGAAATCCAAACTTTTTTTGGAACCTCGGTAACAAATTTCCATATATAAATCTTTACCTTCAGACCATTCTGGAACTCCTGGTGATATCCTGAATCCCATCCGAGAATCCGAACAACATTCGGACTTTTCATTGTTAATATCTCAATACTACCCTAGCGCTACCGGACGTTAAGCGTGCTACCCTACGGTTCTGGAACATGCAGACATGACCGAGACACCTCCCCGGTCAATAACCAATAGCTGGACCTGGATGCCCATATTGGTTCCTACATATTCAATGAAGATCTTTATTGGTTGAACCAGATATCAAGGATTCAGTTAATCTCGTATACAATTCCCTTTGTCCAGCGATATGTTACTTGCCCAAGATTCAATCTTCAGTATCTCCATACCTAGTTCAATCTCATTACCGGCAAGTCTCTTTACTCGTTCTATGATACAAGATCCCGTGACTAAACTCATTAGTCGCATGAAGCTTCTTGTGATGTTGTATTACTGATAGGCCCAGAGATATCTCTCTGTCACACAGAGTGACAAATCTTAGTCTTGATCAATGCAACCCAACAAACACCTTCGGAGATACCTGTAGAGCATATTTATGATCACCCAGTTATGAAGTGACGTTTGATAGCACACAAGGTATTCCTCCATTATCAGGGAGTGATATGATCTCATGGTCTAAGGAACAGATACTTTACATGAAGAAAGTTGTAGCAAATAACTAAGTGATCTGATTTGATGCTAAGCTTACGATTGGGTCTGTCCATCACATCATTCTCCTAATGATCCGATCCCATTATCAGATGATAACTCATGTCTATGGTTAGGAAACCTTAACCATATTTGATCAACGAGCTAGTCTAGTAGAGGCTTACTAGGGACACAGTGTTGTTTATGTATTCACACATGTATTTAAATTTCCGATCAATATAATTCTAGCATGAATAATAAAATTTATCATGAATAAGGAAATATGATAATAACAAATTTATTATTGCCTCTAGGGCATATTTCCAACAACATGTGGCAACAACGAGTGTATGTGTGTACTTATTGTTCCTAAGAAAATTTGAAAACAATTGAGGAAGAGGATTTGTGGCATGCGGCCACACAAATCTGTAATCACTCACTTGTGTTGTGATTCATAATTGTACTGGCCGTCATATATGTTTAGGGCTTAATTGCTTGAAAGTGGTCCATGCATGCAACTTTTGATAGAGAGTGCATGGCTCACATGTTGTTGTTTTTTAGGGGAAACACATGTTTTTTCCTTTGACTTGTAAATTTACATTTCGTTTGCATATTTCTAATCCTTGTGACGAGGGTTTGATTTGTAAATCTGAATCTATTATATCTTCTGAATTGAAAGTCCAATTTATATTTCGTTTGCATATTCATGTTCATTGTGACGAGGGCTTTTAGTAAGAGCAATTTAGAATACATTTTGACGCATTTTTAATTTTTTTTTGAAGTTTCAACTGATGAAACTTCATAGATATGAACAATAAAAACAGTAATTTTTAGAATTGAAACTTAAACCTAGTGGAGATCCAACATTTTGGCATGGTTTCAAAACTTCAACAAGTTAAAATTCAGTAAGTTTCGAAAAAGGAAATAATACTCGGTGGAACATACTGAATCTTGGTGCAAGTTTCTAAAACTTGATATTACGACTACCAAGTTTTAATATTTGAAACTTGATAAAAAAAAGAGGCGTCTGAATATATACAAAATTGGTTTTATTAGAAAGTAATCGTTGCAGCAAACACGAATATACGTACGAAACTTAATCTGAACTTTCGGTTTAAGATATACAATAGATTCAAATTTTAAAATAAAAAAGGGAAAACACGTGAGGGAGAGGGTGATGCCTGCAACAAGAGTTAATTGCATAACTAGTGCATCAAGTTTGAAGTAAATGGCTGGTCGCACACACACATGCTCCCAGGAATGTGGGCCCCTACGAATCTTACATTCTTAAGTTGGTTCCAATTTGATGTCGGCTAGGACTACGTCAGTATTTCCCCAAAGAGGAAGGGATGATGCAGCACAGCGATGGTAGGTATTTTCCTCAGTGATGAAACCAAGGTTATCGAACTAGTAGGAGAACCAAGCAACACAACGTAAACAGCCCCTGCACAAAAATAACAACCACTCGCAACCGGACGTGTTAAAGGGGTTGTCAATCCCTTTCGGGTAACGGCGCCAGAAATTGGTGCATGGACGGCAGAAAGTTGTAATAGATTGAATAAATAGATCCGAGATAAAATAAAGTGCAGCAAAGTATTTTTGTATTTTTGTTTTAATAGATCTGGAAATAAATGCAAAGGAAAATTAGATCGCAAAGGCAAATATATGACAAAGAGACCTGGGGGCCGTAGGTTTCACTAGTGCTTCTCTCGAGAAAAATAGCAAACAGTGGGTGAACAAATTACTGTTGGGCAATTGATAGAACTTCAAATAATCATGACTATATCCAGGCAATGATCATTATATAGGCATCACGTCCAAGATTAGTAGACCGATTCCTACCTGCATCTACTACTATTACTCCACACATCGACCGCTATCCAGCATGCATCTAGTGTATTAAGTTCATGGAAAAATGGAGTAATGAAATAGGAACGATGACATGGTGTAGACAAGATCTATCTATGTACAGATAGACCCCATCATTTTATCCTTAGTAGCAACGATACATACATGGCGGTTCCCCTTCTGTCACTGGGATCAAGAACCATAAGATCGAACCCACTACAAAGCACCTCTTCCCATTACAAGATAAATAGATCAAGTTGGCCAAACAAAACCCAAATATTGGAGAAGAAATACGAGGCTATAAGTGATCATGCATAAAAGAGATCAAATAGACTCAAATACTTTCATGGATATAAAAAGATAGATCTGATCATAAACTCGAAGTTCATTGATCCCAACAAACACACGCAAAAGAGTTACATCATATGGATCTCCAAGAGACCATTGTATTGAGAATCAAGAGAGAGAGAGAGAGAGGAATCCATCTAGCTACTAACTACAGACCCGAAGGTCTACAAAGAACTACTCACGCATCATCGGAGAGGCACCAATGGAGGTGGTGGACCCCATCCGAGATGGTGTCTAGATTAGATCTGGTGGTTCTAGGATCTGCGGGGGCTGGATGAATATTTCATCGACTCCCCTAGGGTTTCTGGAATATTGGGGTATTTATAGAGCAAAGAGGCGGTTCGGGGGGCACCCGAGGTGGGCACAACCCACCAGGGCGCGCTTGGGCCTCCTGGCGTGCCCTGGTGGGTTGTGCTCTCCTCGGAGCACCCCCCAGGCGCAGCCAGGGCCCATTAGGTGTCTTGTGGTCCATAAAGAATCTCCGTAAAGTTTTGTGGCATTTGGACTCCGTTTGGTATTGATTTTCTGCGATGTAAAAAACATGCAAAAAACAGCAACTGGCACTTGGCACTATGTCAATAGGTTAGTACCAAAAAATGATATAAAATGATTATAAAACATCCAAGATTGATAATATAACAGCATGGAACAATCAAAAATTATAGATACGTTGGAGATGTATCAACATCCCCAAGCTTAACTCCTACTCGTCCTCGAGTGGGTAAGTGATAAAAATAGAATTGTTGATGTGGAATGTTGCCTAACATGTCATATCATAATCTTTTCTTTATAGCATGGACATTTGGAATTTTATGTGATTCAAATCAATAGTCTAGTTTTAACATGATAATTTAAATACTCAAGCATATCAACAGGCAGCCATGTCTTTCAAAATATCAATGCTAAAATAAGTTATCCCTAGCCCATCATGCTCAACCATTGATCCATTCATGAAACACACTCGCATATTAACTACACCCAATACTCAAGTACGATCATATTGCCTCCTAGTTGGTGCTTTTATAAGAGAAGATGGAGACTCAGATTCAAAAATAAAAATTGCATAAAGTAAAATAAAGGCCCTTCACAGAGGGAAGTAGGGATTTGTAGTGGTGCCAGAGCTCAAAGCGAAAAATTTAGAGATAAAAACATTTTGGGAGGTGTATCCTTCCCACCAGCGAAAACGACTTAGAGTTCCCAACACTTCCATGCTAGATATATCATAGGCGGTTCCCGAACAGAAAATAAAGTTTATTCCCTTTTAAACCATACTTTCACTTTCCATGGCTAGCCATATCCACGGTTGCCCTCCATACCAACACTTTCCAAGGAATTTATTATTTGACAACATAAAGTAAATTCATTTTTCATTTCGGGATTGGGCATCCCTAATACCTTTGCCTTACTCTCGTGCAATGACAAGTGAATGAACACTCATCATGAGAATAACACATCTAGCACGGAAAATATTAGCCACCCCTCACCGCTCCGCGAGCGGAACGAACACACAAAAGAGAAGTTTATTTTTAAAATTAGAGATGGCACATACAAATTTTCTTAGAACGGTAAAAGAATACCACGTATAGGTAGATATAGTGGAATCATGTGGCAAAACTGGGTTAAAGGTTTTTGGATACACAAGTTGAGATCATACTTAGTGCAAAATGAAGGCTAGCAAAAGATTGAGAAGCGACCAACCAAGAAACGAATAATCTCATAAGCGAGCATTAAGCATAATTAACACTGAATAATGCACCACAAGTAGGATATAATTTCATTGCATAGTTATTGACTTTCGTGCTTGCATAGGGAATCACAAACCTTAACACCAATATTCTTACTAAAGCATAATTACTCATCAACATAACTCACATACCACATCATCATATCTCAAAACTATTACTAAGAATCACATTTATTTTGTCCAATGATCTTCATGAAAGTTTTTATTATATCCTTCTTGGATATATATAACTTTGGAACTAATTTTCATATGTTGCTTTTGACAAGCTCAAACAAATATAAGTGAAGATCATGAGCATAATTTTTTTTCTTTCTCTCAAATTAATTTAAGTGAAGCAAGATAGAATTTCTTGAAAATTTTATTAACTGTCAAATAAATCTAAGTGAAGCAAGAGAGCATTTCTTCAAAAATACTAAAGCACACCGTGCTCAAAAAGATATAAGTGAAGCACTAGAGCAAGTCCATAGCTCATAAAAGATTTAAGTGAAGCATAGAGAGCAATTCTAACAAGTCATGACATAATTTTGGCTCTCTCAAATAGGTGTGTCCATAAAGGAATCGGGACTTAAAACACAAAATAAAACAAGCAAAGACTCATATCATACAAGACGCTCCAAGCAAAACACATAGTGTGTGACGAATAAAAATATAGCTTCAAGTAAAATACCAATGGTCGTTAGAAGAAAGAGGGGATGCCACTCGGGGGCATCCCCAAGCTTAGTTGCTTGCTCTCTCTTGGATAATAGCTTGGGATGCTGGGGCATCCCCAAGCTTAGGCTCTTCTTACTCCTTATTCCTTCATCCATCGTAAGATAACCCAAAACTTGAAAACTTCAATCATACAAAACTCAACAAAACCTTCGTGAGATGCGTTAGTGTAAGAAAATAAATCACTACTATAAGTACTATATCAAACCAATTCATATTTTTTTTGCATTATATCTACTGTATTCCAACTTTTATATGGCAAAAACTCATCAAAGAAAACCATAGAGCCATCAAAATAAGCACACAACACAAAGAAAATAGAATCTATCAAAAATAGAACAGTTTGTAGTAATCTGGGTGTTTCGAATACTTCTTGAACTCCACAAATTCTGAAAAATTATGATGACCTGAGCAATTTTTATATTGATCTACTGAAAAAGGAATTGGCATTTTATCACGCTCTGGTAAAAACTAAGAATTATTTTCGTTAGAGCAAAAGTTTCTATTTTTTAGCAAGATCAAACAACTATCACCCAAGAAGATCCTAAAGGCTTTACTTGGCACAAACACTAATTAAAACATAAAAAACACAATCATAACAGTAGCATAATTGTGCAAACACTCAAGAACAGAAAGCAAAAAAGCAAAAAATAAATTTTATTCATTGGGTTGCCTCCCAACAAGCGCTATAGTTTTACGCCCTTAGCTAGGCATAAAGCAAGGATCTACGTTTTGTCTTCCATAGTTTTGGCAAGGGTTTTCTTAAACCCGGGAGGCTCTTTACGCTTCCCTGAATTCTCCCAAAAAGAAACCATCTTTAGATCCAAAATATCCAATCGCTTGTTGCAAAGAGTAATCAAAGTGTTCATGCGATTGACACTAGCATTGAGGTGTTTGAGGGGTTCATTGTATTTCTGTATTTCAACCATATGTTTATGCAAATAACCAAGCTTGTCCAACATTTGAAATCCCTCAGGGGTGAAAGAAAACCCCTTATTTTGAGGTGGAACTCCCAAAATTCCTTCTAAAATTTCATAGGCAACATTGGCATCAAGCTCAATAAAATTCCCTTTGGCGGCAAAATCTAGGAGTTGTCTATGATGCAAAGCCAATCCTATGTAAAAATTACGAAGCAAGATCTTAGCGCCCCCCCCCCTTTAAATTGCAAATATGATAAGATTCCATAAGCCTATACCAAGCATCTTTCAAATTTTCTCATTGTCTTTGCTTGAAGTAAAGAACTTCAAAATCTGGTGACAAAGGAGGAGTAGGCATGCTAGCCATTATGACTAGGAAGCGAAAACACGGATAGATCTGATGAGAAAATGGCAAACGGAAAAGATGGGCGAATAAAATGGCAAAAAAATTGAAGTGGGGGAGAGGAAAATGAGAGGCAAATGGAAAATAATGTAAATTGCGAGGAGATGAGATTTGTGATTAGGAACCTGGTATATGTTGAAGATCCTCCCCGACAACGGCGCCAAAAATTCCTTTTGATGTCGGCTAGGACTACGTCGGTATTTCCCCAAAGAGGAAGGGATGACGCAGCACAACGACTGTAGGTATTTCCCTCAGTGATGAAACCACTCGAACCAGTAGGAGAACCAAGAAACACAACGTAAACAGCCCCTACACACAAATAACAACCACTCGCAACCCGACGTGTTAAAGGGGTTGTCAATCCCTTTCGGGTAACGGCGCCAGAAATTGGTGCGTGGACGGAAGAAAGTTGTAATAGATTGAAATAGATCACAAATAAAATAAAGTGCAGCACAGTATTTTTGTATTTTTGGTTTAATATGTCTGAAAATAAATGCAAAGGAAAAGTAGATCGCAAAAGCAAATATATGAGAAAGAGACCCCGGGGCCGTAGGTTTCACTAGTGGGTTCTCTCAAGAAAAATATCAAACGGTGGGTGAACAAATTAATGTTGGGCAATTGATAGAACTTCAAATAATCATGATGATATCCAGGCAAAGATCATTATATAGGCATCACGTCCAAGATTAGTAGACCGACTCCTGCCTGCATCTACTACTATTACTCCACACATCGACCGCTATCCAGCATGCATCTAGTGTATTAAGTTCATGGAGAAACGGGGTAATGCAATAAGAACTATGACATGATGTAGACAAGATCTATCTATGTAGAGATAGACCCCATTGTTTTACCCTTCGTAGCAACGATACATACGTGTCGGTTCCCCTTGTTTCACTGGGATCAAGCATCATAAGATCGAACCCACTACAAAGCACCTCTTCCCATTGCAAGATAAATAGATCAAGTTGGCCAAACAAAACCCAAATATCGGAGAAGAAATGCGAGGCTATAAGAGATCATGCGTAAAAGAGATCAAAGAAACTCAAATACTTTCATGGATATAAAAAGATATAACTAATCATAAACTCAAAGTTCATCAGATCCCAACAAACACACCGCAAAAAGAGTTACATCATATGGATCTCCAAGACCATTGTATTGAGAATTCAGCGAGAGAGAGGAAGCCATCTAGCTACTAACTACAGACCCAAAGGTCTACAAAGAACTACTCACGCATCATCGGAGAGGCACCAATGGAGGTGGTGAACCCCATCCGAGATGGTATCTAGATTGGATCTGGTGGTTCTGGACTCTGTGGCGGCTGGATCAATATTTCATCGACTCCCCTAGGGTTTCTGGAATATTGGGGTATTTATAGAGCAAAGAGGCGGTCCAGGGGGCAGCCGAGGTGGGCACAACCCACCAGGGCGCGCCTGGGCCTCTTGGCGTGCCCTGGTGGGTTGTTCTCTCGTCGGAGCACCCCCCCCCCCCAGGCGCAACCATGGACCATTAGGTGTCTTGTGGTCCATAAAAAATCTCCGTAAAGTTTCGTGGCATTAGGACTCCGTTTGGTATTGATTTTCTGCGATGTAAAAAACATGCAAAAACAGAAACTGGCACTTGGCACTATGTCAATAGGTTAGTACCAAAAAATGACTATTTAATGATTATAAAACATCCAAGATTGATAATATAACAGCATGGAACAATCAAAAATTATAGATACCTTGGAGACGTATCACAATTCTCTTAACATGCAATGTGTCCACCTCAACGTCCCACTAAGAAATTCATTTAAGTCTTCTCTCCCATTATGCCACACTACATCTTCCATACAAGCTCCAATTCTCTCAACATGCAAAGTGTCCACCTCAATGTCCCACTAAGCAATGCATTTGCATTTTCTCTTTCACAAAGTCATGCAAAATCCGCCACATAAGAGAGTCATGCATTTAACTTATAAATTATAATTGTTTTTGCATTAGTCTATGCATGTAATGCCACCACATCATATATTCATATTAGTCATATTTCACATTTTTGTTCGAACTGACCATTTTATAATTTTAAAAAATCATTATATTATTAAACACTTTCTTTTATTGGTTTTCAAGCTTATACTTTCTTTTCATTAGATTTAGCAACTACTTACAAAGTTACCGCATCAATGCACGGAGAGATGGTCATCCTCACTACTCATGTCCAAATTTTCCTCAATGAAGAATACACCCGCGTGGACAACTCCAAGGAATTTTAAACTCACATTATACTACTCAAAACTATTTTGCAACAATAAACTACTCAAGTATAATAAATATCATGTATTTTTATTTCATGCTCATATTGTTAATTGTAATATTCACATTCCACATAAGCAAGTATCATCTAAACATATTGCCAACAATTCCCGCAACAACGTGCGGGGAATTGTCTAGTTTCTGAAACAATTGATGCAATTATTCCATATAAGACCTTACAGTTTGTGATCAAAAAATGTGTTGTTAACATAGATATGACCACAACTATAGTCTATACGGCATATATACACTTTATTTTCATTCTTGGTAGTTGGTATATCCTTTTTCTTGCTCATCCACAAAAACATATCATTATTTAGAAATGCCAAGTAGACGTATATGAAGGAAATATGCCCTAGAGGCAATAATAAATTTGTTATTTTATATTTCCTTATATCATGATAAATGTTTACTATTCATGCTAGAATTTTATTAACCGGAAACTTGATACAAGTGTGGATACATAGACAAAACACCGTGTCCCTAGTAAGCCTCTACTAGACTAGCTCGTTAATCAAAGATGGTTAAGTTTTATAACCATAGACATGTGTTGTCATTTGATAATGGGATCACATCATTAGGAGAATGATGTGATGGACATGATCCATCTGTTAGCTTAGCATGTTGATCGTTCAGTTTTATTGCTATTGCTTTCTTCATGTCATATACATATTCCTTTGACTATGAGATTATGCAACTCCCGGATACCAAAGGAATGCCTTGTGTGCTATCAAGCATCACAATGTAACTGGGTGATCATAAAGATGCTCTACAAGTATCTCCGAAGGTGTTTGTTGAGTTGGCATAGATCGAGATTAGGATTTGCCTCTCCAAGTATCGAAGAGGTATGTCTGGGCCCTCTCAGTAATACACATCATAAGCTTGCAAGCAAATGACTAAGGAGTTAGTCAAGGTGATGTATTATGGAACGAGTAAAGAGACTTGCCATTAACAAGATTAAAGTATGTGTAGAGATACCAACACCGAATCTCTGGCAAGTAACATACCGATGGACAAAGGGAATTACGTATGTTGTCATAAGGTTCGACCGATAAATATCTTCATAGAATATGTAGGAGCCACTATGGGCATCCAGGTTCTGCTATTGGTTATTGATCGGAGAGGTGTCTCGGTCATGCATACATAGTTCTCGGACCCGTAGGGTCCGCACGCTTAACGTCTGTTGATGATATAGTTTTATATGAGTTATGTATGCTGGTGACCGAATGTTGTTCGGAGTCCCGGATGATATCACAGACATGACGAGGAGCTCTGAATCGTCCGAAGGTAAAGATTGATATATGGGATAATAGTGTTTGGTCTTCGGAAAGGTTCTGAAATTCACCGGAAGGGGTTCCGGATGTTTCCCGAAATGTTTGGGTACTAGGACACTTTATTTGGGCCAAGGGGGAAAGCCCATGAGGTTTTTGGAAAGTGCAAAAGGGAGTTTTGCGGAGACCAGAGGCCAGACGCCAGGGACCCTGGCATCTGGGCCCAGACGCCGGGAACCCTGGCGTCTGGCCCTGGAGTCCGATAAGGACTCTTGCCTTTCGGGCAAAACCGACTTTAAGGAGGCTTTTACTCCAAGTTTCAACCCCAGGGCTCAACATATAAATAGAGGGGCGGGGCTAGCACCCAAGACAAATGAACATTCACCAAGCCGTGTGTCGGCAACCCTGTCCCTCTAGTTTATCCTCCATCTAGTTTCTGTAGTGCTTGGCGAAGCCCTGTGGAGATTGTTCATCATCACAAACCATCACCACGCCGTCGTGCTACCAAAACTCATCCAATACTTCGTATCTCTTGCTGGATTGATAAGGCGAGGACGCCATCGAGCTGAACGTGTGCTGAACGCGTAGGTGTCGTGCGTTCGGTACTTGATCAGTTGAAGTAGGAAGAAGTTCGACTACATCAATCGTGTTGTGAAACGCTTCTGCTTACGGTCTACAAGGGTACGTAGACACACTCTCCCCCTCATTGCTATGCATCTCCATGGATAGATCATTGCGTGTGTGTAGAATTTTTTTTGTTTTCCATACAACAATTCCCAACAGTGGCATCATGAGCCAGGTCTATGCGTAGATGTATGCACGAGTAGAACACAAAGAGTTGTGGGCGGTGATAGTCATACTGCTTACCACCAACGTCTTATTTTGATTCGACGCTATTGTGGGATGAAGCGGCCCAGATCAACCTTACATGTCCAAGCACATGAGACCGGTTCCACCGACTGACATGCAACTAGTTTTGCATAAAGGTGGTTGGCGGGTGTCCGTTTCTCCTACTTCAGTTGAATCGAATTTGACTGCGCCGGTCCTTGAAGAAGCTTAAAACAACAAACTTGACGAAACACCGTTGTGGTTTTTGCTGTAGGTAAGAACGGTTCTTGCTAGAAACCCGTAGCAGCCACGTAAAACTTGTAACAACAAAGTAGAGGACGTCTAACTTGTTTTTGCAGGGTATGTTGTGATGTGATATGGTCAAGACATGATGTGATATACGTTATTGTATGAGATGATCATGTTTTGTAAGATATATGGCAACCGGCAGGAGCCTTATGGTTGTCTCTTTATTGTATGAAATGCATGCGCCATGTAATTTCTTTACTTTATCGCCATGAGTTAGCAATAGTTGTCGAAGCAATAGTTGGCAAGACGACCACGACGCTCTGTTGGAGATCAAGGTGTCAAACCAGGGACGATGGAGATCATGACGATGCTTTGGAGATGGAGATCAAAAGCAAAAGATGATGATGGCCATATCATGTCACATATTTTGATTGCATGTGATGTTTATCTTTTATACATCTTATTTGCTTAGTACGACGGTAGCATTATAAGATAATCCCTTCACTAAATTTCAAGGTAAAAATGTTATCCCTGAGTATGCACCGTTGCTACAGTTCGTCATGTTGAGACACCGCGTGATGATCGGGTGCGATAGACTCTACGTTCACATACAACGGGTGCAAACAGTTTTGCACATGCGGAATACTTCGGTTAAACTTGACGAGCCTAGCATGTACAGACATGGCCTCGGAACACTGGAGACCGAAAGATCGAACGTGAATCATATAGTAGATATGGTCAACTTAGAGATGTTCACCATTCATGACTACCCCATCTCACGTGATGATCGGACATGGGTTAGTTGATTTGGATCATGTATCACTTAGATGACTTGAAGGATGTCTATTTAAGTGGGAGTTCTTAAGTAATTTGATTAATTAAACTTAATTAATCATGAACTTAGTCATGATAGTATTTGCATATCTATGTTGTAGATCAATGGCCCATGCTACCGTTCCCCTGAATTTTAATGCATTCCTAGAGAAAGCAAAGTTGAAAGATGATGGTAGCAACTACAAAGACTCGGTCCGTAA
The DNA here is from genome assembly GCF_002162155.2 of Triticum dicoccoides. Classification (NCBI taxonomy): domain Eukaryota; kingdom Viridiplantae; phylum Streptophyta; class Magnoliopsida; order Poales; family Poaceae; genus Triticum; species Triticum dicoccoides. The sequence continues at coordinate 466,667,336 of NC_041380.1, read as the reverse complement.
CTTGAGGATTATCCTCATTGCTGCACAGAAGAATTATGTCCTTGATGCACCGCTAGGTGAAAGGCCTGCTGCAGGAGCAAATGCTGATGTTTTGAACGTCTGGCAAGCTCGATCTGATGACTACTCGATAGTTCGGTGTGCCATGCTTTACAGCTTAGAACTAGGACTTCAAAGATGTTTTGAACGTCATGGAGCATATGAGATGTTCCAAGAGTTGAAGTTAATATTTCAAGAAAATGCCCAGGTTGAGAGATATGAAGTCTCCAACAAGTCTCCAACTGTCAGTGAACACATACTCAAAATGTCTGGGTATTATAATCACTTGACTCAGCTGGGAGTTGATATTCCAGTTGATTGTGTCATTGACAGAGTTCTTCAATCACTGCCACCAAGCTACAAAGGCTTCATAATGAACTATAATATGCAAGGGATGAACAAGACAATCCTCGAGCTCTTCGCAATGCTTAAGGCCATGGGGGTAGAAATCAAGAAGGAGCATCAAGTGTTGATGGTTTACAAGACCAGTAGTTTCAAGAAAAAGGGCAAGGGAAAGAAGGGGAACTTCAAGAAGAATGGCAAGCAAGTTGCCACTCCCGGTAAGAAGCCCAAAGCTAGACTCAAGCCTAAAACTGAGTGCTTCTACTGCAAAGGGACTGGTCACTAGAAGCAGAACTGCCCCAAGTATTTGGCAGATAAGAAGGATGGCAAAGTGAACAAATGTATATTCGATATGCATGGTTTGATTTGTACCTTACTAATGCTCGTAGTAGCGCCTGGGTATTTGATACTGGTTCGGTTGCTCATATTTGTAACTCGAAACAGGAGTTATGGATTAACAAAGATTAGCTAAGGACAAGGTGACGATGCGCGTTGGGAATGGTGGTCGATGTGATCGCCGTCGGCACGCTACCTCTACATCTACCTTCAAAATTAGTTTTAGACCTGAATAATTGTTATTTGGTGCCAGCGTTGAGCATGAACGTTATATTTGGATCTTGTTTAGTGCGAGACAATTATTCATTTAAATCAAAGAATAATTTGTTTTATTTATATGAGTAATATCTTTTATGGTCATGCACCCTTAAAGAGTGGTCTATTTCTGTTGAATCTTGATTGTGGTGATACACATATTCATAATATTGATGCCAAAAAATGCTGATAATGATAGCGCAACATATTTGTGGCACTATCGTTCAGGTCATATTGGTGTAAAGTGCATGAAGAAACTCCATACAGATGGACTTTTGGAATCACTTGATTATGAATCATTTGATATTTGCGAACCATGCCTCATGGGCAAGATGACTAAGACTCGGTTCTCCAGAACAATAAAGCGAGCCAATGACTTATTGGAAATAATACATACCAATGTATGTGGTCCGATGAGTGTTGAGGCACACGGCGGGTATCGTTATTTTCTGACCTTCACAGACGATTTGAGCACATATGGGTATATCTACTTAATGAAACACAAGTCTGAAACATTTGAAAAGTTCAAAGAATTTCAGAGTGAAGTGGAGAATCATCGTAACAAGAAAATAAAGTTTCTACGATCTGATCACAGAGGCGAATATTTGAGTTACGAGTTTGGCCTTCATTTAAAACAATGTGGACTAGTTTCACAACTCACGCCACTTGGAACACCACTGCGTAATGGTGTGTCCGAACGTCGTAGCCGTACTTTATTAGATATGGTGTGATCTATGATGTCTCTTACCGATTTACCACTATAATTTTGGGGTTATGCATTAGAGACAGTTGCATTCACGTTAAATAGGGCACCGTCTAAATCTGTTGAAACGACACTGTATGAACTATGGTTTGGCAAGAAACCTAAGCTGTCGTTTCTTAAAGTTTGGGGTTGCGACACTTATGTCAAAAGGCTTCAGCCTGATAAGCTCGAACCCAAATCGGAGAAGTGTGTCTCCATAGGATACCCTAAGGAAACAATTGGTTACAGCTTCTACCACAGATCCGAAGGCAAAATCTTTGTTGCCAAGAATAGAACATTTCTAGAGAAGAGTTTCTCTCGAAAGAAGTGAGTGGGAGGAAAGTAGAACTTGATGAGGTAATCATACCTTCTCTCAATTTGGAAAGTAGAACATTAGAGAAATCCATTCTTGTGATGCCTACACCAACTAGGGAGGAAGCTAATGATGATGATCATGAAACTTCAGATCAAGTTACTACTGGACCTCGTAGGTCGAACAGAGCACGTTCCGCATCAAAGTGGTACGGTAATCCTGTCCTGGAAGTCATGTTACTAGACCATGGAAAACCTACGAACTATGAAGAAGCTATGATGAGCCCAGATTCTGATAAATGGCTTGAGGCCATGAAATCTGAGATAGGATCCATGTATGACAACAAAGTGTGGACTTTCGTGGACTTGCCCGATGATCGGCAAGCCATTGAGAATAAATGGATCTTCAAGAAGAAGACTGATGCTGATGGTAATGTCACTGTATACAAAGCTCGACTTGTCGCGAAAGGTTTTTGACAATTTCAAGGGGTTGACTATGATGAGACCTTCTCACCCGTAGCGATGCTTAAGTCAGTCCGAATCACGTTAGCAATTGCCGCATTTTATGATTATGAAATTTGGCAAATGGACGTCAAAACCGCATTCCTTAATGGATTTCTTAAAGAAGAGTTGTATATGATGCAACCAGAAGGTTTTGTCGATCCTAAAGGTTCTAACAAAGTGTGCAAGCTCCGGCAATCCATCTATGGATTGGTGCAAGCATCTTGGAGTTGGAATATACGCTTTGATGAGGTGATCAAAGAATATGGTTTTATATAGACTTTCGGTGAAGTCTGTATTTACAAGAAAGTGAGTGGGAAGCTTTGTAGCATTTCTAATATTATATGTAGATGACATATTGTTTATTGGAAATGATATAAAATTTCTGGATAGCATAAAAGGATATTTGAATAAGAGTTTTTCAATGAAAGACCTTGGTGAAGCTGCTTATATATTGGGCATCAAGATCTATAGAGATAGATCAAGACGATGTGTCTTTGCTAGACAGATTTGGGCTGCGATCTTCTAGGCTATGGACAAGCCGTGTTGGGTGCCCATGACGAATGATACGCTCTTGGGATGGTGTGCGACCCAAAACACCAATCAGGCACACAAGAGGATGCTCAATGCTCTACGTATTCTAGCCATGTGGGAGATTTGGAAGCATCATAATGCTAATAGGGGTGATCATTCGGTAGAAACCGAAAATTCGATTTATACCATTCGGTTTATTTTTAAATTCAGTTTTGAAAACTAGAAACCGAAAATAGCAAGCCAAAATTGCTAACCGATTTTTCGGTTAACCGATACTTCGGTTCAGTTTTTGGTTTATTACCGAATAGTGCTTACTACGCAGCAGCAAGCGCTTCTGGTCTAAGCAGTAAACACCTCACGGTCTTATATCAGCCAGCGCTTTGACCCTTGAGTGTTCGCAAGCGATGTGGGACTAAACAAATGCTGCACACTCCACCCGGCCACAAGAAGTACTAGTTTTTGCGTTGGGCCTTGGAGTTAGTGATGGGCCCAGGTCAAGAAAAGTAGAAGTAATAGTCAGAACGTGGGACAAAGAGGATGCATGGACCTTCGTACGATTTGTGATTGTAGCCTGGAGACGCGCACGCGGCCGCCATCGTTTGGCGCTACATGCGGGAGCGTACGGAGGGAGCCTCATACAGGAGTCAGGAAGTCAGGAACTCGTTGCACTTCGGGTTTTTGTTCAATTATCGGTTTAATACCGAACTGGCCGATTTAAATTTGGTTATTAAACATAAAAATTGAATTTAATTATGGAAGCACAAAAAACCGAAAATTCAGTTTATTCGGTTTCAGTATCGGTCCGGTATTCGGTTGGTCGGTTTTTATGCCCACCCCTAACAATGCAATTGTGTTCGATGGAGCTATGCCATTGACAAACCTCGTGCTCCATTTCTTCGCAGAGGAAGGACGAAATTGGAAAAAAGCGGGACTACTTAAAGGAGATCTTGCTGCTTTTTCAACCAGATGGAACAGCGGGCTAGTGCGGCAAGTTAGCGAGGAAGTAGAGAGTAGGGTGTAGGGGTGGCGACGTTGTTCATGTAAACTCGTGTAACAATATCATGGAGGGGTTCTTCACCCCATTCCTTATTTAGTATATATATAGTACGCACACTCATGCATATTCATTTTTTTAAGACAATTAATAGGACTTTCACAAAGCATGTACTTTGACAAAGTTTTGAAGAAGTTCAACATGGATCAGTCAAAGAAAGGGTTCTTGCCTGTGTTACAAGGTGTGAAATTGAGTTAGACTCAAAGCCCGACCACTGCAGAAGATAGAGAGAAAATGAAAGTCATTTCCTATGCCTTAGCCATAGGTTCTATCATGTATGCTATGTTATGTACCAGACCTGATGTGTGCCTTGCCATAAGTCTGTGTAACATTCCAAATTTTGAATTTGGAATATTATACATATGTCATTCATGCATATCATATTTTATTGCATTTTCGTTTTTGCGATCCTCGAAATTCTAAGCAACTCAAGGACCCTCGGAGAGAGTTGGGGATTTCATAGTTATCATATTTGAATTTTCTCAAATATCGAAACAAGGATCACTTTGGTTTTAATTAATTTTTCTCTCTGAAAATATTTCATATTAAAAATATATGAGAGGGGATAATATGAATTCTCCAAAATAAATGGAATTTGGAGGAAAATATTAAAACCAAATAAATATTTTATTTTGGATTTTTTTTATTTTATTTGAATTAGGAAAAATATGCATTTTTCAAAATTGCATTGGAGGCCCAAATAAATGTTCACTTTGTCCGGAATACTATTAGAGGACCGTCAAAATTTACTTTGGAATTTTTAGAGTCTGTTTAGTATTTCTTTTATTGGTTTTTCCACGTCAGGATTTAAAAAAAATACCAACCTAACCAGGTCGTGTCCGACCTAGACTCCGACCCGGCCGGCCTTTATAAGCCGCCCTGCCAGACCCGCCCCTGAAACCTTAGCCAGCCACAGTGCCCCGCCTCGATTTCCGTGCCGCGCCGCCGTTGCCCCATTCCGCCGCCCCGCCGCCGGATCCGCTAGCCGCCACCGCCGCCAACCCCGCCGGAGCCGCCGCTAGACCTCGCCGAGGTAGCCGCCCGCCGCCGCCGGTTTTTGTTAGAAAGCCGCTCGGTTTTTTCGTTTGAATCCCTAGATCTCGTTTTTTTGTTTTAGATCGGTTTTGTTTCTGGTTTTTTCGGTTCGGTTAAATAGCGGACGTTCGTCCGTACGTTTGTGTTAACGAACATTGTTCGTCAGTTAGCCGCAGACAACGAACGTTCGTTCGTTAGCCTATTCGTCTCGTTTTATTTTCCATGGTTTTTTCGCGATTATTTTCGATCGCGATTTCTGCCCTAATCTTCGTTCTTTTTCATCTTTTCGCTCGTTTTATCCGAATCGGGTGAAACAAGTGCCTAGATCTTCGTCTCGAAACCCTCTTTCTGTATAACCAATTTAACCAAGATTTTGGTACTGTAAAGTTTGACTTTAGCCCAGATTAGTAATCGGATCTTGTTTCTTTCGTAGCTTGAGTTTCGTTGCTCCGTTTGATTTGATTCTTTTTGCAAACCGGAGTTCTTCAGCTGAACTTTTTGGTTAGATCTACTTATTTGAGATTTACCCGTGCATATTTGCTTGATTGCTTATGTATGCTATTGTTTGTTTGCGATAGAATTTCTGGAGTGCGAAGCATGCTACTACGAGTCTCTAGGATTTGCAGATCGTCAGCAAGGCAAGTGACACTTTGATCATACCCCTTGATTACCCAGTTTTATGCATTAGTTACAACCCTCACACATTGCATGAGTAGGATCTCTTAACATGTGGGTTTGGGAAGTAGTTGATGAGGTAGAACCTATTGCCCTGTTATTATCAAACCCTTGGGAGTTACTTCTACATTATGCTTATATTGCTATGCTATGCTCATAGACGTGGATTGGGTTTGAGTGTATCCATGACAGATGTGAGATTGTTAATTAATGGTTCAACTTAAGGTGGCAACTTTAATACACATCTGGGTGGATTGCTTGTGGGCACCTGGAGAATCCAGTGTTGTCTTAGGATATCCCGATGTACCCGTGTGATCATCCTACGGTCCGCCACCCAGGCTCAAAGGGATCATAAGATTATTCATGCTAGAAACTTCCGTGTCTAGCCACAAGCCATTATGGGCTCTGGCATAGTTGAGTATGCTTTGTGACCTCTTTTAGTGGTGGGCTAGCAGATGTAGGGGAAAGTAGGTGTAACGATCCACCCAGAGTAAAGAGTTAATGCTTCTGAAAGACTATGTCTCAGTCATCCGTTTCTCAAACACCTTGTAGTGCGAGAAATCCAACGGAGAAGATCGAGTCTTCTGGGGAAAAGTGTGCAAACCTCTGCAGAGTGTATAAACTAATCATGGTTAGCCGTGTCCCCGGTTATGGACATCTTGAGTATTTGGTACTTGAATTATTGATTTGATCTCATCACTCTAAATTAATTTGTTGGGTTAATGATTACTTTAATTGGGATTGAGTTGGAGGAACCTTCTCAATGATGTTTCAACTACCATGATAGTTAAATAAAATATATTCCTTTGTTGTAGGGAAAATTTGGCTTTTCGCAAAAACAATATAAACAAAGCCTCCACCAGCCATATTGCATGTAGTGATAGCATTTATCTGTTCATTGCTCTACTGTGTTATATTGCCAGCATATTCCATGTGCTGGCCCGTTCTCGGGCTGCAACGTATCATGTTGCAGACTTTTCAGATGACGAGTAAGATGATGTAGGTCATTTGTCATGCACTCAGCTATGCTGTTGGAGTTGATGGACTCGCTTTATCTTCCAAGCCTTCCGCTGTTATCGTATTTAGATGGCCTTAAGCCATATTATTGTAATAAGTTCTCTTTTGAGACATTCGTTGTAATAAGTGTGTGATTGCTACTCTATTATAAATCCTTCGAAGTACTGTGTGTGCCAGCATTACCGATCCAGGGATGACACTGAAGCATAGAGACTTGACCGTCTAAGGTCGGGTCGCTACAAGATGGTATCAGAGCACACGCTGAATGTAGGACACGACCACTAAGAAAAGCCATAGGTCACTCTTCTCTACTCATTTCTGACTTCTCTCCATTTTCTACTCTTTAGGATGGCGGACTCAAGGAACAAGTTTGCCCAACCGAATGAAGACACCTTTTGTACGACACTTGAAGGAAGTCACTAAGTACCTGAATATCAGAATACCAAGCTTCACCGGGACCTACACCGCCACTTTACCAGAAGAGGGGTGATGGATGATTCGAGTTCAAGTTCCAGGAAGGACGTCCATGCCAGTCACTAAACCCATAGAGTTTTCTTTTGATACACCCACCTAGAGTCTAGGAAAGAGCATGGCAGCCCACATTGCCATAGGACACATCGGCGAAGTTTACCACAAGGAGCTTAAGGACACTATCTACCAGATATGTGGGCGCCGAGATGAGCAATGGGAGATGATCAGCACCAGGAAGGACAGGTCCATTGCAACATTCATCTAGGAATTAAACCATCACATTCATCGCCAGGAGAACCAGATGTGCGCAAGCATGATAGATTTGAAGAAGGCGATGACTAGGATCACAGAGCTAGCAGAGGAGCTTAAGTCTACTCGTGATGGATGTGAGTAGGAAATGATGATACTTGTGGAGAGGAATGACGACATGACAAGGAAGCTAGGAGTTTTCATGGGAGACCCCGCGCCAGGAGGAGAAGATGACGAACCTAAGGAGATTCGTTCTGAAGACTACACCATCATCGATGTAACGCCCCGAGACCGATGTGCCAGGTGTCCTCCAGTTATTCGCTGTTGTTGCCTTGTCATTGCTTGCGTGTCATGCATCTCATATCATGTCATCATGTGCATTGCATTTGCATACATGTTCATCTCATGCATCCGAGCATTTTCCCCATTGTCCGTTTTGCAATCCGGCGCTCCTATGTCCTCCGGTGTCCCTTTCTACCTCTTTTCGTGTGCGGGTGTTAAACGTTTTCGGATTGGACCAAGACTTGTCATGCGGCCTTGGTTTACTACCGGTAGACCGCCTGTCAAGTTTTGTGCCATTTGGACGTCGTTTGATACTCCAACGGTTAACCGAGGGACCAAAAAGGCCTCGTGTGTGGTGCAGCCCATCACCTCTCCAAAGTGGCCCAAAACCCACCTAAACCTCCTCCATCATCTCGTTCGTTCGATCACGATCGCGTGGCCGCAAACCGCACCTCATTTGGAGCTTCCTAGCTTCCTCTACCTATAAATATGTGATCCCCTCCCCAAAATTCGCGGATGAAACCCTAACTTCGTCCTCCTCGCACCGCCGGACACTTTCCCACCACGCCCGGACATGTCCAACCGCCGCCGCCGGCGAATCCCAGCTTGCCACGTCACTGTTGGAAATATGCCCTAGAGGCAATAATAAAATGGTTATTATTATATTTCCTTGTTCATGATAATTATCTATTGTTCATGCTATAATTGTGTTATCCGGAAATCGTAATACATGTGTGAATACATATACCACAACACGTCCCTAGTGAGCCTCTAGTTGACTAGCTCGTTGATCAAAAGATAGTCATGGTTTCCTGACTATGGACATTGGATGTCATTGATAACGGGATCACATCATTAGGAGAATGATGTGATGGACAAGACCCAATCCTAAGCATAGCTCAAAGATCATGTAGTTCGTTTGCTATAGCTTTTCCGAATGTCAAGTATCATTTCCTTAGACCATGAGATTGTGCAACTCCCGGATACCGTAGGAGTGCTTTGGGTGTGCCAAACGTCACAACGTAATTGGGTGACTATAAAGGTACACTACGGGTATCTCCGAAAGTGTCTGTTGGGTTGGCACGAATTGAGACTGGGATTTGTCACTCCGTATGACGGAGAGGTATCTCTAGGCCCACTCGGTAATGCATCATCATAATGAGCTCAATGTGACCAAGTGGTTGATCACGGGATCATGCATTACGGTACGAGTAAAGTGACTTGCCGGCAACGAGATTGAACGAGGTATTGGGATACCGACGATCGAGTCTCGGGCAAGTAACGTACCGATTAACAAAGGGAATTGTATATAGGATTGATTGAATCCTCGACATCATGGTTCATCCGATGAGATCATCGAGGAGCATGTGGGAGCCAACATGGGTATCCAGATCCCGCTGTTGGTTATTGACCGGAGAGTCGTCTCGGTCATGTCTGCGTGTCTCCCGAACCCGTAGGGTCTACACACTTAAGGTTCGGTGACACTAGGGTTGTTGAGATATTAGTATACGGTAACCCGAAAGTTGTTCGGAGTCCCATATGAGATCCCAGACGTCACAAGGAGTTCCAGAATGGTCCGGAGGTGAAGATTTATATATAGGAAGTCAAGTTTCGGCCATCGGGAAAGTTTCGGGGGTAATCAATACTATACCGGGACCACCGGAAGGGTCCCGGGGGTCCACCGGGTGGGGCCACCTATCCCGGAGGGCCCCATGGGCTGAAGTGGGAGGGGAACCAGCCCCTAGTGGGCTGGTGCGCCCCCCATGGGCCTCCCCCTGTGCCTAGGGTTGGAAACCCTAGGGGTGGGGGCGCCCCACTTGGCTTGGGAGGCACTCCACCCCCCTTGGCCGCCGCCCCCCTTGGAGATTGCATCTCCTAGGGCCGGCGCCCCCCCCCCTAGGGGTCCTATATATAGTGGGGGGAGGGAGGGCATCCGCACCCTAGCCCCTGGCGCCTCCCTCTCCCTCCCGTGACACTTCTCCCTCTCCCTGAGCTTGGCGAAGCCCTGCCGAGATTACCATTGCTTCCACCACCACGCCGTCATGCTGCTGGATGTCCATCAACCTCTCCTTCCCCCTTGCTGGATCAAGTTGGAGGAGACGTCTTCCCAATCGTACATGTTTTGAACGCGGAGGTGCCGTCCGTTCGGCGCTAGGTCATCGGTGATTTGGATCACGACGAGTACGACTCCATCAACCCCGTTCTCTTGAACGCTTCCGCTCGCGATCTACAAGGGTATGTAGATGCACTCCCCTCTCCCTTGTTGCTAGATGACTCCATAGATTGATCTTGGTGATGCGTAGAAAATTTTAAAATTCTGCTACGTTCCCCAACAATGGCATCATGAGCTAGGTCTATGCGTAGTTTCTATGCACGAGTAGAACACAAAGCAGTTGTGGGCGTCGATATTGTGAATTTACTTGTCGTTACTAGTCTTATATTGATTCGGCGGCATCGTGGGATGAATCGGCCCGGACCGACCTTACACATACGCTTACGTGAGACTGGTTCCACCGACTGACATGCACTAGTTGCATAAGGTGGCTAGCGGGTGTCTGTCTCTCCCACTTTAGTTGGATCGGATTCGATGAAAAAGGTCCTTATGAAGGGTAAATAGAAATTGGCATATCACGTTGTGGTTTTGGCGTAGGTAAGAAACGTTCTTGCTAGAAACCTATAGCAGCCACGTAAAAACTTGCAACAACAATTAGAGGACGTCTAACTTGTTTTTGCAGCATGTGCTGTGTGATGTGATATGGCCAAAAGGATGTGATGAATGATATATGTGATGTATGAGATTGATCATGTTCTTGTAATAGGAATCACGACTTGCATGTCGATGAGTATGACAACCGGCAGGAGCCATAGAGTTGTGTTAATTTATTTATGACTTGCGTGTCAACATAAATGTCATGTAATTACTTTACTTTATTGCTAAAGCGTTAGCCATAGTAGTAGAAGTAATAGATGACGAGACAACTTCAAGAAGACACGATGATGGAGATCATGGTGTCATGCCGGTGACAACGATGATCATGGAGCCCCGAAGATGGAGATCAAAAGGAGCAAATGATATTGGCCATATGATGTCACTATTTGATTGCATGTGATGTTTATCATGTTTTACATCTTATTTGCTTAGAACGGCGGTAGCTTAAAGAAGATGATCCCTCGTAATAATTTCAAGAAAGTGTTCCCCCTAACTGTGCACCGTTGCGAAGGTTCGTTGTTTCGAAGCACCACGTGATGATCGGGTGTGATAGATTCTAACGTTCGAATACAACGGGTGTAAGCCAGATTTACACACGCAATACACTTAGGTTGACTTGACGAGCCTAGCATGTACAAACATGGCCTCAGAACACGGAAGACCGAAAGGTCGAGCATGAGTCGTATAGAAGATACGATCAACATGAAGATGTTCACCGATGTTGACTAGTCCATCTCACGTGATAATCGGACACGGCCTAGTTGACTCAGATCATGTTTCACTTAGATGACTAGAGGGATGTCTATCTGAGTGGGAGTTCATTGAATAATTTGATTAGATGAACTTAATTATCATGAACTTAGTATAAAATCTTTACAATATGTCTTGTCGATCAAATGGCCCATGTTGTCCTCAACTTCAACGCGTTCCTAGAGAAAACCAAGATGAAAGATGATGGCAGCAACTATATGGACTGGGTCCGGAACCTAAGGATCATCCTCATAGCTGACAAGAAAGATTATGTCCTAGAAGCACCGCTAGGTGATGCACCCATCCTAGAGAACCAAGACGTTATGAATGCTTGGCAGTCACGTGCTGATGATTACTCCCTCGTTCAGTGCGGCATGCTTTACAGCTTAGAACCGGGGCTCCAAAAGCGTTTTGAGCGACACAGAGCATATGAGATGTTCGAAGAGCTGAAAATGGTTTTCCAAGCTCATGCCCGGGTCGAGAGATATGAAGTCTCCGACAAGTTCTTCAGTTGTAAGATGGAGGAAAATAGTTCTGTCAGTGAGCACATACTCAAAATGTCTGGGTTGCATAATCGCTTGACTCAGCTGGGAGTTAATCTCCCGGATGACGCGGTCATTGGCAGAATCCTTTAGTCGCTTCCACCGAGCTACAAGAGCTTTGTGATGAACTTCAATATGCAGGGGATGGAAAAGACCATTCCTGAGGTATATTCAATGCTGAAATCAGCGGAGGTGGAAATCAAAAAGGAACATCAAGTGTTGATGGTGAATAAAACCACTAAGTTCAAGAAAGGCAAGGGTAAAAAGAACTTCAAGAAGGACGGCAAGGTAGTTGCCGCGCCCGGTAAGCAAGCTTCCTGGAAGAAGTCAAAGAATGGACCCAAGCCTGAGACTGAGTGTTTTTATTGCAAGGGAAGTGGTCACTAGAAGCGGAACTGCACGAAATACTTAGCGGACAAGAAGGCCGGCAACACTAAAGGTATATGTGATATACATGTAATTGATGTGTACCTTACCAGTACTCGTAGTAGCTCCTGGGTATTTGATACCGGTGCGGTTGCTCACATTTGTAACTCAAAGCAGGAGCCGCGGAATAAGCGGAGACTGGCGAAGGACGAGGTGACGATGCGCGTCGGGAATGGTTCCAAGGTCGATGTGATCTTCGTCGGCACGTTGCCTCTACATTTACCTACGGGATTAGTTTTAAACCTCAATAATTGTTATTTAGTGCCAGCTCTGAGCATGAACATTGTATCAGGATCTCGTTTAATTCGAGATGGCTACTCATTTAAATCCGAGAATAATGGTTGTTCTATTTATATGAGAGATATGTTTTATGGTCATGCCCCGCTGGTGAATGGTTTATTCTTAATGAATCTCGAGCGTAATGTTACACATATTCATAGTGTGAATAAAAAAAGATGTAAGGTTGATAATGATAGTCCCACATACTTGTGGCACTGCCGCCTTGGTCACATAGGTGTCAAACGCATGAAGAAGCTCCATGCAGATGGACTTTTGGAGTCTCTTGATTACGAATCATTTGACACGTGCGAACCATGCCTCATGGGTAAAATGACCAAGACTCCGTTCTCAGGAACAATGGAGCGAGCAACCAACTTATTGGAAATCATACATACTGATGTGTGCGGTCCAATGAGTGTTGAGGCTCGCGGTGGCTATCGTTATGTTCTCACCCTCACTGATGACTTGAGTAGATATGGGTATGCTACTTAATGAAACACAAGTCTGAGACCTTTGAAAAGTTCAAGGAATTCCAGAGTGAGGTTGAGAATCAACGTGACAGGAAAATCAAGTTCTTGCAATCAGATCGTGGGGGAGAATACTTGAGTCACGAATTTGGCACGCACTTAAGGAAATGTGGAATAGTTTCACAACTCACGCCGCCTGGAACACCTCAGCGTAACGGTGTGTCCGAACATCGTAATCGCACTCTATTGGATATGGTGCGATCTATGATGTCTCTTACTGATCCACTGCTATCATTTTGGGGCTATGCTTTAGAGACTGTCGCATTCACTTTAAATAGGGCTCCATCGAAATCCCTTGAGACGACACTGTATGAATTATGGTTTGGGAAGAAACCTAAGCTGTCGTTTCTAAAAGTTTGGGGATGCGATGCTTATGTCAAGAAACTTCAACCTGAAAAGCTCAAACCCAAGTCGGAAAAATGCGTCTTCATAGGATACCCTAAAGAAACTATTGGGTATACCTTCTACCTCAGATCCGAAGGCAAGATCTTTGTTGCCAAGAATGGATCCTTTCTAGAGAAAGAGTTTCTCTCGAAAGAAGTAAGTGGGAGGAAAGTAGAACTTGATGAAGTATTGCCTCTTGAACCAGAGAGTGGCGCAGCTCAGGAAATTGTTCCCGAGGTGCCTGCACCGACTAGAGAGGAAGTTAATGATGATGATCATGAAACTTCAGATCAAATTGCTACTGAACTTCGTAGGTCCACAAGGACACGTTCCGCACCAGAGTGGTATGGCAACCCTGTCTTGGAAATCATGTTGTTAGACAACGGTGAACCTTCGAACTATGAGGAAGCGATGGCGGGCCCAGATTCTGACAAATGGCTGGAAGCCATGAAATCCGAGATAGGATCCATGTATGAAAACAAAGTATGGACTTTGACTGACTTGCCCGATGATCGGCGAGCCATAGAAAATAAATGGATCTTTAAGAAGAAGACAGACGCGGATGGTAATGTAACCAGCTATAAAGCTCGGCTTGTCGCTAAGGGTTATCAACAAGTTCAAGGGGTTCACTACGATGAGACTTTCTCACCCGTAGCAAAGCTAAAGTCCGTCCGAATCATGTTAGCAATTGCCGCACTCTATGATTATGAGATATGGAAAATGGACGTCAAAACGGCATTCCTTAATGGTTTCCTTAAGGAAGAATTTTATATGATGCAACCGGAAGGTTTTGTCGATCCTAAGAATGTTGACAAGGTGTGCAAGCTCCAACGCTTGATCTATGGGCTGGTGCAAGCATCTCGGAGTTGGAACATTCATTTTGATGAGATGATCAAAGCGTTTGGGTTTACGCAGACTTATGGAGAAGCCTGCATTTACAAGAAAGTGAGTGGGAGCTCTGTAGCATTTCTCATATTGTATGTGGATGACATACTGTTGATGGGAAATGATATAGAATTCTTGGAAAGCATAAAGGCCTACTTGAACAAGTGTTTTCAATGAAGGATCTTGGAGAAGCTGCTTACATATTAGGCATCAAGATCTATAGAGATAGATCGAGACGCCTCAATGGTCTTTCATAGAGTACGTACCTTGACAAGATATTGAAGAAGTTCAATATGGATCAGTCAAAGAAGGGGTTCTTGCCTGTGTTGCAAGGTACGAGATTGAGCACGGCTCAATTCCCGACCACGGCGGAAGATAGAGAAAATATGAGTGTCGTCCCCTATGCCTCGGCCATAGGGTTTATCATGTATGCTATGTTGTGCACCAGACCTGATGTAAACCTTGTCGTAAGTTTGGTAGGAAGATACCAAAGTAATCCCGGCATGGAACACTGGACAGCGGTCAAGAATATCCTGAAGTACCTGAAGAGGACTAAGGATATGTTTCTCATTTATGGAGGTGATGAAGAGCTCGTCGTAAAGGGTTACGTCTATGCTAGCTTCGACACAGATCTGGATGACTCTAAGTCACAAACCGGATACGTGTATATTTTGAATGGTGGGGCAGTAAGCTGGTACAGTTGCAAGCAAAGCGTTGTGGCGGGATCTACATGTGAAGCGGGGTACATGGAAGCCTCGGAGGCAGCACAAGAAGCAATCTGGGTGAAGGAGTTCATTACCGACCTAGGAGTCATTCCCAATGCATCGGGCCCGATGACTCTCTTCTGTGACAACACTGGAGCTATTGCCCTTGCCAAGGAGCCCAGGTTTCACAGGAAGACCAGGCATATCAAGCGTCGCTTCGACTCCATTCGTGAAAGTGTTCAAAATGGAGACATAGATATTTGTAAAGTACATACAGACCTGAATGTAGCAGATCCATTGACTAAACCTCTCCCTCGAGCAAAACATGATCAACACCAGAACTCTATGGGTGTTCGATTCATCACGATGTAACTAGACTATTGACTCTAGTGCAAGTGGGAGACTGTTGGAAATATGCCCTAGAGGCAATAATAAAATGGTTATTATTATATTTACTTGTTCATGATAATTGTCTATTGTTCATGCTATAATTGTGTTATCCGGAAATCGTAATACATGTGTGAATACATAGACCACAACACGTCCCTAGTGAGCCTCTAGTTGACTAGCTCGTTGATCAAAAGATAGTCATGGTTTCCTGACTATGGACATTGGATGTCATTGATAACGGGATCACATCATTAGGAGAATGATGTGATGGACAAGACCCAATCCTAAGCATAGCTCAAAGATCATGTGGTTCGTTTGCTATAGCTTTTCCGAATGTCAAGTATCATTTCCTTAGACCATGAGATTGTGCAACTCCCGGATACCGTAGGAGTGCTTTGGGTGTGCCAAACATCACAACGTAACTGGGTGACTATAAATGTACACTACGGGTATCTCCGAAAGTGTCTGTTGGGTTGGCACGAATCGAGACTGGGATTTGTCACTCCGTATGACGAAGAGGTATCTCTGGGCCCACTCGGTAATGCATCATCATAATGAGCTCAATGTGACCAAGTGGTTGATCACGGGATCATGCATTACGGTACAAGTAAAGTGACTTGCCAGCAACGAGATTGAATGAGGTATTGGGATACCGACGATCGAGTCTCGGGCAAGTAACGTACCGATTGACAAAGGGAATTGTATAAGGGATTGATTGAATCCTCGACATCGTGGTTCATCCGATGAGATCATCGAGGAGCATGTGGGAGCCAACATGGGTATCCAGATCCCGCTGTTGGTTATTGACCGGAGAGTCGTCTCGATCATGTCTGCGTGTCTCCCGAACCCGTAGGGTCTACACACTTAAGGTTCGGTGACGTTAGGGTTGTTGAGATATTAGTATACGGTAACCCGAAAGTTGTTCGGAGTCCCGGATGACATCCCAGACGTCACAAGGAGTTCCGGAATGGTCCGGAGGTGAAGATTTATATATAGGAAGTCAAGTTTCGGCCATCAGGAAAGTTTCAGGGGTAATCGGTATTGTACCGGGACCACCGGAAGGGTCCCGGGGGTCCAACAGGTGGGGCCACCTATCCCGGAGGGCCCCATAAGCTGAAGTGGGAGGGGAACCTGTTGGGTTTCGTAGTAATTTCAAAAAAATTCCTACGCACACGCAAGATCATGGTGATGCATAGCAACGAGAGGGGAGAGTGTGATCTACGTACCCTTGTAGATCGACAACGGAAGCGTTAGCACAACGTGGTTGATGTAGTCGTACATCTTCACGGCCCGACCGATCAAGCACCGAAACTACGGCACCTCCGAGTTCTAGCACACGTTCAGCTCGATGACGATCCCCGAACTCCGATCCAGCAAAGTGTCAGGGAAGAGTTCCGTCAGCACGACGGCGTGGTGACGATCTTGATGTACTATCGTCGCAGGGCTTCGCCTCAGCACCGCTACAATATTATCGAGGACTATGGTGGAAGGGGGCACCGCACATGGCTAAGAATATGATCACGTGGATCAACTTGTGTGTCTAGGGGTGCCCCCTGCCTCCGTATATAAAGGATCAAAGGGGAGGTGCGGCCGGCCAGGGAGGGCGCGCCAGGAGGAGTCCTACTCCCTCCGGGAGTAGGATTCCCCCCCCCCCTTCCTAGTTGGAATAGGATTCGGGAGGGGGGAAAGAGGAGAGAGAGAAGGAAGCGGGGCGCCGGCCCCCTCTCCTTGTCCTATTCGGACTAGGGGGGAAGGGGCGCGCGGCCCAGCCCTGGCCACCTCTCCTCTCTTCCACTAAAGCCCACTAAGGCCCATATACCTCCCGGGGGGTTCCGGTAACCTCCCGGTACTTCGATAAAATCCCGATTTCACCCGGAACATTTCCGATATCCAAATATAGGCTTCCAATATATCAATCTTTATGTCTCGACCATTTCGAGACTCCTCGTCATGTCCATGATCACATCCGAGACTCCGAACGAACTTCGGTACATCAAAACTCATAAACTCATAATAATAACTGTCATCGAAACCTTAAGCGTGCGGACCCTACGGGTTCGAGAACAATGTAGACATGACCGAGACACGTCTCCGGTCAATAACCAATAGCGGAACCTGGATGCTCATATTGGCTCCTACATATTCTACGAAGATCTTTTATCGGTCAGACCGCATAACAACATACGTTGTTCCCTTTGTCATCGGTATGTTACTTGCCCGAGATTCGATCGTCGGTATCTCAATACCTAGTTCAATCTCATCACCGGCAAGTCTCTTTACTCGTTCCGTAATACATCATCTCACAACTAACTCATTAGTTGCAATGCTTGCAAGGCTTATGTGATGTGCATTACCGAGAGGGCCCAGAGATACCTCTCCAACAATCAGAGTGACAAATCCTAATCTCAAAATACGCCAACCCAACATCTACCTTTGGAGACACCTGTAGAGCACCTTTATAATCACCCAGTTACGTTGTGACGTTTGGTAGCACACAAAGTGTTCCTCCGGCAGACGGGAGTAGCATAATCTCATAGTCATAGGAACATGTATAAGTCATGAAGAAAGCAATAGCAACATACTAAACGATCGGGTGCTAAGCTAATGGAATGGGTCATGTCAATCAGATCATTCACCTAATGATGTGATCCCGTTAATCAAACAACAACTCTTTGTTCATGGTTAGGAAACATAACCATCTTTGATTAATGAGCTAGTCTAGTAGAGGCATACTAGTGACACTCTGTTTGTCTATGTATTCACACATGTATTATGTTTCCGGTTAATACAATTCTAGCATGAATAATAAACATTTATCATGATATAAGGAAATAAATAATAACTTTATTATTGCCTCTAGGGCATATTTCCTTCAGTCTCCCACTTGCACTAGAGTCAATAATCTAGATTACACTGTAATGATTCTAACACCCATGGAGCCTTGGTGCTGATCATGTTTTGCCCGTGGAAGAGGCTTAGTCAATGGGTCTGCTACATTCAGATCCGTATGTATCTTGCAAATCTCTATGTCTCCCACCTGGACTAGATCCCGGATGGAATTGAAGCGTCTCTTGATGTGCTTGGTTCTTTTGTGAAATCTGGATTCTTTTGCCAAGGCAATTGCACCAGTATTGTCACAAAAGATTTTCATTGGACCCGATGCACTAGGTATGACACCTAGATCGGATATGAACTCCTTCATCCAGACTCCTTCATTTGCTGCTTCCGAAGCAGCTATGTATTCTGCTTCACACGTAGATCCCGCCACGACGCTTTGTTTAGAACTGCACCAACTGACAGCTCCACCGTTTAATGTAGACACGTATCCGGTTTGCGATTTAGAATCGTCCGGATCAGTGTCAAAGCTTGCATCGATGTAACCATTTACGATTAGCTCTTTGTCACCTCCATAAACGAGAAACATATCCTTAGTCCTTTTCAGGTATTTCAGGATGTTCTTGACCGCTGTCCAGTGATCCACTCCTGGATTACTTTGGTACCTCCCTACTAGACTTATAGCAAGGCACACATCAGGTCTGGTACACAGCATTGCATACATGATAGAGCCTATGGCTGAAGCATAGGGAACATCTTTCATTTTCTCTCTATCTTCTGCAGTGGTCGGGCATTGAGTCTGACTCAACTTCACACCTTGTAACACAGGCAAGAACCCTTTCTTTACTTGATCCATTTTGAACTTCTTCAAAACTTTATCAAGGTATGTGCTTTGTGAAATTCCAATTAAGCGTCTTGATCTATCTCTATAGATTTTAATGCCTAATATGTAAGCAGATTCACCGAGGTCTTTCATTGAAAAACTATTATTCAAGTATCCCTTTATGCTATCCAGAAATTCTATATCATTTCCAATTAGTAATATGTCATCCACATATAATATCAGAAATGCTACAGAGCTCCCAGTCACTTTCTTGTAAATACAGGCTTCTCCAAAAGTCTGTATAAAACCAAATGCTTTGATCACACTATCAAAGCGTTTATTCCAACTCCGAGAGGCTTGCACCAGTCCATATATGGATCGCTGGAGCTTGCACACTTTGTTAGCTCCCTTTGGATCGACAAAACCTTCTGGTTGCATCATATACAACTCTTCTTCCAGAAATCCATTCAGGAATGCAGTTTTGACATCCATCTGCTAAATTTCATAATCATAAAATGCGGCAATTGCTAACATGATTCGGACAGACTTAAGCATCGCTACGGGTGAGAAGGTCTCATCGTAGTCAATCCCTTGAACTTGCCGAAAACCTTTTGCGACAAGTCGAGCTTTGTAGACAGTAATATTACCGTCGGCGTCAGTCTTCTTCTTGAAGATCCATTTATTCTCAATTGCTTGCGGATTAGTGGAAAGTCAACCAAAGTCCATACTTTGTTCTCATACATGGATCCCATCTTAGATTTCATGGCTTCAAGTCATTTTGCGGAATCTGGGCTCACCATCGCTTCTTCATAGTTCGTAGGTTCATCATGATCTAGTAGCATGACTTCCAGAACAGGGTTACCGTACCACTCTAGTTGATCTACAAGGTTCAGTAGTATCTTGTTCTGAAGTTTCATGATCATTATCATTAGCTTCCTCACTAATTGGTGTAGGTGTCACAGAAACAGGTTTCTGTGATGTACTACTTTCCAATAAGGGAGTAGGTATAGTTACCTCGTCAAGTTCTACTTTCCTCCCACTCACTTCTTTCGAGAGAAACTCCTTCTCCAGAAAGTTTCCAAATTTAGCAACAAAAGTCTTGCCTTCGGATCTGTGATAGAAGGTGTATCCAATAGTTTCCTTTGGATATCCTATGAAGACACATTTCTCCGATTTGGGTTCGAGCTTATCAGGTTGAAGCTTTTTCACATAAGCATCACAGCCCCAAACTTTCAGAAACGACAACTTTGGTTTCTTGCCAAACCACAGTTCATAAGGCGTCGTCTCAACGGATTTTGATGGTGCCCTATTTAACGTGAATGCGGCCGTCTCTAGAGCGTATCCCCAAAACGATAGCAGTAAATCAGTAAGAGACATCATCTCACAATGCGGTCGTCTCAATACCTAGTTCAATCTCGTTACCGGCAAGTCTCTTTACTCGTTCCGTAATACATCATCTCACAACTAACTCATTAGTTGCAATGCTTGCAAGGCTTATGTGATGTGCATTACCGAGAGGGCCCAGAGATACCTCTCCGACAATCGGAGTGACAAATCCTAATCTCGAAATACGCCAACCCAACATCTACCTTTGGAGACACCTGTAGAGCACCTTTATAACCACCCAGTTACGTTGTGATGTTTGGTAGCACACAAAGTGTTCCTCCGGCAGACGGGAGTTGCATAATCTCATAGTCATAGGAACATGTATAAGTCATGAAGAAAGCAATAGCAACATACTAAACGATCGGGTGCTAAGCTAATGGAATGGGTCATGTCAATCAGATCATTCACCTAATGATGTGATCCCGTTAATCAAACAACAACTCTTTGTTCATGGTTAGGAAACATAACCATCTTTGATTAACGAGCTAGTCTAGTAGAGGCATACTAGTGACACTCTGTTTGTCTATGTATTCACACATGTATTATGTTTCCGGTTAATACAATTCTAGCATGAATAATAAACATTTATCATGATATAAGGAAATAAACAATAACTTTATTATTGCCTCTAGGGCATATTTCCTTCAGAACCAGCCCCTAGTGGGCTGGTGCGCCCCCCATGGGCCTCCCCCTGCGCCTAGGGTTGGAAACCCTAGGGGTGGGGGGCGCCCCACTTGGCTTGGGGGGCACTCCACCCCCCTTGGCCGCCGCCCCCCTTAGAGATTGCATCTCCTAGGGACGGCGCCCCCTAGGGGTCCTATATATAGTGGGGGAGGGAAGGCAGCCGCACCCTAGCCCCTGGCGCCTCCCTCTCCCTCCGGTGACACTTCTCCCTCTCCCTGAGCTTGGCGAAGCCCTGCCGAGATAACCGTTGCTTCCACCACCACGCCGTCATGCTGCTGGATCTCCATTAACCTCTCCTCCCCCCTTGCTGGATCAAGTTGGAGGAGACGTCTTCCCAACCATACGTGTGTTGAACGCGGAGGTGCCGTCCGTTCGGCGCTAGGTCATCGGTGATTTGGATCACGACGAGTACGACTCCATCGACCCCGTTCTCTTGAACGCTTTCACTCGCGATCTACAAGGGTATGTAGATGCACTCCCCTCTCCCTCGTTGCTAGATGACTCCATAGATTGATCTTGGTGATGCGTAGAAAATTTTAAAATTCTGCTACGTTCCCCAACAGTCACCTCGCCGGATCTTCTCTCTCCTCCCGCCGCCGCGGCCCATGGAGCCCATCCGGGGCCCGCGCGGGCCCAGATCCGCATCGCCGCCTTTGTCGTTCGCCACCCCGCGCCTGGGAGCGCCCCGCCGCCGGCTCCCTCCTCAACTCCGGTCGGCACCGGCCGGCGCCGCCGCTCCGCCGCCCGCCGGCGTCGCTCCGCCTCGCCGCCGCTAGGTCTGGTCGCCGGGGCCCGACCGCGTCAAGCTCTGCCGCGGCGCGCCCCTCACCACCGGCGACCGCGTTCGGCCTCCTCTCCTTCCTCCGGCACCCCGAGCTCGACGCCAACTCCGGCAAACAGTGTCTCCGTCGATCCTCGGTTTCCGCACCCGATCTGGATCCAGATCCAGATCCACGCCGGTTGACTTTTTCCCTCCGAACCCTAATATTTTTGTTCATTTCAACGCATCATAACTTTCTAATCGTGGCTCCGATTCGTGCATGTAGCATATCAAAATGTTCGTCTCGACGAGTACATCATTTCATCTCATTGCATAATTTTCATTTGAGTTCATCTTGATGCCCGAAATGCTGTTGGAAGAGGGCTATGTGATGATTATGTCAGATCTGTTTCAGCAAATGCCCTATTGTCATTTTTGCCATGATTAATGTGTGCATGCTATGATCCTGAGCTCTACATGTGTTTTGATGTATGCCATGCCATCTTTACAGGGGTGTATGCCATGTATTTTTGTGATCTTTGTGGTGACTAGCACAAGCATGCAAAGTAGCTTACTCAATGATGCTGATTTCAGGGACTTAGAATTTCACTAAGTCCTTGCCCTGTCATTATTTTTATGCCATGTGTTCATGTTGTTTCCTAGTGATCCGTGCCTCTTTTGAGCATGATCAGTAAGCATGTTTTGTAGATATTGTGGTGCTCTATCCATCCATGTCTTTGTTTGGAATTATGGAGCACCCTAGCTTGGGTCAATCGAGCTCTACTTTTGCTATAAAATGTTCCTGGCAGATTGTTAACATGTTTAGCAATTTTGCCGAGCTTGTTGTTATTGATCCGTGCATGATATGTTGTTGTTCCTACCATGTCTAGCTTCTATGCCATGTCTATTTGTTGGGTGTATGCTTAGTTTGTCATGCAATGCCTCGTAGTGAGTGCATTGAGCTCGTAAACATGCCTACTTGTTAACTATTTTGCATGCTCTAGTTTTTCACTAAGTCTGAATATGTTTATGTTTTTGCTATGTTCACATGCTTGCAATTGTATTTTTTGATCCCTTTTGGCTCAAGGTCACTAAGGGACTTTTGTTGTGTGCTTAGAGTAGCTTCATGTCATGCCTTGATTTGCCATGATATGTTCCTGTAGCATGTAGTTTTCATGCTCTAAAGATTTCTTTCTGATGATAAATTCCTGATTTGTTGTTATTTCACTAAGTCTGAAACCTGATATCATTTGCACTTTTGCCATGCTTGTTTGAACCTGTTAATGAGTGAATTATCCGTAGCTCAATGTTCATCTTTTGTCAAGCATCATGAGTGGATCCCTGCCATGTATTTTGTTGCCATGTCTGAGTGTTGTAGCATATTTATCTTGATGCATTTAGTTGGCCACTTGCTGTTAATCGCAGACCGGTGCCATATTTGTTTTGCTTGCCATTTCCAAACCGTGTATCTGATTCAGGTGATCTTTATATCGATTTCGACCGAAATAAACTCCTATTTCCAGTGGCACTCTTGGATTTCCAACTCAAGGTCAGGTTCAATCATTCCTTTCCAAATCATGCATATGCACCGCATCCCGCATCCCGCATATCATGCCATGTTCATGTGTTGGTTGTTTACTATGTTGTGTGCTTCTTTCCGGTGTTGCTTCTTCGAGTTGGTTCCGATAATGTCTCGTTTGTGAGGAATCGTTCGACTACGTCCGTTTGTCTTCTTCATGGACTCGTTCTTCTTCCTTGCGGGATTTCAGGCAAGATAACCATACCCTCGAAATCACTTCTATCTTTGCTTGCTAGTTGCTCGCTCTTTTGCTATGCCTATGCCGCGATACTTACCACTTGCTTATCATGCCTCCTATATTGTTGAGCCAAGCCTCTAACCCACCTTGTCCTAGCAAACCGTTGTTTGGCTATGTTACCGCTTTGCTCAGCCCCTCTTATAGCGTTGTTAGTTGCAGGTGAAGATTGGAGATCGTTCCTTGTTGGAACATGTTTCTTGTTGGGATATCACAATATTATCTTGTTTATTTAATGCATCTATATACTTGGTAAAGGGTGGAAGGCTTGGCCTTATGCCTGGTGTTTTGTTCCACTCTTGTCGCCCTAGTTTCCGTCATATCGGTGTTATGTTCCCGGATTTTGTGTTTCTTACACGGTTGGGTTATGATGAGAACTCCTTGACAGTTCGCCTTGAATAAAACTCCTCCAGCAATGCCCAACATTGGTTTTACCATTCGCCACCTAGCCTTTTCTTTCCCTTGGGTTCTGCAGACTCAAGGGTCATCTTTATTTAAACCCCCCTGGGCCAGTGCTCCTCTGAGTGTTGGTCCAACCGAGTAGACTGCGGGGCCACCTCGGGGCAACTTGAGGGTTGGTTTTACTCGTAGGATGTCTCATCTGAGTGTGCCCTGAGAACGAGATATGTGCAGCTCCTATCAGGATTTGTCGGCACATTCGGGCGGTGTTGCTAGACTTGTTTTACCATTGTCGAGGATGTCTTGTAACCGGGATGCCGAGTCTGATCGGATTGTCTTGGGAGAAGGAATATCCTTCGTTGACCGTGAGAGCTTGTGATGGGCTAAGTTGGGACACCCCTGCAGGGTTATGAACTTTCGAAAGTCGTGCCCGCGGTTATGGGCAGATGGGAATTTGTTAATGTCCGGTTGTAGAAAACCTAAAGTTTATCTTAATTAAAATACATCAACCGCGTGTGTAACCGTGATGGTCTCTTCTCGGCGGAGTCTGGGAAGTGAACATGGTGTTGGAGTAATGCTTGACGTAGGTTGTTCTAGGATCACTTCTTGATCATAGTTTCTCGACCGTGCTTTGCCTCCTCTTCTCGCTCTCATTTGCGTAAGGTAGCCACCATATATGCTAGTCGCTTGCTGCAGCTCTACCTCATACCTTTTACCCTACCTATAAGCTTAAATAGTCTTGATCGTGAGGGTGTGAGATTGCTGAGTCCCCGTGACTCACAAATACTTCCAAAACCAGCTTGCAAGTGCCGAGGATACCGTGCAGATGATGCAACCAAGCTCAAGGAGGAGCTCTTTGAAGATCTTGTTCTTTGTGTTGTTTCGTTCTAGTCGATCAGTAGTGGAGCCCAGTTGGGGTCGATCGGGGATCTGTGTAGCACTTGGGGTAGTCTTCTTCTATTGTGGTTCCGTAGTCGGACCTTGATTGTATCTAGATGATGTAATGCTTTATTCATGTAATTGTGTGAAGTGGCGATTGTAAGCCAACTATGTATCTTTTTCCCTTATGTATTACATGGGTTGTGTGAAGATTACCTCACTTGCGACATTGCTTTCAATGCGGTTATGCCTCTAAGTCGTGCTTCGACACGTGGGAGATATAGCCGCATCGAGGGCGTTACAATCGACGACACCAACTCCGACCCTGATAGTAGTGATGATGACTATGAAGATGAAGCTGGAGCGGATATCATGGAGTCTTCCACTGATCAAAATTTCTAGTAGACCACCATACTATTAGTAGTATTCCCCCATGTAAATATTAGTAGTCTGAGCACTGTAATGATAGTTAGATCGATTGTATGTCCTTGCTTGCTTGATTGAGTGATATGATATGCTTGTGTTTGTCTCATGTGCATATGGGTAGTGCTTTCTCCTTAGACCTCATTCTATTCTAATCTATTCCCTCTAAACCCATCAGATGCCTCCGAGACGTGACCCCGGATTTGCCTTCCCACGGAGCTCACTCAGTTGATCCAGCAGCAGAATACACTGATGCAGTTGCTAGTTCAGAATCAGGGCAATAACAACAACAACAACCCACCGCCAGCACCACCAGTTGACAACTTAGCCCGTTTTCTGAGGTTACAGCCGCCAGTGTTTTCCAGTAGCATCGAGCCCATAGTTGCGGATAATTGGCTACGTAGGATTGGAAGGGAGTTAACCACTGCCAGTTGCACAGATGCTGAGAAGGTGCGTTTTGCCGCACACCAATTGGATGGACCCGCAGCCGCATGGTGGGGGAATTACACAGCCACTTTTCCTATAGCCAATGTCACTTGGGATTAGTTTTAGCAAGCTTTCCGCACAGCCCATGTATCAACTGGAGCTATGAGCATGAAGAAGCGTGAGTTTCGCAACTTACGCCATGGCAACCGTACTATGGGGCAGTACATGGAGGAGTTTAGCAAGTTATCTCGTTATGCCCCAGATGACGTGGCCACCAATGTCGCGAAGCAGGAAAAGTTTATGGAAGGGCTGAATGATGAGATGAGCATGCAGTTGATGGTGGAGACATTCAACAACTACCAGGAGTTGGGAGACAAGGCTCTTATGATTGAAGGAAAGCAACAGCAGATTGAGAGCCGCAAGAGGAAATACGGACAAGGGAAGTACAATTAAGGAGCTCGGCAGAAACCCCGTCTCACCCCGAACCTGGGAGGATTTACCCATAACCATAATGGAGGAATTCCGCACCACAACGGCCCTAGGAATGGAAATGGGAATGGATCAGGCAGCAATCAGAACCGCTCTAATCCAGCAACGCCCACTAAGAAGGACCTAAGTCATATTACTTGTTTCAAGTGCGGGAAAACTGGACACTATGCCACCGAGTGTTCTGAAGCGAAGAATGGGAATGGAAATGGAAGCTCTCGGAAGAAGCCCAACCCTTTCAATAGGGGACAAGTGAACCACGTTAACATGGAGGAGGTTGAAGAACAGCCTGATGCAGTTATCGGTAAGTTTTTGGTTAAGTCATTTACTGCAATTGTTCTTTTTGATACTGGTGCATCGCATTCATACATATCAAGGGGATTCGTGGATAAGTATAATTTTCCCACTAAAGTACTTAGGACACCTATGTTACTAAGCTCACCAGGAGCGGAGTATATGGCAAGTGAAGGATGTTTTCAGATGCCATTGACCATTGGAAGCCATGTCTTCCCCTCAGACCTAATTATTTTGGAGTCACAAGGATTGGATGTGATACTAGGCATGGATTGGCTATCAATGTATGGGGGAAACATCGATTGCACTAGTAATTCAATTTTGCTCACTACCCCAGAGGGAAAAAGGATCAAGTATGTATCCCGGCATGCGCCGAGGAGGACCCAAGTAAATTCTCTCTCAGGAGTTGTTCAGGAGGAAGTTCCTGTAGTGAGGGATTACCCGGATGTATTTTCAGAGGAGCTACCAGGCATGCCGGCAGATCGTGATATTGAGTTTTGATAGAGTTGTTGCCAGGCACCAGACCAATATCGAAGAGACCGTACCAAATGCCCGCGAATGATCTGGAAGAGATTAAGAAGCAGATTAAGGAGTTGTTGGAAAAGGTTACATTCGATGAAGTTCATCACCATGGGGAGCCCCAGTGCTCTTGGTCGAAAAAAGGATGGATCGTTAAGAATGGTTGTTGATTATCGTGCGTTGAATGAAGTGACGATCAAGAACAAGTACCCACTGCCAATGATCAATGATTTGTTTGATCAGTTGCAAGGAGCTAAAGTGTTTTCGAAGATCAATTTGCGATCAGGATATCACCAATTGAAGATTCGAGAAAAGGATATACCTAAAACAGCTTTCACCACGAGGTATGGGTTATACGGGTATACGGTTATGTCATTTGGACTGACTAACACCCTTGCCTATTTCATGAGTATGATGAACAAAGTGTTCATGGAGTTCTTGAATAAGTTTGTCATGGTGTTCATTATTGATATCTTGGTATACTCAAAGAATGAGGAGGAACACAAGGAACATTTGCGTTTAGTTCTCGAGAAGCTCAGGGAACATCAGTTATATGCCAAGTTCAGCAAATGTGAGTTTTTGTTGAAGGAAGTTGGTTTTCTAGGACATGTTATATCAGGAGAAGGTATAGCAGTGGACCACACCAAGGTTCAGTCCATCACAGAGTGGTTGGCACCCACTTCAGTTGGAGAGATCCATAGTTTTCTTGGACTCGCGGGATACTATCGGAGATTTATTGAGAATTTCTCCAAGATTGCGAGGCCTATGACATCATTGTTGAAGAAATACACCAAGTTCCATTGGACTAAAGAATGTGAAGCAACTTTCTAGGAGTTGAAGAAACGTTTGACTACAGCCCCAGTGCTGATTCTGCCGGATATACGCAAGGATTTCCAAGTGTATTGCGATGCCTCTCTCTTAGGACTTGAAGGAGTACTTATGCAAGACGGAAGAGTGGTTTCATATGCCTCACAACAACTTCGACCGCATGAGTTGAATTATGCCACGCATGATTTGGAGCTAGCAGTCGTAGTGCATGCGCTCAAGACCTGGAAACATCTTCTTATTGGAAACCGTTGCGATGTGTACATGGATCATAAGAGTTTGAAGTACATCTTTACTTAGAAGGAGTTGAACCTCAGGCAGAGGAGATGGTTGGAGCTCATAAAGGATTATGATATGAAGTTGCACTATCATCAGGAAAGGCCAATGTCGTAGCGGATGCCTTGAGCCGGAAAAGCTATGTCAATACCCTCGTGAGCGGAGGAATACCCAAGGAGTTAGCAAAAGATCTCAGGGAGCTTCGTTTGGAGATAGTTCCTATGGGTTTCATTGCAGCATTGGAGGTTCAGTCAACATTATTGGAAAAGATTCGAGAAGCTCAAAAGGGTGACAAAGAAATTTCTGAGATAAAGGAGAAGATGAGCGAAGGAAAAGCCAAAGGTTTTCGTGAGGATGGGCACGACACCTTGTGGTTTGGAGACCATTTATATGTGCCCAATAATGCAGAGATTAGGAAGTTGGTACTACAGGAGGCTCATGACTCACCGTACTCGACACATCCCGAAAACACCAAGATGTATTTGGATTTGAAGGAGCATTTCTGGTGGAATGGAATGAAGAAGGATATTGCTGAGTATGTAGCCATATGTGATGTATGTCAGAGACTGAAAGTGGAACATCAGCATCCAGTAGGATTACTACAACCTATGCCGATACCCGAATGGAAGTGGGACAAGCTTGGCATGGATTTTATCACCGGATTACCCTGGACCCGATCGGGATATGATTCTATCTGGGTAGCAGTGGACCGCTTGACCAAAGTAGCTCACTTTATCCCAGTGAAAACCACTTATACAAGTACGAAATTGGCCAAGACATACATGACCAGGATTGTATGTCTGCACGGAGTTCCGAGGACCATCGTATCAGATAGAGGAACACAGTTTACTTCAAAGTTTTGGCACCAGCTGCACCAAACTTTGGGTACCAGGCTAGAGTTCAGCACAACTTTTCACCCGCAGACAGATGGACAGACCGAGAGAGTCAATCAGATTCTGGAGGACATGTTGAGAGCTTGTGCATTAGACTATGGATATAGTTGGGATGACAACTTTCCCTATGCGGAGTTCTCATACAACAACAGCTACCAGGCCAGTTTGAAGATGGCACCGTTTGAATCCCTATATGGAAGAAGGTGCAGAACACTGTTGATGTGGGATGAAGTTGGAGACCTCCAGTTGTTTGGACCAGATTTGATTAAGGAATCTGAAGAGAAGGTTAAGCTGATTCGAGATAGACTGAAGGTAGCTCCGTCCCGACAGAAGAGTTATGCAGATTCAAAATGCAAGGAGGTAGTCTATGAAATCGGGGACAGAGCATATCTGCGAGTGTCACCTCTGCGAGGAGTTAAATGTTTTGGAGTTAAGGGAAAGTTAGCCCTGAGATTTGTAGGACCATACCGAGTTTTGGAACGTGTGGGAGAGGTTGCCTAAAAGTTGGAGTTACCCGAAGGACTGTCAGGAGTTCATGATGTGTTTTACGTTTCCTAATTGAAGAAGTGCCATGCTGAGATGGCCGATATCCCTCTGAGAGATACGTTGCCCCTGGAAGTAATTCAGTTGGATAGTGATCTGACCTATGAGGAGAAACCAATCAAGATTCTCGAGTTTGCCAGCCGAGTTACTCGCAACAAAGTTATCCAATTTTGCAAAGTTTAGTGGAGCCACCATACTGAAGATGAAGCCACTTGGGAATGAGAGGATGAACTACTCAAAGACCATCCACACCTATTTTCTAGCCAACTCGAATCTCGAGGACGAGATTCATCTTAAGGGGGTAGGTTCGTGACATCCCAAATTTTCAATTTGGAATGTTATACGTAGGTCATTCATGCATATCATATTTTATTGCATTTTTGTTTTTGCGATCCTCGAAATTCTAAGCAACTCAAGGACCCTCGGAGAGAGTTGGGGATTTCATAGTTCTCATATTGAATTTTCTCAAATATCGAAACAAGGATCACTTTGGTTTTAATTAATTTTTCTCACCGAAAATATTTCATATTAAAAATATATGAGAGGAGATAATATGACTTCTCCAAAATAAATGGAATTTGGAGGAAAATATTAAAACCAAATAAATATTTTATTTTGGATTTTTTTCGTTATTTTATTTGAATTAGGAAAATTATGCATTTTTCAAAATTTCATTGGAGGCCCAAATAAATGTTCACTTTGTCCGGAATATTATTAGAGGACCGTGAAAATTTATTTCGGGATTTTTGGAGTCCATTTAGTATTTCTTTTATTGATTTTTCCACGTCAGGATTTTAAAAAAAGTTACCGACCTAACCGGGTCGTGTCCGACCTGGACTCCGACCCGGCCGGCCTTTATAAGCCACACCGCCAGCCCACCCAACCCGCCAGACCCACCGCCGAAACCCTAACCAGCCGTCGTGCACCGCGTCGATTTCCGTGCCGCGCCGCCGCCGCCCCCTCGCCGCCGGATCCGCTCGCCGCCGCCACCGCCAACCCCGCCGGAGCCGCCGCCAGACCTCGCCGAGGTAGCCGCCCGCCGCTGCCGGTTTTCATTAGAAAGACACTCGGTTTTTTTAGTTCGAAACCCTAGATCTCATTTTTTTGTTTTAGATCGGTTTTGTTTCGTTTTTTCAGTTCGGTTAAATAGCGGATGTTCGTCCATACGTTCGTTTTAACGAACGCTGTTCGTTAGTTAGTCGCATACAACGAGCGTTCGTTCGTTAGCATATTCGTCTCGTTTTATTTTCCAGGGTTTTTCCGCGATTATTTTCGATCGTGATTTCTGCCCTAATCTTCGTTCTAGTATATCTTTTCGCTTGTTTATCCGAATCGGGTGAAACAAGCGCCTAGATCTTCGTCATGAAGACCTCTTTCTGTTTAACCAACTTAAACAAGATTTTGGTACTGTAAAATTTGACTTTAGCCCAGATTAGTAATCGGATCTTGTTTCTTTCGCAGTTTGAGTTTCATTGCTTCGTTTGATTTGATTCTTTTTGCAAACCGGAGTTCTTCAGCTGAACTTTCTGGTTAGATCTTCTTATTTGAGATTTACCTATGCATCTTTGCTTGATTGCTTATGTATTCTATGGTTTGTTTGCGATAGAATTCCCGGAGTGCGAAGCGTGCTACTACGAGTCTCTAGGATTTGCAGATCGACAGCAAGGCAAGTAACACTTTGATCATACCCCCTTGATTACCCAGTTTTATGCATTAGTTACAACCCTCACACGTTGCATGAGTAGGATCTCTTAACATGGGTTTGGGAAGTAGTTGATGAGGTAGAACCTATTGCCTTTTTATTATCAAACCCTTGGGAGTTACTTATACGTTATGCTTATATTGTTATACTATGCTCGTAGACATGGATTGGGTTTGAGTGTATCGATGACAGATGTGAGATTGTTAATTAATGGTTCAACTTAAGGTGGCAACTTTAATACACATCTGGGTCGATTGCTTGTGGGCACCTGGAGAATCCAGTGTTGTCTTGGGATACCCCGGAGTACCCGTGTGATCATCCTACGGTCCGCCACCCAGGCTCAAAGGTTCATGCTAGAAACTTCCGTGTGCAGCCACAAGCCATTATGGGCTCTGGCATAGTTGAGTATGTTGTGTGACCTCTTTCAGTGGTGGGCTAGCAGATGCAGGGGAAAGTAGGTGTAACGGTCCACCCAGAGAAAAGAGTTAATGCTTCTGAAAGACTGTGTCTCGATCATGCGTTTCTCAAACACCTTGTAGTGCGAGAAATCCAACGGAGGAGATCGAGTCTTGTGAGGAAAAGTGCGCAAACCTCTGCAGAGTGTATAAACTAATCATGGTTAGCCGTGTCCCCGATTATGGACATCTTGAGTATTTGGTACTTGAATTATTGATTTGATCTCATCACTCTAAATTAATTTGTTGGGTTAATGATTACTTTAATTGGGATTGAGTTGGAGGAACCTTCTCAATGATGTTTCAACTACCATGATAGTTAAATAAAATATATTCCTTTGTTGTAGGGAAAAATTGGCTTTTCACAAAAACAATACAACCATAGAGCCTCCACCAGCCATATTGCATGTAGTGATAGCATTTATCTGTTCATTGCTCTACTGTGTTACATTGCCAGCATATTCCATGTGCTGACCCGTTCTCGGGCTGCAACGTATCATGTTGCAGACTTTTCAGACGACGAGTAAGATGCCGTAGGTCGTTTTTCATGCACTCAGCTATGCCGTTGGAGTTGATGGACTCGCTTTATCTTCCAAGCCTTCCGCTGTTATCGTTTTTAGATGGCCTTAAGCCATATTTATTGTAATAAGTTCTCTTTTGAGATATTCTTTGTAATAAGTGTGTGATTGCTACCCGGTTATAAATCCTTCGAGGTACTGTGTGTGTCAGCATTACCGATCCAGGGATGACACTGAAGCACAGAGACTTGACCGGCTGAGGTCGGGTCGCTACAGTCTGGCAGGGAGGTGTCAAAGTAATAATAAAATGGTTATTAATATATTTCCTAAATCATGATAAAGATTTATTATTCATGCTAGAATTGTATTGATCGAAAACTTAAATACACGTGTGAATACATAAACAAATACGGTGTCCCTAGTAAGCCTCTGCTAGACTAGTTCGTTGATCAAAGATGGTTAAGATTTCCTAACCATAGACATGTGTTGTCATTTCATAACGGGATCACATCGTTAGGAGAATGATGTGATGGACAAGACCCATCCGTTAGCTTAGCATATTGATCGTTCAGTTTATTGCTATTGCTTTCTTCATGTCAAATACATATTCCTTCGACTATGGGATTATGCAACTCAACAAACACCTTCGAAAATACCTATAGAGCATCTTTACGATCACCCAGTTTCGTTGTGACGTTTGGTAGCACAAGGTATTCCTCCGGTATTCGGGAGTTAAGTGATTGAGCATCACCGAAATCCTAAGTGAGAAAAAAACATATACTGAAGTGTTAAGTGATTGAGCATCACCGAAGAACTTGACCGAAGCCCAACTTGGAGTTATTACTCTTGAGGGTTGTGCAGCCTCTAAATGGTTAGGAGTCGTTCAAGAGCATCCAATGATTGTTTTTTAAGTAATGAACATTTATTAATACATGATGGAACACTTTTTCCATGCATGGTGAACATTTTTCAGACACAAGATGAATAATTTTCAAATACACGACGAATTTTTTTCTAAATACGGGACAAACATTTATATAGACGGACATAATTTTTTACGTAATATTTTATCTCTGTTTTGAACCTTTTTATGTTTTTATAAACGACAAAGCTAATTTCCTGCTGGCAGGAAATCTGCAACAGATCCGAACGACCCCATCGTCGTCGGATCCTGATCATGCGGCCGCCAACGTGCGCGAGAAAAAGAAAGGGGCAGGACGGGATCCTAATCATGCGGCCGCCAACGTGCACGAGAAAACGAAAGGGGCAGGACGGGATTCGAACCCGCGACCTCCTGCATTTGCCCCACCACGGTAACCAACTCACTCGGACTTTGTTGTTGTCAAAAGTGGCCAGACTATGAATATATTGCGTAGTGGCTCTTTGTCAAGATTTAAAATGTGAACGAATCGCTAACTTTGATTGCGAATTTAGTGGGAAGAATCTGAAGACTATGTCGTTGATTGTCGTGATTTTTCTCTGAATTGGATATGTCACTTTTTTGGGGTGCTAGATCTATTGGCATGCCCTCATTACATTTTTAGTCAAAAAATCATGCTGAATATGGGATTTGAACTCACGCCTAGCAACTAATGTGAAACACACACTAACCAGCTCAGCTAGACCATTTGTTGCAAAAAAGAATGCACGCCATACTATTTGACCATTTCATGTTGCTTTCTTTTCTTCTTTACTGCGAGGAGTTGATCAAATATACCCCGGTAACTATTATGTGAATAACATGGTCACTCACACATCGCAAACCCGATAACTTATATACCCCTGTCTTGATAACTTTGGCGACCGAAGGAGGAGGGGGGAGTTGACGAACTTTTGTGTGAATAGCATGGTAACTCACACATCGCAGACCTGATAATTTATGCACCCTATCCTGATAACTTTGGCGGGGGGTGCTGATGAAATATCCTCTCGATAGCTTTTTGTGTCAATAGCATGGTAACTCACACATCGTAGTCCTGATAGCTGATGTACAAATAACGCAGTAGCTTTTTTTACCCAAAAAAGAACTAGTGTGAACATACTCCGATAACTTTTTGTATGAATAGTATGGTAACTCACACATCGCATACCTGATAACTAATGCACCCCATCTTGGTAACTTTGACAACGAGGGGGGAGGGGAGTTGATGAAATATCCCCTCGGTAACTTTTGTGTGAATAGCATGGTAACTCACACATCGTAGACCTGATAACTTATGTACTCAGGTCCTGATAACTTTGGCGACGAGGGTGGGGGGAGTTGATGAAATATCCCCTCGGTAGCTTTTGTGTGAATAGTATGGTAACTCACACATCGTAGACATGATAACTTATGTACCCAGGTCCTGATAACTTTGGCGATGAGGGTGGGGGGTGGGGGAGTTGATAAAACATCCCCTCGATAACTTTTGTGTGAATAACATGGTAACTCACACATCGCAGTCCTGATAGCTGATGTACAAATAACGTAGTAGCTTTTTTGACCCAAAAAAGAACTAGTGTGAACATACTTCGATAACTTTTTGTATGAATAGCATGGTAATTCACACATCGCATATCTGATAACTAATGCACCCCATCCTGATAACTTTGACAACGAGGGGGGGCAGTTGATGAAATATCCCCTCGGTAACTTTTGTATGAATAGCATGGTAACTCACACATCGTAGACCTGATAACTTATGTACTCAGGTCCTGATAACTTTGGGACGAGGGTGGGGGGAGTTGATGAAATATCCCCTCGGTAGCTTTTGTGTGAATAGCATGGTAACTCACACATCGTAGACGTGATAACTTATGTACCCAGGTCCTGATAACTTTGGCGATGAGGGTGGGTGGG
>NC_041380.1:466610209-466631634 GCF_002162155.2 Triticum dicoccoides | reverse complement strand
AGCCATCGTCCATCGAGGGGAGTCGTGCGGATCTGTCGCTAACGACCAGTCGACTGGTCGTTAGCACAGTCCGTTTTATAAAATGTATGAAATAAAAACTTGGGAGGAACCGGCAACCTGTAATTGGGCCGCGGCCCACTGTTTGCCTGGGTTCGCGTCACCCTCCTATCCCGCGCCCTACGCGCGGGTCTCCCGTGTTTTGGCGCCCGCGAGGTGCCCGGTCCGGCTGAAATCAGTGGCCCTATTGGCATCATCTACTGGAAACCCTCGCGGCGCGGTGAGGCGGCCGCCGCGGAAGCAGAGCTAGCGCCGGATCTCCTACTCGACGGGCCGCGGCTTGCTGTGCCGTCGAGCAGATATCCGGTGCACGCTCCCTTCGCGTAGCCGCGTGAAGTGCTTCAAGGATCTGCTTTGTTCCATTGCGAGGCTGGCCAAGGATCCTCCATCTGAATGCCGTGGGCAATTATTTATCCAGGCAATTATTTGGGTGTATTTTCTTGAAATAGGAGCGCATATTGCAAACAGGATACAGTTACCACGTTGAAAGAGGGACGCAATATCATTGAAACATCCCCTTGCATCACAGAACATCCTGAATCAGTACATTTGTCCGGGCTTCATTGCCCAGAACGGTGAAAAAAAGGATGCCTCGGACTGATGTTTATTCCTGTATGAATGGTATTTACCCCCATTATGAATGTCCTACTGCCTTACACAGGATCCTGGTTCCGACGGAGCTGTGCGGCCATATCCAGCCAGCGGCGCTGCAGCGACCCCTCTCTCATTCAGCAAGCACCTGAAGTGTGCCAATCTTGCAGTGACCGCCGTTGTGTCCTTCGCGAGCTTCTCAACGGGAGTCCATAGCCGCTCTACAAAATAATAAGTGAACTGGTGAGTCAAAGCAACATGATGGAGAGGTAGATTCGCACATTGTATGCTACTCCCTCCGTTCGGAATTACTTGTCACAGAAATGGATGTATCTAGATGTATTTTAGTTCTAGATACATCCATTTCCGAGACAAGTAATTCGGAACGGAGGGAGTATATGTTAACAATATTAAGTAGCATGCTTTAACATATATCTTCAGAATTAATAAGATCCGGCGCCTGTTCTGTTCCTTTGATTACTTATAAAGCGATACACATCAATAAAAATACGCAGCAGAGTCCTGCTGTTTCCCTCAAAAAAAAAAAAGCGATACACAGCAAGTAACCAAAACTAAAATTTATTCATCTATGTTGCAAGCGTTTAACTCAAAAGCGATCATATTAATAGACTTCCATACTCATGATGCATATGTGAGAAGAGATGCTTTAACTGTATGCTCTCATGGGCTTTTACTTCATTAAACTCTGTATGAAACATTTGCTCATGGTGTGAGCTGTACCTCCACATCATCTCAATACCATGCAGCATGGGTTTATGTAAAAGATTCATTGCAACTCAGTTAGCATCAGATCTGCTACATGTACAGAGGCCAATCTGTCACTCTGTCTATTGACTGTATAGATGTTCTATCAATTCAAGAAAAAACGTTTCAAAAATGTGTAGATGCTATTGCCATAGTTTTAGATGATCAACCATAATACTACTTCAAGTTGTACTGTTTTTTTTTTTTTTGCGGGGAAAGTTGTACTGTGTTGTGTTGTGACATATAGATGTCAAAAATATTGTAACTATAACCTCGGTATGGCACAACTGTATGTCAAAGATCCGCTAAATATGTAATATTTTCATACAATTAGAAGGTCAAGAGAATATTCTGCTTATTATACCTGCAGCTGCTGCAGCACGAGGCCAAATGGTTTGTTGAATGTCAGATGCATCTATGTGTTCTCCCCACATGCATACTTCTCCGCCAAGAATCAACTTCTGTTGCTCTGGGTTGTAGATATTTGTCAATGGTTCATTCATATAGAATCCTTCCCATGTAGCATCCAGGTGATCTAGGTACCACTTATCCTGGTTGCTGACAATGCATCTCAGACCAGCAGAAACCACTTTCTCTGCAACTCCACCTCCAAGCCTGATAGTTACGACAACAGAATGTCAGTTTTAATTTCTGATGAACAAATACTGGTTGTGCCTCTTATTTTTTTATATAACTGAAGCCAATAGGCGGTTAGGAAATACCAGTTATGCACCACCGTTTTGCGGTCCAACTTGTCTCCAAAGTTGTTAAACGTTTCTTCCCTGCAAGCATGATAAAGTGTTTGTGAACAGCCAGTAGAAAGATCAGAATATGCAGAAACTAGCTATACCAGTCGCCCTACCAGTTAATAATCTCGTAGCCATGTGAAATTGCAATCTTTTGAGCCTTTAGGACAAAATATCTGTAGGCATCAGACTCATTCATACCATGTTGAACCAACCTGCACATCAGGAAAAAGACTTCCAGATGGATTAGATGACTGTAAATACTACCAAGGTTATCACATCTTATTTTCCCAAAAACTCTCTAAAGCACATACCATGATTTAATGCGTGGTGTGGTAGTCCAGCAACCTGGAATCCATGGTAAAGAGTGAATAGGCTATTAATTTAACACATGTAGATTTTCTGCGCTACTGCGAGACATCTACAAACTTACTTGTATCGACTTCATCACCTCCCAAATGGACAAACTTGAACTTAAAAACCTTGCTAAAATCTGAATGGACAACAAAAAACAATATTACCACTGTATTATGTTCTGTTTTGCAAAATGCTCTATATTTATTCAGGCCATTCAACCATCTTTTGTTGTTGTTGCCAAGTTTAATATAAAATGTTGATTTTCTTCCTTTTTGCAATAACGAATTGAGATGGTGCAAGTTTAGAATTTGTGTATTACCTGAAAGAATTCCGTCGATCACTTTAAATGTAAAGTCGTTGCTGACATCAAGTGGTTGTTGGCAGGTAGCTGATGGCCACAACGATGGATATCCAACACCCCTGAAGCAATAGAAATGTACCAAATGTTGAATTTGAGGCAGGGTTGATGCTATATATAAGTTAAATTCTACTATGTGGTTTCAAACAATAATAGTGTGAGTATCCAGTACAACAAGAACAACTCTATTTTGCATCAGTAGAACTTGTAGGCCACAGAGCATTACAGTTGCTGATGGCACAAATGCACAGGGGACAGAAGTAGATCTCTTACCATGAACCAGCATGGCCAGGGACATCAATCTCAGCCAAGACATTCACACCTCTTTTTTCAGCATATCTGCAAATTGTTGATAAACCATCTTAACGTGGAATGTCAGACAGCATAGCGAAGTGATATCTACTCTGGACCCCATCAATCGCAGCTTTCTCAGGGAAAGTTAGCTGGTAGAAAATTATGCTTATTTTCTGATTCCCTTTGCAACGTTATGTGGAAACTATTAAATGCATAGTTTTGCTTGAATACTCTCAGATTTTGGTACTTAATAGTCTAGGTAATAACTGAAGAGAAGTATATCCAATATGATGACACAAGAAAAACTCACTGTACAATGTCGATCGCATCATTGATTGTATATTTTTCTGAATAAGAGTATGCACCATTTGATAATTTTGGGTATGAAGGTATTTCAAGAGGAAATGACTGCTCATCGACGATGTGCCAATGAAGAACATTCTGCATGGCGAAGAAGTAAACATATCATATGATGCAACTAAAACTAACTTAAGAAGCATACATATAAGTCCATTGTGATGAAGGAAAGAAGTAGGAGTTAGGATAAAGAAAATTGTTTTTGTGTAGGAAGGTCAAACATACCAACTTACTGTAGACCATTGAATCGATTACACTTTTGATTACCGGGACAGGAAGATAATGCCTTGCAGTATCTGCAACATACAATGCACAAGCACGTCAATATCCAGAACTCTCTACTAATAGTGCGGGGGTGGAAAATAAGGTATTTGTCAAAACCTTAACATGAAAATCAAG
The DNA here is from genome assembly GCF_002162155.2 of Triticum dicoccoides. Lineage (NCBI taxonomy): Eukaryota > Viridiplantae > Streptophyta > Magnoliopsida > Poales > Poaceae > Triticum > Triticum dicoccoides. The sequence goes on along the minus strand of NC_041380.1, from coordinate 466,627,710 downwards.
GTTTTTACTTGTAATATGCATCTATGGAGCATATCATATATTGGAAGTGTAACACATGCGCTAACCAAACTTGATATTACTTGGGACGTTGGTTGACTGGAAAAATGAATTATAGACTGGAAAATTGTGCACAAGCAGAAATAGATTGAGAAATTTCAAGAGGTGTAAAAACAAGAGGACTACGCTATGAAGGCACTTACTGTTGGATGATACATAGGTTATTATAGTAACAAAAGGGCAGTTGGAACCCATGGAACTGGAGCTAAATTGACGAGTCTAATTTATAAGCTCTGTTACTCTGAAAGTCTGAATTACGAAGACACTGTTTCTAAAATGATGGTAAAATGCAGATTACATCTTACCAATAAGCAGCCCTCGATAAGGAAATCTTGGCTTATCCACGATAGTCCAAGGAGCCCAATGTAGTCCAGTTACACTCAAAACAAAATCGAAGTAACACAATTGACTGAATGTCTGCAACAATACAAACGTATTGTCCGGTTATCTGAAATTAATATTGTGCCCACCTTTATCTAATGGTCCTGCATAATATCATAAATAATTTGATGTTACCTCTAAAGCATGAAACGCTCCGAAAACTGTTTGGGCCTGCAAAATGCAGAAAACTGGTATGAACTGCGTGTCACAGTTTGTATGGCGGATAGTGTTTTGTGGTGGCCTGCACCTTTGTGACAAGAATGAGGTACTGTTATTGTTGCCGAACCTCCTTCAGACAGGTGGTGCAAAGTAAAAATAATAACATTGCAAGTCTTATTTTTCAGGTATGTACGCCGTTGTATGAAACACAAGATGCTGTTCTTATTCCGAAAAGCCGATGCTTAAGTACTAATCTTGTATATGACGGATCCATCTGTGTGATGCTCAAGTACTTTTTATTTATGAGTTCAGGTTCAGCAAATGTCGGTGCCATATCATCTGGATACATACGGTCTGAACTAAATTTTGTGTGGCCCAATAATACATTTTTGACTCTGGTTCTCGCTAAAAATAGGATTTCATCTCTCCTTTTTTCCATGCATTCATAAAAGGACATCTGAAGTCAAAAGAGTTGATAGGCAGTGGTTGAGCACAGCATTCTGTACTAACCTCAATTCGGGCATATAGCGGACTCCCGGTTGCAGGCACGGTCAGCTTGTACGATTCATCCACCCCGAACTTGAGCTGCAGCAGATCAAAAGGCAGAGCATGTAAACAAAATATAGCATAAAGAATAATCGATTCCTCAGCACTGGAGCTCAACAAACAAGACATACGCACCTCGTCGTCCGGGGAACGGACGGCCACATTGACGCCGGCGAGCACGGGCAGGCCGTGGTAGCTGCCATTGATGGCGTGGTCGAGCTGGATGACGGCCACCATCCTCCTGAAGGCGTCCGCCAGGATGGCCTTCCCGTCCTTGTACCCGCTCCCGGCCGTCGACAGCTTGAGGTCCCTGGCGACGTAGAGCGTCCTGGCGCCGCGGCTCACGGACGCGGGCATTGGCCACAGGTCGACGCGGCCGCCGGGCTGCCGGGCGGCGCAGCACCCGACCACCGCCACCGCCAGCGCCAGCGCCAGCCTCATGAGCGCCGGAGCCATCGTCTCCGCGGCGAAAGCTGGCGGCGCTACCTGCACTGCACAGCGCGGCCGGGTGTTATGGGGCGTGTGTGTGTCAGTCACTCCGCTGCAGGAGTAGTAGACGAGTAGAATGAATGGGACGGCGGACAGAATGCATGCAGATGAGGTTGCGGAGCGGGCGAGGGTGACGGGGATCCCGCACCTACCGGACGCAAGCCGCCGCCGCTAAATCCACCGGCGCCGGCCGCGCCGGAGCACGAGGCCGCGTCCTGTTGCGTGGCGTGGGCTGGGAGTGGAGGAGAAACTCACAATAATGCGCGTACCAACTACTCGTCGTAGTAGTAATGATAATGGCCCGATCAAAAAAAAAAAGTAATGATAATGGCTCGGCTCCACTTCACTGCCAACTTTTGGAGGAGAAGCGAGGGGTGATGGTATTACTACCCTCTGGGTGCCTTTATGGGGTGGTAGGAGTAGGGCGAACGGGAGTGCGGAGGTTGACGAGAAGCACCAGCGCACAAAGGCAGTTTCAGATGCGGTTCTTGGAGAGACGAGAGATCTGATCCGGCCTGGTGCAACTGCAACCGCACGGAGATGGTGGTAGGGGTAGGCAATGTCTTGTCTGGTGAGTGGTGACTCGGGCAGAGAAGGATGCTGGCGTGCCTCACTTTTGGAGTTCCAACTTTGGGATGGCCAAATGCAAATGCCAGGGGACGATTGATATATCCTGGAATCTGTGGTACCTTGCGCGCTCCGTACACGCACACGCACACGCACCTGCTCCAGGGGAACTCTGACGTACCATACGATTCTTGGCCGTGCGGTTATCGCCCGCGCCTTGTCGTGCGTGGAGCGGTTCCGATCTGCTACTACAAGAAGCAACGTTCGTTCGAAGAGGGGCATCCATTCCGAGGAGAAGGATCGGTCGCACCGATGCCAAAAGGAATAGTAATAGTAGGTCTCTGCAGTGCAGTGCAGGAGCGATTTGCCTTGGTTTGGGGCTCACCGCTCACATGCGCTCGTCCTTTTCCCCCTGGTCCAGTCCAGCGTCCGCCGGCACGTGTGCGTGATGGACTGATGGGCCTCTCCTCGGGGCCGTCATTCGCTGCTCTCGCTCGAGAACAAAGTGGCAAGTGAAAAAAAGAAAACTTTGTTTAGCCTATCCATCCATGTGCAGCGCCGTCTATCCTGTTCTCCGCTTTCCTGTTGCAACTACCACTGTAATTTTCTGCTAATGCACACATGATTATGCTGGATTGGATCCGTGGTAAAAAAAAAGGGTCGAGCTTACGGCTTGGCAGGTCCCTTCTGTTTATTGCTGACGCAGAGCCTTGCAAGGATAACACGCGGGTGAATCCTGGGAATCGTTAAATTAACAGCACGCTCTAAGCGCGGCCATTAGAGAATTCCGGGATGCCAGATCTGGACGCCAAATTGGGTACTGTGGCGCACTGCCCGCGGCCGCGAGGACGTTCATTGGAGTAGAAAGAAAGAATGCAAGCGGCTGTCGGTAGGAAATTTTTAGTCCCCGGGGTCGCTCCCGAGCATCAATTCGTGGTCTCACGGTGGGGCCAAGCTTGTGAACTGTGATGGTGTCTGGCTATCTGCATGTGCAGCTGTAGGGCATCTCGTGCTGAACCAAAACCAAGCCTGTCAGGACCGTATATTATAATATCCCGATGGTTTTATTTTTATTTTTTGAGACACAAATATGATTTATATTTCTCGTTTTGGAACTGTCTGCTTTTGGAGTGGTTGGGGAAATTGTGTGCTCTGCTTGGGGTAAATCGCATAGCTAACATTTTTAAAGCAAAAGTTGCAACTGTGCTTAGGCGTTTTTTGTTATGTTTTGGAGCAAGTGGGTACGATTTTACTTCTTTTTTTCTAGAACAGGGTACGATTTTACCAGTCTCTCCAGTTCATTAGCCCATGAATATGATACTTGTAGCCCGCTTTGGTGGGTAAAAGGCCCATTCTATCAGCTAGCTAGGCCTGAAAGTATTTCGAGTAGGCACATATGGGCCCCTTATGCTTATCTTCTGCAGGGCCATCGAGTACTACGGCCCTACAACGCAACAGCTTTTCCATAAAAAAAGTTGGTCTACTGTATTTGTGTTAAAAAAACGAAGTTATCTACCGTAATCTATATCTATATCTATACATATATTTACTATTAAAGGGAATATGTATTCTTGGTTCGGTTTAGTCTTTTTCGTTTGGTTTAAGTGCACGCTAGAGTTTCGTACTGTTGGCTCGTACACACGCTAAGCGATCTGGGCCAGATACTTGTATGTTGATCGGCCTTTTTATGGGCTTTCATAGAGACCGCGAAAAATAATTGGGTCAAAATTTGTGGGAATTGGACACAGGTCCTCCTGTCTGCTCTTTGATGTAACAACCAATAATCTATGCGCCTTTCACATTTACTAATCCCAACTCGCTCTAAATATACAATTGACAGTCATCATGTTTAGGACAAGCTAATTAAGTGAATGAGCTAATTAAAGAAATGATTGTGGGCTTAAATAAAATATTTAAACGGATATGGCTAATTAAAGAAATGATTATGGGTAAACCGGTGGAATAATTAAAAGAAAGATTGTGATCTTAATAAATTCTACATGAAGGATTTGAGGTAAAAAGGTAGGAAGGATATGTAGGCTTCAATGTGTTGGGGCTACTAAAATAGAAAAGGAAGAATTTGATTCCCGACTAAAACGGGTGAGGACGTCATGATAATTAAAGGAAGGATTATACTTAAATGCAATTAAAAATGATTATACTTAAATGGAATCAGTGGAAGATTATGTCCGGCAAAGAAAATCTGAACACGGCTAAATTACATCGTATTTTTTTATATTCATTTTGTAGAAGGATGTTGCATTGCAGCATGTTCTTCATAGTGAATCCGGTGCTGTGAAACATTATGCTTGCACAAAAAAACATTTTTTTCCGTTGCAACGCATGGCCATATGTACTAGTAAAAATCTAAATTCATCATCTGATAAATTCCGAACAACAACGAAAAATGGAATGATAAAAGGTTTTTCTAAGAAACAACACAAGAATAAGCCAAAAGCGAGCCACATATGTAAGAACAAACGAGTCACGTATGTGGTCTATCAGCACAATTCGATTTATTTAACTACAAGAAGGTTAATCTCCGTACCTTTCTATGCCTCTTTGATCCGTCCACCGGCGCCGTGTGTTATTGTGTACGCAGAACTAAGTCTGGTCTGGCCTCGCACTACTCTGTCTGGTCTGGTTCTCCCAAGTCCCAGCCCCTACTCCGTGACCCTTTTATAGCAGCCGTGAGAAACGCTTAACTGCAAGAATTCGGAACTGATGCGCGCAGCATGGACACGTGTAGTGCACGCAAGATATCTGATTCAAAATCTTTAGTGCTTAATTACTTCATCATTTACTTCTCGGGTACTCCTTTAATATGGTAAATATTTCCGGCATTATCTTAATTTGCTGTTTAATGCGTGATATTAAATACCCACCTGCAAAATAGATACTGCCAGAGAAAAAGAATTTCAAATAGTGCCATCCAATCTACTGTATTACTAAAAGCATGATACCAAGAAAGAAATGTTGTGCTAGAGATTCGAATAAGGCATCCGGCTCTTCATCCTGTGGATCTCGATATTAAATAAACATATCACCACTATTAGATCTTTGTAATCGTAAAGATCTGCATATAATGTACCTAAGCATGTAGTAACCAATATTAGATCTATATAAATGTATATAAAAGGATCATAACTACCTCGTTTTGAAAAATGGATCTATGTAGTTACACCTAAAACATATCACAACCTTAAGATATACATACCTATCTAAACAAATCATAACTATTATATCTAAAAATTGAGCATAATCATTTGTTTTTAATCGTACCTAAAAATCACAATCAAAGATCTTTAGTCGTGCTCATATTCTTTCTAAGCACAGATCTACTTGCCAAACTTAGCTAACATTAAATTGTTCAGCTTTCCTATCCAAACATTAATTATACGGAATAGTATACTATTTACATAGAACCGCAACCCATGTAATGCCACTTTAAGCAAAAAATCAGCTCACGGGCTTGAACTTTAGTTTCATGTATATTGACCTAAAAGAACTATGTTTACGGATTTTAAGAAAAATGATTTTATTTACTAATAAATACCTATTTGATAAGCATTTATTGGTTTATCAAAAAATATTTCTGGCATCATCTTAACGTGCTGCTTTAATGCATGGATTGAATACTGCCATGCAAAAAGAAACTTCAGATATTTCCATCCAATCTACTAGTACTAAACTCCTAATACGAAGAAACTTTTTGCGCTAGAGAATCTAAAGGGAAAGTAAGGCATCCGACACTTCACCCGTGGACCGATATTAGTTAAACATATCACAACTATTTAGACCTTCGTAATAGAAAAGATCTACATAGCGTACCTTTTTTGCATGTGAATACATTTCTCATTCATAAAATAAAAAGACAAGTTACTAGCCACATAGACACCGACTTCATGAAAATGAAAAGATAATAGAATACTAGCCTCTGCACAAAGAACCATCAGTCATACGTAGGCACGCGGTAGGCAGACCAATGGCACTAAGGAGGTGAGATTTAGGGCTTGAAACAATGGTAGGTATAGGATGGATAGTGTATATGTTTTGCACGATCTCACTCCTTATCCAGGCACCTCACCCCTCTGAATAATCCGGTTGTCTTATGACTCTATAGAAAGAAAGAAAATGAAAACTCTTGAGTCTTCGGCTAACCACGCCTTTTTTCCTTTTTAGGGGGGGGGGGGTCAACCATATCCATAAGATAATCCTCAAGAGACCAATGAACTGAGATAAACTTAGTAACTATCATTAGTCTCACTAACCACATTGTCATCACATTAAAATACCATCAAGGACTAAATGCACTTTTACTTGGGAGTAGCACGGAAAGGACATGTGGTGCCCCCATGTTTGGTTTTGGTAATTGATGACATTCTCTATGGACTAATGGTTGCCTTGAGCTATATTAGAAGGATTTGTCCATAGGTTTTTCTTGAAGTTCATGTGTTGGTTTCAAGGGGTTTATGTGTTGACCAAGGTTCTATTAAGGATTTATCCAAAGATTGGTCATGTGTGAGTTGAGCTTATTGTAAGCATGAGCTTATTGTAAGCATGTCTTGAAGAAGAAGATTGTGTGAACATTCATGTTTACCTTCAAGACGTCATCTTAATGGAGAGAGTTGAAAAGTTTCAAGGTTGATCAAGACTATTTACAAAGAGTGATTCAAATTGATCAACACACAAAGCGTAGAAGATGTACCAAGTGGGATCAAGTGATCTCATGGTATGGTAAGCATTGTCCATTACGCTTTGTGTACTAACCCGTGGTCTATGTGAGAGTACCATGTGGGGTTAGGTATGTGTCCACGGGCTTGCATCAAGAGGAAGATATCATAAAACCCATGGAGGATAACATCGAGTGGGCATAGTCATCAAGATTGCGGTGTGCAAGTTCAAGTGGAGCATCACGAAGAGATCATGCTTGAAGCTTGCCGTCCATTGTGGTTACAATGGACTTGTGGAGATGTGTCAAAGTATGGCTCACCCATAGTGGAGTATGGGGGAGCAATCAACTAGTTTTCATCGACCCAATGCAATCAAGAAAGGTGGTCCATCTTGAGGAGGACAAGATCGTCATCATCTAGCTCAAGTGGAATATGCGCAAGGCAAAGGTTTGCCCTTGATAGGTTTTCTGTTTTACCGGTCTCATGGTGGTAGTTGGGGGACCGAGTTATAGGATCGATTGCCGTACTATCAAGGGGGGCTCTCAAATGAGTAGCTTGATCGTATCGTTCATAGAGAGCTCAAAGCATTGCATCCTTGCGTCATATTTCTTGGTTCTTGTTTGGTTTTTCTCTTTGTGAGTTTTAGAGCTTGTGGTCATCTTCATGACAAGCTCGAGTTCATCGAAAACGGAGTTCACATATGCATATTCTATGATGTTTTCGATGCTGGAGGTTATGCCGATTCTTCTCTGTTGGAGGTTTCACTCCTCTATATGTTAGGCATACCTCCCCTGCCTCATCTCGCTGTTTGGATGCTACTCGTCGTCATCTATCCAACAAGATTGAGTTTGCTCAATTCGGAGCTCATATGCAGAAGTTATGGCAGTTCTAGTTTTCTTGCTGCATCTGTTTTTCTTGGGGCTTGCTTGATGCACCCCTGCTGTGGCACCCCGACTCAGAGCAACCGGTTTACCATGCATTGCCAGCCTAGAGACCATGTCTTCTGGCAACACACAACATCTTGGTACAGAAAACAGCCGCTTTATTGATGCTAGCGGATCATAGTTTATATTACAATAGGTGGCGAGGCCAAGCGGCACACACGGTGTGGCTTAACAATATGTACATTATTTAGTGAACATAAAGGGGCCTCGATTAGAACAACTACGTGGTAGTGGAACAACGTCGTAGCGGAACTCCATAGCATAGGGACACCGATCTGGACACGATCTAGACTCGGACGGCACTCTTTTCCAACGAGACTTTCCTGAAAGTTGGCATGACACGCCAGGTCAGTACATTGAATTTACTTGCAAGCTCACAACAAACATAAACATAGTGACAAATAATATCATGATACCTAACCAATTAATAATGCAACAACATATCATACATGCTATGATCATGATCTCGTGATAAAATTTCCCTCGGACTTGCTTACCAACGGTGATCCTTCCGGCGATCACAACCATGACCAACCCTTGGTCTCAAACGGTGATCCTTCTGGTGATCACAACCATTCATCAAGATGGTTTACCCACCATCACCTTCTTAATAGTGCGACGTTCATAACTTAGTGTGCAAAACTTATTTAAACGTTGACCCATGGTGTAACCTACTTTCGAGCGTGACCATAACCGTGGACTCGGCTATCGATGGATTTAATAAACTCTGCAGAGGTAGCGCACTGTACCCACACCACGGAACCCATGGCCTCACACTCCCATTCGGGTGGACCAACGGCATTCCGACGGAACCGCTCCATTTCCATGACACTCTCTCGGCCACTCCAACTCACTCCCCACTGGGCTAGTCCTAGGTGGCCCCGTGTCTACCAAAGACACCAATGGCCACCGTCGTGGCAAAACATAAATAGTCCCACATTGGGACAAGGTACCATAACATCAACAACGGGCACACAAAGTTATGTCTGCTTACCGGGCCAGGGTACCATGCTACCTCTTGAGCATTGTGTTGGTTTTCCCCGAAGAGGAAGGGATGATGCAGCAAAGTAGCGTAAGTATTTCCCTCAGTTTTTGAGAACCAAGGTATCAATCCAGTAGGAGGCTACGCGCGAGTCCCTCGTACCTACACAAAACAAATAAATCCTCGCAACCAATGCGAATAGGGGTTGTCAATCCCTACACGACCACTTACGAGAGTGATATCTGATAGATATGATAAGATAATATTTTTGGTATTTTTGTGATAAAGATGCAAAGTAAAATAAAGGCAAAGTAAAAAAGCAAAGGAAATAACTAAGTAGTAGGAGATTAATATGATGAAGATAGACCCGGGGGCCATAGGTTTCACTAGTGGCTTCTCTAGAGAGCATAAGTATTCTACGGTGGGTGAACAAATTACTGTTGAGCAATTGACAGAATTGAGCGTAGTTATGAGAATATCTAGGTATGATCATGTATATATGCATCACGTCCGAGACAAGTAGACCGATTCTTGCCTGCATCTACTACTATTACTCCACTCATCGACCGCTATCCAGCATGCATCTAGACTATTAAGTTAAAAACAGAGTAACACCTTAAGCAAGATGACATGATGTAGAGGGATAGACTCATGCAATATGATGAAAACTGAAGGAAATATGCCCTAGAGGCAATAATAAAGTTATTATTTATTTCCTTATATCATGATAAAAGTTTATTATTCATGCTACAATTGTATTATTCCGAAACATAATACTTGTGTGAATACATAGACAAACTAAACGTCACTAGTGTGCCTCTACTTGACTAGCTCGTTAATCGAAGATGGTTATGTTTCCTAACCATAGACATGTGTTGTCATTTGATTAACGGGATCACATCATTAGGAGAATGATGTGATTGACATGACCCATTCCATTAGCTTAACACCCGATCGTTTAGTATGTTGCTATTGCTTTCTTCATGACTTATACATGTTCCTATGACTATGAGATTATGCAAGTCCCGTTTGCCGGAGGAACACTTTGTGTGCTACCAAACGTCACAATGTAACTGGGTGATTATAAAGGAGCTCTACAGGTGTCTCCAAAGGTACATGTTGGGTTGGCGTATTTCGAGATTAGGATTTGTCACTCCGATTGTCGGAGAGGTATCTCTGGGCCCTCTCGGTAATGCACATCACATAAGCCTTGCAAGCATTGCAACTAATGAGTTAGTTGCGAGATGATGTATTACGAAACGAGTAAAGAGACTTGCCGGTAACGAGATTGAACTAGGTATTGAGATACCGACGATCGAATCTCGGGCAAGTAACATACCGATGACAAAGGGAACAAAGTATGTTGTTATGCGGTCTAACCGATAAAGATCTTCAAAGAATATGTGGGAGCCAATATGAGCATCCAGGTTCCGCTATTGGTTATTGACCGGAGACATGTCTCGGTCATGTCTACATTGTTCTCGAACCCATAGGGTCCGCACGCTTAACGTTACGATGACAGTTTCATTATGAGTTTATATATTTTGATGTACCGAAGTTTGTTTGGAGTCCCGGATGTGATCACGAACATGACGAGGAGTCTCGAAATAGTTGAGACATAAAGATTGATATATTGGACGGCTATATTCGGACACCGGAAGTGTTCCGGGTGATTTCGAAGAAAACCGGAGTGCCGGAGGGTTACCGGAACCCCCCGGGAGAAGTAATGGGCCTTATGGGCCCTAGTGGAGAAAGAGAGAGGCGGCCAGGGTGGGCCGCGCGCCCTCTCCCCCTCTGGTCCGAATTGGACTAGGAGAGGGGGGCGCGCCCCCCTTTCCTTCTCCCTCTCCCCCTTCCTTTCCCCCTCCTAGTAGGAGTAGGAAAGAGGGGAGTCCTACTCCTACTAGGAGGAGGAGTCCTCCTCCTTGGCGCGCCCAAGGGCCGGCCGGCCTCCCCCCCTTGCTCCTTTATATACGGGGGCAGGGGGCACCTCTAGACACACAAGTTGATCCTCGTGATCGTTTTCTTAGCCGTGTGCGGTGCCCCCTTCCACCATACTCCTCGATAATATTGTAGCGGTGCTTAGGCGAAGCCCTGTGACGGTAGAACATCAAGATCGTCACCACGCCGTCGTGCTGACGGAACTCTTCCCCGACACTTTGCTGGATCGGAGTCCGGGGATCGTCATCGAGGTGAACGTGTGCTAAAACTCGAAGGTGTCGTAGTTTCAGTGCTTGATCGGTCGGGCCGTGAAGACGTACGACTACATCAATCGTGTTGTCATAACGCTTCCGCTGTCGGTCTACGAGGGTATGTAGACAACACTCTCCTCTCTCGTTGCTATGCATCACCATGATCTTGCGTGTGCGTAGGAATTTTTTTTGAAATTACTACGTTCCCCAACAGTGGCATCCGAGCCTAGGTTTTATGCGTTGATGTTGTGCACGAGTAGAACACAAGTGAGTTGTGGGCGATATAAGTCATACTGCTTACCAGCATGTCATATTTTGGTTCGGCGGTATTGTTGGATGAAGCGGCCCGGACCGACATTACGCGTACGCTTACGCGAGACTGGTTCTACCGACGTGCTTTGCACACAGGTGGCTGGCGGGTGTCAGTTTCTCCAACTTTAGTTGAACCGAGTGTGGCTACGCCCGGTCCTTGCGAAGGTTAAAACAGCACCAACTTGACAAACTATCGTTGTGGTTTTTGATGCGTAGGTAAGATTGGTTCTTGCTTAAGCCCGTAGCAGCCACGTAAAACTTGCAACAACAAAGTAGAGGACGTCTAACTTGTTTTTGCAGGGCATGTTGTGATGTGATATGGTCAAGACATGATGCTAAATTTTATTGTATGAGATGATCATGTTTTGTAACCGAGTTATCGGCAACTGGCAGGAGCCATATGGTTGTCGCTTTATTGTATGCAATGCAATCGCCCTGTAATGCTTTACTTTATCACTAAGCGGTAGCGATAGTCGTAGAAGCATAAGATTGGCGAGAAGACAACGATGCTACGATGGAGATCAAGGTGTCGGGCAGGTGACGATGGTGATCATGACGGTGCTTCGAAGATGGAGATCGCAAGCACAAGATGATGATGGACATATCATATCACTTATATTGATTGCATGTGATGTTTATCTTTTATGCATCTTATCTTGCTTTGATTGATGGTAGCATTTTAAGATGATCTCTCGCTAATTATCAAGAAGTGTTCTCCCTGAGTATGCACCGTTGTGAAAGTTCTTCATGCTGAGACACCAAGTGATGATCGGGTGTGATAGGCTCTACGTTCAAATACAACGGATGCAAAACAGTTGCACACGCGGAATACTCAGGTTATACTTGATGAGCCAAGCATATACAGATATGGCCTCGGAACACGGAGACCAAAAGGTCGAGCGTGAATCATATAGTAGATATGATCAACATAGTGATGTTCACCAATGAAGCTACTCCATCTCACGTGATGATCGGACATGGTTTAGTTTATTTGGATCACGTGATCACTTAGAGGATTAGAGGGATGTCTATCTAAGTGGGAGTTCTTTAGTAATATGATTAATTGAACTTAAATTTATCATGAACTTAGTACATGATAGTATCTTGCTTGTTTATGTTTGATTGTAGATAGATGGCCCGTGTTGTTGTTCCGTTGAATTTTAATGCGTTCCTTGAGAAAGCAAAGTTGAAAGATGATGGTAGCAATTACACGGACTGGGTCCGTAACTTGAGGATTATCCTCATTGCTGCACAGAAGAATTACGTCCTGGAAGCACTGCTGGGTGCCAGGCCTGCTGCTGAAGCAATACCAGATGTTATGAACGTCTGGCAGAGCAAAGCTGATGACTACTCGATAGTTCAGTGTGCCATGCTTTACGGCTTAGAATCGGGACTTCAACGACGTTTTGAACGTCATGGAGCATATGAGATGTTCCAGGAGTTGAAGTTAATATTTCAAGCAAATGCCCGGATTGAGAGATATGAAGTCTCCAATAAGTTCTATAGCTGCAAGATGGAGGAGAACAGTTCTGTCAGTGAGCATATACTCAAAATGTTTGGGTATAATAATCACTTGATTAAATTGGGAGTTAATATTCCAGATGATTGCGTCATTGACAGAATTCTCCAATCACTTCCACCTAGCTACAAGAGCTTCGTGATGAACTATAATATGCAAGGGATGAATAAGACAATTCCCGAGCTCTTCGCAATGCTAAAAGCTGCGGAGGTAGAAATCAAGAAGGAGCATCAAGTGTTGATGGTCAACAAGACCACTAGTTTCAAGAAAAAGGGCAAAGGAAAGAAGAAGGGGAACTTCAAAAAGAACAGCAAGCAAGTTGCTGCTCAGGAGAAGAAACCCAAATCTGGACCTAAGCCTGAAACTGAGTGCTTCTACTGCAAGCAGACTGGTCACTAGAAGCGGAACTGCCCCAAGTATTTGGCGGATAAGAAGGATGGCAAGGTGAACAAAGGTATATATGATATACATGTTATTGATGTGTACCTTACTAATGCTCACAGTAGCACCTGGGTATTTGATACTGGTTCTGTTGCTAATATTTGCAACTCGAAACAGGGACTACGGATTAAGCGAAGATTGGCTAAGGACGAGGTGACGATGCGCGTGGGAAATGGTTCCAAAGTCGATGTGATCGCGGTCGGCACGCTACCTCTACATCTACCTTCGGGATTAGTATTAGACCTAAATAATTGTTATTTGGTGCCAGTGTTGAGCATGAACATTATATCTGGATCTTGTTTGATGCGAGACGGTTATTCATTTAAATCAGAGAATAATGGTTGTTCTATTTATATGAGTAATATCTTTTATGGTCATGCACCCTTGAAGAGTGGCCTATTCTTATTAAATCTTGATAGTAGTTACACACATATTCATAATGTTGAAGCCAAAAGATGCAGAGTTGATAATGATAGTGCAACTTATTTGTGGCACTGCCGTTTAGGTCATATCGGTGTAAAACGCATGAAGAAACTCCATATTGATGGACTTTTGGAACCACTTGATTATGAATCACTTGGTACTTGCGAACCATGCCTTATGGGCAAGATGACCAAAACACCGTTCTCCAGTACTATGGAGAGAGCAACAGATTTGTTGGAAATCATACATACAGATGTATGTGGTCCAATGAATGTTGAGGCTCGTGGCGGATATCGTTATTTTCTCACCTTCACAGATGACTTAAGCAGATATGGGTATATCTACTTAATGAAACATAAGTCTGAAACATTTGAAAAGTTCAAAGAATTTCAGAGTGAAGTTGAAAATCATCGTAACAAGGAAATAAAATTCCTACGATCTGATCATGGAGGAGAATATTTGAGTTACGAGTTTGGTGTACATTTGAAACAATGCGGAATAGTTTCGCAACTCACGCCACCCAGAACACCACAGCGTAATGGTGTGTCCGAACATCATAATCGTCCTTTACTAGATATGGTGCGATCTATGATGTCTCTTACTGATTTACTGCTATCATTTTGGGGTTATGCTTTAGAGACGGCCGCATTCACGTTAAATAGGGCACCATCAAAATCCGTTGAGACGACACCTTATGAACTATGGTTTGGCAAGAAACCAAAGTTGTCGTTTCTGAAAGTTTGGAGCTGCGATGCTTATGTGAAAAAGCTTCAACCTGATAAGCTCGAACCCAAACCGGAGAAATGTGTCTTCATAGGATATCCAAAGGAAACTATTGGATACACCTTCTATCACAGATCCGAAGGCAAGACTTTTTTTGCTAAATTCAGAAACTTTCTAGAGAAGGAGTTTCTCTCGAAAGAAGTGAGTGGGAGGAAAGTAGAACTTGATGAGGTAATTGTACCTGCTCCCTTATTGGAAAGTAGTACATCACAGAAACTGGTTTCTGTGACACCTACACCAATTAGTGAGGAAGCTAATGATGATGATCATGAAACTTCAGAACAAGATACTACTGAACCTCGTAGATCAACCAGAGTGAGATCCGCACCAGAGTGGTACGGTAATCCTGTTCTGGAAGTCATGCTACTAGATCATGATGAACCTACGAACTATGGAGAAGCGATGGTGAGCCCAGATTCCGCAAAATGGCTTGAAGCCATGAAATTTGAGATGGGATCCATGTATGAGAACAAAGTGTGGACTTTGGTTGACTTGCCCAAAGATCGGCAAGCAATTGAGAATAAATGGATCTTCAAGAAGAATACTAACGCTGACGGTAATGTTACTGTCTA
Source organism: Triticum dicoccoides (assembly GCF_002162155.2). NCBI lineage: Eukaryota > Viridiplantae > Streptophyta > Magnoliopsida > Poales > Poaceae > Triticum > Triticum dicoccoides. The sequence continues at coordinate 466,612,670 of NC_041380.1, read as the reverse complement.
CAAAGCTCGACTTGTCGCAAAAGGTTTTCGACAATTTCAAGGGATTGACTATGATGAGACCTTCTCACCCGTAGCGATGCTTAAGTCTGTCTGAATCATGTTAGCAATTGCCGCATTTTATGATTATGAAATTTGGCAGATGGATGTCAAAACTGCATTCCTGAATGGATTTCTGGAAGAAGAGTTGTATATGATGCAGCCAGAAGGTTTTGTCGATCCAAAGGGAGCTAACAAAGTGTGCAAGCTCCAGCGATCCATTTATGGACTGGTGCAAGCCTCTCGGAGTTGGAATAAACGCTTTGATAATGTGATCAAAGCATTTGGTTTTGTACAGACTTTTGGAGAAGCCTATATTTACAAGAAAGCGAGTGGGAGCTCTGTAGCATTTCTGATATTATATGTAGATGACATATTACTAATCGGAAATGATATAGAATTTCTGGATAGCATAAAGGGATACTTGAATAAGAGTTTTTCAATGAAAGACCTCGGTGAAGTTGCTTACATATTGGGCATTAAGATCTATAGAGATAGATCAAGACACTTAATTGGACTTTCATAAAGCACATACCTTGACAAAGTTTTGAAGAAGTTCAAAATGGATCAAGCAAAGAAAGGATTCTTGCCTGTGTTACAAGGTGTGAAATTGAGTAAGACTCAATGCCCGACTACTGTAGAAGATAGAGAGAAAATGAAAGATGTTCCCTATGCTTCAGCCATAGGCTCTATCGTGTATGCAATGTTGTGTACCAGACCTGATGTATGTCTTGCTATAAGTCTAGCAGGGAGGTACCAAAGTAATCTAGGAGTGGATCACTGGACAGCGGTCAAGAACATCCTGAAATACCTGAAAAGGACTAAGGATATGTTTCTCATATATGGAGGTGACAAAGAGCTCATCGTAAATGGTTACGTTGATGCAAGTTTTGACACTGATCCGGACGATTCTAAATCGCAAACCGAATACGTGTTTACATTAAACGGTGGAGCTGTCAGTTGGTGCAGTTCTAAACAAAGCGTTGTGGCGGGATATACATGTGAAGTGGAGTACATAGCTGCTTCAGAAGCAGCAAACGAAGGAGTCTGGATGATGGAGTTCATATCCGATCTAGGTGTCATACCTAGTGCATCGGGTCCAATGAAAATCTTTTGTGACAATACTGGTGCAATTGCCTTGGCAAAGGAATCCAGATTTCACAAGAGAATCAAGCACATCAAGAGACGCTTCAATTCCATCCGGGATCTAGTCCAGGTGGGAGACATAGAGATTTGCAAGATACATATGGATCTGAATGTAGCAGACCCGTTGACTAAGCCTCTTCCACGAGCAAAACATGATCAGCACCAAAGCTCCATGGGTGTTAGAATCATTACTGCGTAATCTAGATTATTGACTCTAGTGCAAGTGGGAGACTGAAGGAAATATGCCCTAGAGGCAATAATAAAGTTATTATTTATTTCCTTATATCATGATAAAAGTTTATTATTCATGCTAGAATTGTATTATCCGAAAACATAATACTTGTGTGAATACATAGACAAACTAAATGTCACTAGTGTGCCTCTACTTGACTAGCTCGTTAATCGAAGATGGTTATGTTTCCTAACCATAGACATGTGTTGTCATTTTATTAACGAGATCACATCATTAGGAGAATGATGTGATTGACATGACCCATTCCATTAGCTTAGCACCCGATCGTTTAGTATGTTGCTATTGCTTTCTTCATGACTTATACATGTTCCTATGACTATGAGATTATGCAAGTCCCGTTTGCCGGAGGAACACTTTGTGTGCTACCAAACGTCACAATGTAACTGGGTGATTATAAAGGAGCTCTACAGGTGTCTCCAAAGGTACATGTTGGGTTGGCGTATTTCGAGATTAGGATTTGTCACTCCGATTGTCGGAGAGGTATCTTTGGGCCCTCTCGGTAATGCACATCACATAAGCCTTGCAAGCATTGCAACTAATGAGTTAGTTGCGAGATGATGTATTACGAAATGAGTAAAGAGACTTGCCGGTAACGAGATTGAACTAGGTATTGAGATACCGACGATCGAATCTCGGGCAAGTAACATACCGATGACAAAGGGAACAAAGTATGTTGTTATGCGGTCTAACCGATAAAGATCTTCGAAGAATATGTGGGAGCCAATATGAGCATCCAGGTTCCGCTATTGGTTATTGACTGGAGACATGTCTCGGTCATGTCTACATTGTTCTTGAACCCATAGGGTCCGCACGCTTAACGTTACGATGACAGTTTCATTATGAGTTTATATATTTTGATGTACCGAAGTTTGTTCGGAGTCCCGGATATGATCACGGACATGAAGAGGAGTCTCAAAATAGTCGAGACATAAAGATTGATATATTGGACGGCTATATTCGGACACCAGAAGTGTTCCGGGTGATTTCGGAGAAAACCGGAGTGCCGTAGGGTTACCGGAACCCCCC
>NC_041380.1:466527606-466610018 GCF_002162155.2 Triticum dicoccoides | reverse complement strand
GCCCCCTCCCCCTCTGGTCCGAATTGGACTTGGAGAGGGGGGGCGGCGCCCCCCTTTCCTTCTCCCTCTCCCCCTTCCTTTCCCCCTCCTAGTAGGAGTAGGAAAGAGGGGAGTCCTACTCCTACTAGGAGGAGGACTCCTCCTCCTTGGCGCGCCCATGGGCCGGCCGGCCTCCCCCCTTGCTCCTTTATATACGGGTGCAGGGGGCACCTCTAGACACACAAGTTGATCCTCGTGATCGTTTTCTTAGCCGTGTGCGATGCCCCCTTCCACCATACTCCTCGATAATATTGTAGCGGTGCTTAGGCGAAGCCCTGTGACGGTAAAACATCAAGATCGTCACCACGCCGTCATGCTGACGGAACTCTTCCCCGACACTTTGCTGGATCGGAGTCCGGGGATCGTCATCGAGCTGAACGTGTGCTAAAACTCGGAGGTGCCGTAGTTTCGGTGCTTGATCGGCCGGGCCGTGAAGACGTACGACTACATCAACCGCGTTGTCATAACGCTTCTGTTGTTGGTCTACGAGGGTACGTAGACAACACTCTCCTCTCTCGTTGCTATGCATCACCATGATCTTGCGTGTGCGTAGGAATTTTTTTGAAATTACTATGTTCCCCAACAAAAACCCCATCTTGTTATCCTTGATGGCAACAATACAATACATGCCTTGCTGCCCCTACTGTCACTGGGAAAGGACGCCGCAAGATTGAACCCAAAGCTAAGCACTTCTCCCATTGCAAGAAAGATCAATCTAGTAGGCCAAACCAAACTGATAATTCAAAGAGACTTGCAAAGATAACCAATCATACACAAAAGAATTCAGAGAAGATTCAAATATTGTTCATAGATAGACTTGATCATAAACCCACAATTCATCGGTCTCAACAAACACACCGCAAAAAGAAGATTACATTGAATAGTTCTCCACAAGAGAGGGGGAGAACATTGTATTGAGATCCAAAAAGAGAGAAGAAGCCATCTAGCTAATAACCCTGGGCCCGTAGGTCTGAGGTAAACTACTCACACTTCATCGGAGGGGCTATGGTGTTGATGTAGAAGCCCTCCGTGATCGATGCCCCCTCCGGCGGTGCTCCGGAACAGGCCCCAAGATGGGATCTCATGGATACAGAAAGTTGTGGCAGTGGAATTAGGTTTTTGGCTCCGTATCTGATCGTTTGGGGGTACATAGGTATATATAGGAGGAAGGAGTACGTTGGTGGAGCAACAAGGGGGCCACGAGGGTGGAGGGCGCACCTGGGGGGGGGGGGGGTAGGCGCGCCCCCTACCTCGTGGCCTCCTCGTTTGTGTCTTGACGTATGGTCCAAGTCTCCTGGGTCTTGTTCGTTGAGAAAATCACGTTCCCAAAGGTTTCATTCCGTTTGGACTCCGTTTGATATTCCTTTTCTTCAAAACCCTAAAACAGGCAAAAAAACATCAATTCTGGGTTGGGCCTCCGGTTAATAGGTTAGTCCCAAAAATAATATAAAAGTGGAAAATAAAGCCCAATAATGTCCAAAACAGTAGATAATATAGCATGGAGCAATCAAAAATTATAGATACGTTGGAGACGTATCAAGCATCCCCAAGCTTAATTCTTGCTCGTCCTCGAGTAGGTAAATGATAAAAACAGAATTTTTGATGCGGAGTGGTACTTGGCATAATTTTAACGTAATTCTTCTTAATTGTGGTATGAATATTCAGATCCAAAAGATTCAAGACAAAAGTTTAATATTGACATAAAAATAATAATGCTTCAAGTGTACTAACAAAGCAATTATGTCTTCTCAAAATAACATGGCCAAAGAAAGTTATCCCTACAAAATCATATAGTCTGGCTATGCTCCATCTTTACCACACAAAATATTTAAATCATGCACAACCCCGATGACAAGCCAAGCAATTGTTTCATACTTTTGGTGTTCTCTTACTTTTTCAATGTTCACGCAATACATGAGCATGAGCCATGGACATAGCACTATAGATGGAATAGAATGGTGGTTGTGGAGAAGACAAAAAGGGAGAAGATAGTCTCACATCAACTAGGCTTATCAACGGGCTATGGAGATGCCCATCAATAGATATCAATTTGAGTGAGTAGGGATTGCCATGCAACGGATGCACTAGAGCTATAAGTATATGAAAGCTCAAAAAGAAACTAAGTGGGTGTGCATCCAACTTGCTTGCTCATGAAGACCTAGGGCATTTTGAGGAAGCCCATCATTGGAATATACAAGCCAAGTTCTATAATGAAAAATTCCCACTAGTATATGAAAGTGATAACATAGGAGACTCTCTATCATGAATATCATGGTGCTACTTTGAAGCACAAGTGTGGTAAAAGGATAGTAACATTGTCCCTTCTCTCTTTTTCTCTCATTTTTTTATTTGGGCCTTTTCTCTCTTTTTTATGGCCTCTTTTCTTTCTCCCTTTTTTCGTCCGGAGTCTCATCACGACTTATGGGGGAATCATAGTCTCCATCATCCTTTCCTCACTGGGAAAATGCTCTAATAATGATGATCATCACATTTTTATTTTTCTTAAACCTCAACAATTACAACTTGATACTTAGAACAAAATATGACTCTATATGAATGCCTCTGGCGGTGTAATGGGATATGCAATGAATCAAGAGTGACACGTATGAAAGAATTACGAATGGTGGCTTTGCCACAAATACGATGTCAACTACATGATCATGCTAAGCAATATGACAATGATGGAGTGTGTCATAATAAACGGAACGGTGGAAAGTTGCATGGCAATATATCTCGGAATGGCTATGGAAATGCCATAATAGGTAGGTATGGTGGCTGTTTTGAGGAAGGTATATGGTGGGTGTATGATACTGGCGAAAGTTGCGCGGTATTAGAGAGGCTAGCTAAGGTGGAAGGGTGAGAGTGCGTATAATCCATGGACTCAACATTAGTCACAAAGAACTCATATACTTATTGCAAAAATCTACAAGTTATCAAAGCAAAGTATTATGCGCATGCTCCTAGGGGGATATATTGGTAGGAAAAGACCATCGCTCGTCCCCGACTGCCACTCATAAGGAAGATAATCAAAAAATAAATCATGCTCTGACTTCATCACATAACGGTTCACCATACGTGCATGCTACGGGAATCACAAACTTTAACACAAGTGTTTCTCAAATTCACAACTACTCAACTAGCACAACTTTAATATCACCATCTTCATATCTCAAAACAATTATCAAGCATCAAACTTCTCATAGTATTCAACACACTCATAAGAAATTTTTATTGTTAATCTTGTATACCAAGCATATTAAGACTTTAAGAAAATTACCATGCTATTTAAGACTCTCAAAATAATCTAAGTGAAGCATGAGAGATCAATAGTTTCTATAAAACAAATCCACCACCGTGCTCTAAAAGATATAAGTGAAGTACTAGAGCAAAACTATATAACTCAAAAGATATAAGCGAAGCACATAGAGTATTCTAGCAAATTCCAAATCATGTATGGCTCTCTCAAAAGGTTTGTACAGCAAGGATGATTGTGGTAAACTAAAAAGTAAAGACTCAAATCATACAAGACGCTCCAAGCAAAACACATATCATGTGGCGAATAAAAATATAGCTCCAAGTAAAGTTACCGATAGAAGTAGACGAAAGAGGGGATGCTTTCCGGGGCATCCCCAAGCTTTGGCTTTTAGGTGTCCTTAGATTATCTTGTGGGTGCCATGGGCATAACCAAGCTTAGGCTCTTTCCACTCCTTGTCCCATAATCCATCAAATCTTTACCCAAAACTTGAAAACTTCACAACACAAAACTTAAAGTAGAAAATCTCGTGAGCTCCATTAGCGAAAGAAAATAAAAGACCACTTCAAGGTACTGTAATGAACTCATTCTTTATTTATATTGGTGTTATACCTACTGTATTCCAACTTCTCTATGGTTTATAAACTATTTTACTAGCCATAGATTCATCAAAATAAGCAAACAACACACGAAAAACAGAATATGTCAAAAACAGAACAGTTTGTAGTAATCTGTAGCTAGCGCAAGATCTCGAACCCCAAAAATTCTAATATAAATTTATGGACATGAGGAATTTATCTATTAATCATCTGCAAAAATAATTAACTAAATAGCACTTTCCATGTAAAAATGGCAGTAGTTCTCGTGAGCACTAAAGTTTCTGTTTTTTACAGCAAGTGTAACAAGACTTTCCCCAAGTCTTCCCAACGGTTCTACTTGGCACAAACACTAATTAAACACAAAAAACACAACCAAAACATAGGCTAGATAAATTAATTATTACTAAACTGGAACAAAAAGCAAGGAGTAAAAATAAAATTGGGTTGCCTCCCAACAAGTGCTATCGTTTAATGCCCCTAGCTAGGCATAACAAGCAAGGATAGATCTAGGTGTTGCCATCATTGGTAGGCAATTCTTCAATGAGGCATCTACCATCTTTAGGAATTTATTCCTTTTATTGATTATAAATTTTTTAGGCACAAGGTCGAAAAAATCATTTGTAATAAATGGTTCCTTAATGATAGCAAAAAGATTGGGATGAACACTTATAGATTTGAAAACCGCAGTTTCCTTACTAGAGGATTCACCCTTATTCTTAGGAACATACATAAGCTTGGCAATTTTAGCGGGAGGACTTGGAGTGTTCTTTACGGAAGAAAAAGCGGTTCCCAAGTTGGTAATAATATCCTCAAGTTTATCAATTCTAGTGGAATCGTGATTTATTTTCTCATTAACTATGGGTTCCTTCTCTTTAATATTTTTCAAAGTGACTCCTACTTTAGATCCATATTGAGAGATTCGGTTGTGAATCCTTTTATCCAAATTTTCAATTAACTCTACGGTGGCAACCTTATTTTCAATAGTTTCAAGCCTTTGCATTAGATGCTCCAAAGTTAATACAGTTCCATTAACCAAAAGAGGGGGTGAGCCAAACAAATCTATCATAGCATTATAAGAATCAAACGTATGGCTACCCAAGAAGTTCCCTCCGGTAATAGTATCAAGGATATATCTGTTCCAGGGAGTTATGCCTACATAAAAATTGCGAAGAAGAACAGAAGTAGATTGCTTCCTGGTAGATCTATTTTGAGCATTGCAAATTCTATACCAAGCATCTTTTAGATTTTCTCCCTCCCTTTGCTTAAAATTTAGAATTTCACTCTCGAGAGATAACGGAGAAGATAAGGGACTAGCCATAACGACAAGCAAACGAACTAACACACAAGAAAACAAAGCGGGCAAAAAGAGGCAAATAGAGAAAGAGAGGGAGGATAGAGAGAGAGAGGGTGAATAAAACGGAAGGGTGAAGTGGGGGAGAGGAAAACGAGAGGCAAATGGCAAATAATGTAATGCAGGAGATAATGGTATGTGATGGGTACTTGGTATGTTGACTTTTGCGTAGACCTCCCCGACAACGGCGCCAGAAATCCTTCTTGCTACCTCTTGAGCACTGCGTTGGTTTTCCCCGAAGAGGAAGGGATGATGCAGCAAAGTAGCGTAAGTATTTCCCTCAGTTTTTGAGAACCAAGGTATCAATCCAGTAGGAGGCTACGCGCGAGTCCCTCGTACCTGCACAAAACAAATAAATCCTCGCAACCAACGCGAATAGGGGTTGTCAATCCCTACACGGCCACTTACGAGAGTGAGATCTAATAGATATGATAAGATAATATTTTTGGTATTTTTGTGATAAAGATGCAAAGTAAAATAAAGGCAAAGTAAAAAAGCAAAGGAAATAACTAAGTAGTAGGAGATTAATATGATGAAGATAGACCCGGGGGCCATAGGTTTCACTAGTGGCTTCTCTCGAGAGCATAAGTATTCTACGGTGGGTGAACAAATTACTGTTGAGCAATTGACAGAATTGAGCGTAGTTATGAGAATATCTAGGTATGATCATGTATATAGGCATCACGTCCAAGACAAGTAGACCGACTCCTGCCTGCATCTACTACTATTACTCCACTCATCGACCGCTATCCAGCATGTATCTAGACTATTAAGTTAAAAACAGAGTAACACCTTAAGCAAGATGACATGATGTAGAGGGATAGACTCATGCAATATGATGAAAACCCCATCTTGTTATCCTCGATGGCAACAATACAATACGTGCCTTGCTGCCCCTACTGTCACTGGGAAAGGACACCGCAAGATTGAACCCAAAGCTAAGCACTTCTCCCATTGCAAGAAAGATCAATCTAGTAGGCCAAACCAAACTGATAATTCAAAGAGACTTGCAAAGATAACCAATCGTACATAAAAGAATTCAGAGGAGATTCAAATATTGTTCATAGATAGACTTGATCATAAACCCACAATTCATCGGTCTCAACAAACACATCGCAAAAAGAAGATTACATCGAATAGTTCTCCACAAGAGAGGGGGAGAACATTGTATTGAGATCCAAAAAGAGAGAAGAAGCCATCTAGCTAATAACTATGGACCCGTAGGTCTGAGGTAAACTACTCACACTTCATCTGAGGGGCTATGGTGTTGATGTAGAAGCCCTCCGTGATCGATGCCCCCTCCGGCGGAGCTCTGGAACAGACCCCAAGATGGGATCTCATGGATACAGAAAGTTGCGGCGGTGGAATTAGGTTTTTGGCTCCGTATCTAATCGTTTGGGGGTACGTAGGTATATATAGGAGGAAGGAGTACGTCGGTGGAGCAACAGGGGGGCCACGAGGGTGGAGGGCGCGCCCCCTACCTCGTGGCCTCCTCTTTTGTGTCTTGACGTATGGTCCAAGTCTCCTGGGTCTTCTTCGTTGAGAATATAAGGTTTCATTCCATTTGGACTCCGTTTGATATTCCTTTTCTTCGAAACCCTAAAACAGGCAAAAACAGCAATTCTGGGCTGGGCCTCCGGTTAATAGGTTAGTCCCAAAAATAATATAAAAGTGGATAAAGCCCAATAATGTCCAAAACAGTAGATAATATAGCATGGAGCAATCAAAAATTATAGATACATTGGAGACGTATCATACCGCATGCCCATAACCTTCCCTCGTTGGAGGCACCGACCAGAGGCATGACAACGGACCGAATAAAGGCTTTCCCATAAAGGCAAATGTGGTTGCACTGGGAACAACTCAATTCAGTGGTACCATGACCTGGTCAACGATATATTCAAGTTGAGATATTATCAGGTTCAACTTAAAGTGAATGCAACCAGTGTCATATCTCAACAGAAATAACTGGGTCAACTATATCCACACTAAGCATAATGATCAACAACTCATAACACTTCCCTGGTTATGATTAATCCTTACTTTAAACAGACTCCTTACTAGCAAATTTATCATTTTTCTCATCCAAGAAAATACTCAAAATAATTACTTATATCCATAACCATATTACTTCTTCATAACAATTATTACTTCTAGTTACTTAACCAACTTAGTTAGCTTCAAACTTTCTGTAAACTAAGCATATCAACTTAAGCAAGCAACCTAGTAGAATATAAATAATATACTAATGATTTAAATGCATGGATTAAATCATTAATTCAAGTTGAAAAATCACAAATATTGTAATGGCACCATGAAAATGTTGTTGTGGCTTGCCTTAGTGCTGATGAGGTTCACAAACCTCCTAGTGATCCTCAAGACAAGCTTCATCTCTGAAAACAATTATAAACACCAAAAGAAAACATCAAGAACCCTTTTGAAATTCACCAGAAAATCTAGACAGCAGAGAAAAATCTCCTTTTTGGTGAGCTGCTAGATTTCTTTATAAAGAACACAATGCAAAAAGAATCAATTCATTTGGACTTATGGTTATAAAGTTTTGGCTGTTTGAAGCTCTCTGGATTTGAATTTAAATAAAATGAAACTAAGGGGGGTGACGTCGAAGGCGTAAACCTCGCGGGCGCCACCACTTGTACCGCTCCGCGCGCGTACAGAGTGGCTGACTAGCGGCCCTGCTAGTCAGGTGAGAGGGAGGGGGAAAGGGAAACAGAGGACGGCGTGGCTTCGCCGGAGCACACGCTGGCGAGGAGGGCTCCTTGGCCCGAACTAGAGGGAGGGATCAAAAGAGGAGACGGAGGTGCACCTTCCCGTACCCGTAGGTTAGCTAGGGGTGGTCGGACGGCGTTGGAAACGACCTCTCCAGCGGCGACGGGAAGCAGAGGTCGCCGGAGTTGAGGACGACGGCGACTAGAGGCGACACCAGGGGCTCCAACCGGGCGGAACGACACCACCGAGGCACGGCAGAGGCCCTGGAAGGGTGGCCCGAGCCTGGGAGGGGCTGGAGTTGCGGAGACTACCCGAGGGGATCGCCGGCGAGCTCAAGCTCAGGGACGGCGGCCGGACCGGCTGGGCTACGGCTTTCTACGTGATCGTGGAGTGTGTGTGTGTGGAGTGGATGAGGCTCGAGGAGGCTGGGGAGGGTTCTATTTATAGCCGACCGATGAGGAGGGTTCGGGCTCCACCGGAGGACACCTGGACATGGCACCCGGCGACGAACGGCGTCAATGAGCGAGGGAGAAGGCGACGCAGCTCACGCGGGAACTGTGGGCGAGCGGAGACGAGCACAGGGGCAAGAGGGTGGCGATGAACACAGTGTGCAACGCACTGTTGCGTTGGTCGGACCGCGCCCGTGCTCGCTGCGGTGAGCTCCAGTGTCGGCGAGCGCCAGGAGGGAGTTAAGAGGGTCGAGACGATGATCATGCCTAAGTTTGGCAAGGTTTGGCAGTCTAGGAAGCAAGCACGCGCGCAACAGAGGCTTGGGCGCGACGCAGAGCGCATCGGCCATATGCCAGCACGCCTGGATGATCACGGTCACCGCGTGAACTCTGACCTCAGGCTGACCTAAGCCCAAACTTCATGTCTGGCGTGTAGTACGTGGTAGATTAAGATGTTACCACGCTTTTGTTTGAGCTCAGACGCAGTAGAATGGATTTCAACTCACTAGTAAGTCTCTGGTCAGTAACTTTGAGAACTTACTGTGGTCAAACTACTGAGAGTTGGGAGCTGGGCTTTGGAGGTTAGCAATCATCTACTAAGGTGATGATGCACAAGAAAAATCAGCCACAATAGAGCAAGTAAAATGGTAGTTGCTGTAGAAACGCCCATTTCTGTCCAGAACAGAAAAGATTTTTTGTATCAAAAATATTCCAAAAAGTGATGAAATATTTTTGCTCAGGAAGGTGCCCTAGGGTTCAAAGAATATTTGGGAATTTTCTCAGATTTTTGTGGGCAAGAAAAATTGGGGTTGCTTTGGAGCACATTGAGCTAGCTAGGGTTTTAGAGAGGGAAATGAATATTTTCCTTCAAGAAAAATATTCAAAAATGCTATTTTGAGGTGAACCAGAGAAGAAATGATAGTTAGAGAGGGAAATGAGACACTTGGGTGAAAGTCAAGGGGTACCCAATGGTTTTAAGTCCAACTGAAAAGATTCAAAAGTCCAAATTTCAAAATCAAATCAACTGAAAATCAGGCAAAGAGAAAAGGGCAAAAACCAGGCTGTCACAAACCTCCCCCACTTAGGATGAATCTCGTCCTCGAGATTCAGTTGCTTGGGAAAACCATTCTGGATACTGTGCCTTTAGAAATTCTTCTCGTTCCCAAGTCGATTCTGTCTCTATGTGATGCTCCTACTGAACTTTGTAAAACTTCCTTGCTTTACTACGAGTGACCCTTTCCATATGATCAAAAATCCTGACAGGTCTCTCTTCATATGTTAAATCCCTTGCCAATTCTATTTCAGTCATAGCAGTCTTTTTCTAAGGCGGCAATATGCATCGCCTCAATCTATGAAACATGAAACACATTGTGCACTTACGACAATTCGGGAGGTAGTTCCAATTGATATGCAACAGTACCCACTCTGGACAATAACTAGAAATGGACCAATAAATCTGGGTGCCAAATTTCCACGAGTCTGGAATCTCTTGACTCCTTTCATAGGGGTGACTCGGAGGTACACGTGTTCTCTGGGTTCGAGACTGATCTGTCGGTGCTTTGCATCATAACAACTCTTTTGTCGTGATTTGGCCAATTGCAACCTGTGTCGGATTTCCTTGACTTGCTTCTCAGCTTCCATCATGAGATCCATTACGAAAATGCGGCTATCTCCAGTTTGAGACCAATTCAAAGGGCTGCGGCACTTACAGCCATACAGAGCCTCATATGGTGACATCTTTAGACTGGTCTGGAAGCTGTTGTTGTATGAGAACTCGGCATACGGCAGGCAGTATTCCCATATAGATCCTTGGGCCAAAGCACAGGCTCGTAGCATATCTTCGAGTATTTGGTTTACTCGCTCAGTCTGTCCATCAGTCTGAGGATGATAAGCGGTACTATATTTTAGCATTGTCCCCAAGGCTTGATGGAGATGTGACCAGAAGGCAGAGGTAAAAAGTGACCCCCTGTCAGAAGTGATGGTTTGGGGTACTCCATGCAGACTGACTATCCTGGATACATACAGTTGTGCAAGTTGATCTACTCGATATGTGGTTCTGATCGGGATAAAGTGAGCCACTTTGGTTAAGGTGTCCACTATGACCCAGATTGCATCGTTGCCTCGCTGAGTCTTAGGTAGCCCTGTGACAAAATCCATGCAGATATCATCCCATTTCCATTGTGAAACTGGCAGCGGTTGGAGAAGTCCGGCTGGCTTCTGATGCTCTGCCTTCACCTTGTTGCATATGTCGCAACTGTTAGGGACCGTAGTAATTTCAAAAAAAATCCTACACACACGCAAGATCATGGTGATGCATAGCAACGAGAGGGGAGAGTGTTATCTACGTACCCTCGTAGACCGAAAGCGGAAGCGTTATGACAATGCGGTTGATGTAGTCGTACGTCTTCACAGCCCGACCGATCAAGCACCGAAACTACGGCACCTACGAGTTCTAGCACATGTTCAGCTCGATGACGATCCTCGGACTCCGATCCAGCAAAGTGTCGGGGAAGAGTTCCGTCAGGACGACGGCGTGGTGATGATCTTGATGTTCTAGTGTAGCGGGGCTTCGCCTAAGCACCACTACAATATTATCGAGGACTATGGTGGAGGGGGGCACCGCACACGGCTAAGAGAACGATCTTCAAGATCAACTTGTGTGTCTAGAGGTGCCCCCCTGCCCCTGTATATAAAGGAGCAAGGGGGGTGCGGCCGGCCCTAGGAGGAGGCGTGCAGGAGGAGTCCTACTCCTACCGGGAGTAGGACTCCCCCCCTTTCCCTAGTTGGATTAGGACTTGGGGGGAAGGAGGAGAGGGAAGAAAGGAAAGGGGGGGGGGCGCCGCCCCCCCTCCTTGTCCAATTCGGACTTGGGGGGGAGGGGCACGCGGCAGCCCCTAGGCCTCCTCTCCTCTTTCTCCACTAGGCCCATTAAGGCCCATTAGGTTACCGGGGGGTTCTGGTAACCTCCCGGTACTCCGGTAAAATGCCGATTTCACCCGGAACACTTCTGATGTCCAAACATAGGCTTCCAATATATCAATCTTTATGTCTCGGCCATTTCGAGACTCCTCGTTATGTCCGTGATCACATCTGGGACTCCGAACAAACTCCTCGTAGACCGACAGCGGAAGCGTTATGACAACGCGGTTGATGTAGTCGTACGTCTTCACGGCCCGACCGATCAAGCACCGAAACTACGGCACCTCCGAGTTTTAGCACACGTTCAGCTCGATGACGATCCCCGGACTCCGTTCCAGCAAAGTGTCGGGGAAGAGTTCCGTCAGCATGACGGCCTGGTGACGATCTTGATGTTCTACCATCACAGGGCTTCGCCTAAGCACCGCTACAATATTATCAAGGAGTATGGTGGAAGGGGGCACCGCACATGGCTAAGAAAACGATCACGAGGATCAACTTGTGTGTCTAGAGGTGCCCCCTGCCCCCGTATATAAAGGAGCAAGGGGGAGGCCGGCCGGCCCTTGGGCGCGCCAAGGAGGAGTCCTCCTCCTAGTAGGAGTAGGACTCCTCTCTTTCCTACTCCTACTAGGAGGGGGAAAGGAAGGGGGAGAGGGAGAAGGAAAGGGGGGCGCGCCCCCCCTCTCCTAGTCCAATTCAGACCAGAGGGGGAGGGGGCGCGTGGCCCACCCTGGTCGCCCCTCTCTTTCTCCACTAGGGCCCATAAGGCCCATTACTTCTCCCGGGGGGTCCGGTAACCCTCTGGCACTCCGGTTTTCTCCGAAATCACACGGAACACTTCCGATGTCCGAATATAGCCGTCCAATATATCAATCTTTATGTCTCGACTATTTCGGGACTCCTCTTCATGTCTGTGATCATATCCGGGACTCCGAACAAACTTCGGTACATCAAAATATATAAACTCATAATGAAACTGTCATCGTAACATTAAGCGTGTGGACCCTACGGGTTCGAGAACAATGTAGACATGACCGAGACATGTCTCCGGTCAATAACCAATAGCGGAACCTGGATGCTCATATTGGCTCCCACATATTCTTCGAAGATCTTTATCGGTCAGACCACATAACAACATACTTTGTTCCCTTTGTCATCGGTATGTTACTTGCCCGAGATTCGATCGTCGGTATCTCAATACCTAGTTCAATCTCGTTACCGGCAAGTCTCTTTACTCGTTTCGTAATACATCATCTCGCAACTAACTCATTAGTTGCAATGCTTGCAAGGCTTATGTGATTAGCATTACCGAGAAGGCCCAGAGATACCTCTCCGACAATCGGAGTGACAAATCCTGATCTCGAAATACGCCAACCCAACATGTTCCTTTGGAGACACCTGTAGAGCTCCTTTATAATCACCCAGTTACGTTGTGACGTTTGGTAGCACACAAAGTGTTCCTCCGGCAAACGGGAATTGCATAATCTCATAGTCATAGGAACATGTATAAGCCATGAAGAAAGCAATAGCAACATACTAAACGATCGGGTGCTAAGCTAATGGAATGGGTCATGTCAATCACATCATTCTCCTAATGATGTGATCCCGTTAATCAAATGACAACACATGTCTATGGTTAGGAAACATAACCATCTTCGACTAACGAGCTAGTCAAGTAGAGGCACACTAGTGATGTTTAGTTTGTCTATGTATTCACACAAGTATTATGTTTCCAGATAATACAATTCTAGCATGAATAATAAACTTTTATCATGATATAAGGAAATAAATAATAACTTTATTATTGCCTCTAGGGCATATTTCCTTCAGTCTCCCACTTGCACTAGAGTCAATAATCTAGATTACACAGTAATGATTCTAACACCCATGGAGCTTTGGTGTTGATCATGTTTTGCTCGTGGAAGAGGCTTAGTCAACGGGTCTGCTACATTCAGATCCATATGTATCTTGCAAATCTCTATGTCTCCCACCTGGACTAGATCCCGTATGGAATTGAAGCGTCTCTTGATGTGCTTGGTTCTCTTGTGAAATCTGGATTCCTTTGCCAGGGCAATTGCACCAGTATTGTCACAAAAGATTTTTATTGGACCCGATGCACTAGGTATGACACCTAGATCAGATATGAACTCCTTCATCCAGACTCCTTCGTTTGCTGCTTCTGAAGCAGTTATGTACTCCGCTTCACATGTAGATCCCGCCACAACGCTTTGTTTAGAACTGCACCAACTGACAGCTCCACCGTTTAATGTAAACACGTATCCGGTTTGCGATTTAGAATCGTCCGGATCAGTGTCAAAGCTTGCATCAACGTAACCATTTACGATGAGCTCTTTGTCACCTCCATATATGAGAAACATATCCTTAGTCCTTTTCAGGTATTTCAGGATGTTCTTGACCGCTATCTAGTGATCCACTCCTGGATTACTTTGGTACCTCCCTGCTAGACTTATAGCAAGACATACATCAGGTCTGGTACACATCATTGCATACATGATAGAGCCTATGGCTGAAGCATAGGGAACATCTTTCATTTTCTCTCTATCTTCTGCAGTGGTCGGGCATTGAGTCTTACTCAATTTCACACCTTGTAACACAGGCAAGAATCCTTTCTTTGCTTGATCCATTTTGAACTTCTTCAAAACTTTGTCAAGGTATGTGCTTTATGAAAGTCCAATTAAGCGTCTTGATCTATCTCTATAGATCTTAATGCCCAATATGTAAGCAACTTCACCGAGGTCTTTCATTGAAAAACTCTTATTCAAGTATCCCTTTATGCTATCCAGAAATTCTATATCATTTACGATTAGTAATATGTCATCTACATATAATATCACAAATGCTAGAGAGCTCCCACTCACTTTCTTGTAAATACAGGCTTCCCCAAAAGTCTATACAAAACCAAATGCTTTGATCACACTATCAAAGTGTTTATTCCAACTCCGAGAGGCTTGCACCAGTCCATAAATGGATCGCTGGAGCTTGCACACTTTGTTAGCTCCCTTTGGATCGACAAAACCTTCAGGCTGCATCATATACAACTCTTCTTCCAGAAATCCATTCAGGAATGCAGTTTTGACATCCATCTGCCAAATTTCATAATCATAAAATGCGGCAATTGCTAACATGATTCGGACAGACTTAAGCATCGCTACGGGTGAGAAGGTCTCATCGTGGTTAATCCCTTGAACTTGTCGAAAACCTTTTGCGACAAGTCGAGCTTTGTAGACAGTAACATTACTGTCAGCGTCAGTCTTGTTCTTGAAGATCCATTTATTCTCAATTGCTTGCCGATCTTTGGGCAAGTCAACCAAAGTCCACACTTTGTTCTCATACATGGATCCCATCTCAAATTTCATGGCTTCAAGCCATTTTGCGGAATCTGGGCTCACCATCGCTTCTCCATAGTTCGTAGGTTCATCATGATCTAGTAGCATGACTTCCAGAACAGGATTATCGTACCACTCTGGTTGATCTACGAGGTTCAGTAGTATCTTGTTCTGAAGTTTCATGATCATCATCATTAGCTTCCTTACTAATTGGTGTAGGTGTCACAGAAACCGTTTTCTGTGATGTACTACTTTCCAATAAGGGAGCAGGTACAGTTACCTCATCAAGTTCTACTTTCCTCCCACTCACTTCTTTCGAGAGAAACTCCTTCTCTAGAAAGTTTCCGAATTTAGCAACAAAAGTCTTGCCTTCGGATCTGTGATAGAAGGTGTATCCAATAGTTTCCTTTGGATATCCTATAAAGACACACTTCTCCAATTTGGGTTCGAGCTTATCAGGTTGAAGCTTTTTCACATAAGCATCGCAGCCCCAAACTTTCAGAAACGACAACTTTGGTTTCTTGCCAAACCACAGTTCATAAGGCGTCGTCTCAACGGATTTTGATGGTGCCCTATTTAACGTGAATGAGGCCGTCTCTAAGGCATAACCCCAAAACGATAGTGGTAAATCAGTAAGAGACATCATAGATCGCACCATATCTAGTAAAGTACGATTACGACGTTTGGACACACCATTACGCTGTGGTGTTCCAAGTGGCGTGAGTTGCGAAACTATTCCGCATTGCTTCAAATGTACACCAAACTCGTAACTCAAATATTCTCCTCCATGATCAGATTGTAGGAATTTTATTTTCTTGTTAAGATGATTTTCAAATTCACTCTGAAATTCTTTGAACTTTTCAAATGTTTCAGACTTATGTTTCATTAAGTAGATATACCCATATCTGCTTAAGTCATCTGTGAAGGTGAGAAAATAACGATATCCGCCACGAGCCTCAACATTCATCGGACCACATACATCTGTATGTATGATTTCTAACAAATCTGTTGCTCTCTCCATAGTACTGGAGAACGGTGTTTTGGTCATCTTGCCCATAAGACACAGTTCGCAAGTACCAAGTGATTCATAATCAAGTGGTTCCAAAAGTCCATCAGTATGGAGTTTCTCCATGCGCTTTACACTGATATGACCTAAACGGCAGTGCCACAAATAAGTTGCACTATCATTATCAACTCTGCATCTCTTGGCTTCAACATTATGAATATGTGTGTCACTACTATCGAGATTTAATAAGAATAGACCACTCTTCAAGGGTGCATGACCATAAAAGATATTACTCATATAAATAGAACAACCATTATTCTCTGATTTAAATGAATAACCATCTCGCATCAAACAAGATCCAGATATAATGTTCATGCTCAACGCTAGCACCAAATAAAAATTATTTAGGTCTAATACTAATCCCGAAGGTAGATGTAAAGGTAGTGTGCCGACCACGATCACATCAACTTTGGAACCATTTCCTACGCGCATCGTCACCTCGTCCTTAGCCAATCTTCACTTAATCCGTAGTCCCTGTTTTGAGTTGCAAATATTAGCAACAGAACCCGTATCAAATACCCAGGTGCTACTACGAGCATTAGTAAGGTACACATCAATAACATGTATATCACATATACCTTTGTTCACCTTGCCATCCTTCTTATCCGCCAAATACTTGGGCCAGTTCCGCTTCCAGTGACCAGTCTGCTTGCAGTAGAAGCACTCAGTTTCAGGCTTAGGTCCAGATTTGGGTTTCTTCTCCTGAGCAGCAACTTGCTTGCTATTCTTTTTGAAGTTCCCCTTCTTCTTCCCTTTGCCCTTTTTCTTGAAACTAGTGGTCTTGTTGACCATCAACACTTGATGCTCCTTTTTGATTTCTACCTCCGCAGCTTTCAGCATTGCGAAGAGCTCGGGAATTGTCTTATTCATCCCTTGCATATTATAGTTCATCACGAAGCTCTTGTAGCTAGGTGGAAGTGATTGGAGAATTCTGTCAATGTCGTTGTCATCTGGAAGATTAATCCCAATTGAATCAAGTGATTATTATACCCGGACATTTTGAGTATATGCTCACTGATAGAACTGTTCTCCTCCATCTTGCAGCTATAGAACTCATTGGAGACTTCATATGCTCCAGGACGTTCAAAACGTCGTTGAAGTCCCGATTCTAAGCCGTAAAGCATGGCACACTGAACTATCAAGTAGTCATCAGCTTTGCTCTGCCAGACGTTCATAACATCTGGTGTTGCTCCAGCAGCAGGCCTGGCACCCAGCAGTGCTTCCAGGACGTAATTCTTCTGTGCAGCAATGAGGATAACCCTCAAGTTACGGACCCAGTCCGTGTAATTGCTATCATCATCTTTCAACTTTGCTTTCTCATGGAACGCATTAAAATTCAACGGAACAACAGCACGGGCCATCTATCTACAATCAAACATAAACAAGCAAGATACTATCAGGTACTAAGTTCATGATAAATTTAAGTTCAATTAATCATATTACTAAAGAACTCCCACTTAGATAGACATCCCTCTAATCCTCTAAGTGATCACGTGATCCAAATCAACTAAACCATGTCCGATCATCACGTGAGATGGAGTAGTTTCATTGGTGAACATCACTATGTTGATCATATCTACTATATGATTCACGCTCGACCTTTCGGTCTCCGTGTTCCGAGGCCATATCTGTATATGCTTGGCTCGTCAAGTATAACCTGAGTATTCCGCGTGTGCAACTGTTTTGCACCCGTTGTATTTGAATGTAGAGCCTATCACACCCGATCATCACGTGGTGTCTCAACACGAAGAACTTTCGCAACGGTGCATACTCACGGAGAACACTTCTTGATAATTAGTGAGAGATCATCTTAAAATGCTACCGTCAATCAAAGCAAGATAAGATGCATAAAAGATAAACATCACATGCAATCAATATAAGTGATATGATATGGCCATCATCATCTTGTGCTTGTGATCTCCATCTTCGAAGCACCGTCATGATCACCATCGTCACCGGTGCAACACCTTGATCACCATTGTAGCATCGTTGTCGTCTCACCAATCTTATGCTTCCACGACTATCGCTACCGCTTAGTGATAAAGTAAAGCATTACAGCGCAATTGCATTGCATACAATAAAACGACAACCATATGGCTCCTGCCAGTTGCCGATAACTCTGTTACAAAACATGATCATCTCATACAATAAAATTTAGCATCATGTCTTGACCATATCACATCACAACATGCCTTGCAAAAACAAGTTAGACGTCCTCTACTTTGTTGTTGCAAGTTTTACGTGGCTGCTACGGGCTTAAGCAAGAACCAATCTTACCTACGCATCAAAACCACAACGATAGTTTGTTAAGTTGGTGTTGTTTTAAGCTTCGCAAGGACCAGGTGTAGCCACACTCGGTTCAACTAAAGTTGGAGAAACTGACACCCGCCAGCCACCTGTGTGCAAAGCACGTCGGTAGAACCAGTCTCGTGTAAGCGTACGCGTAATGTCGGTCCGGGCCGCTTCATCCAACAATACCGCCGAACCAAAGTATGACATGCTGGTAAGCAGTATGACTTATATCGTCCACAACACACTTGTGTTCTACTCGTGCATATAACATCAACACATAAAACCTGGGCTCGGATGCCACTGTTAGGGAATGTAGTAATTTCAAAAAAATTCCTACGCACACGCAAGATCATGGTGATGCATAGCAATGAGAGGGGAGAGTGTTATCTACGTACCCTCGTAGACCGAAAGCGGAAGCGTTATGACAACGCAGTTGATGTAGTCGTACGTCTTCACAGCCCGACCGATCAAGCACCGAAACTACGGCACCTCCGAGTTTTAGCACACGTTCAGCTCGATGACGATCCCCGGACTCCGATCCAGCAAAGTGTCGGGGAAGAGTTCCGTCAGCACGATGGCGTGGTGACGATCTTTATGTTCTACTGTCGCAGGGCTTCGCCTAAGCACCACTACAATATTAACGAGGACTATGGTGGAGGGGGGCACCGCACACGGCTAAGAGAACGATCTTCAAGATCAACTTGTGTGTCTTGAGGTGCCCCCTGCCCCTGTATATAAAGGAGCAAGGGGGGTGCGGCCGGCCCTAGGACAAGGCGCGCAGGAGGAGTCCTACTCCTACCGGGAGTAGGACTCCCCCCTTTCCCTAGTTGGATTAGGACTTGGGGGGAAGGAGGAGAGGGAAGAAAGGAAAGGGGGGAGCCGCCCCCCTCCTTGTCCAATTCGGACTTGGGGGGGGGGAGGGGCGCGCGGCAGCCCCTAGGCCTCCTCTCCTCTTTCTCCACTAGGCCCATTAAGGCCCATTAGGTTACCGGGGGGTCCGGTAACCTCCCGGTACTCCGGTAAAATGCCGATTTCACCCGAAACACTTACGATGTCCAAACATAGGCTTCCAATATATCAATCTTTATGTCTCGACCATTTCGAGACTCCTCGTTATGTCCGTGATCACATCCGGGACTCCGAACAAACTTCGGTACATCAAAATATATAAACTCATAGTGAAACTATCATCGTAACGTTAAGCGTGCGGACCCTACGGGTTCGAGAACAATGTAGACATGACCAAGACGTGTCTCCGGTCAATAACCAATAGCGGAGCCTGGATGCTCATATTGGCTCCTACATATTCTATGAAGATCTTTATCGATCAGACCGCATAACAACATACGTTGTTCCCTTTGTCATCGGTATGTTACTTGCCCAAGATTCGATCGTCGGTATCTCAATACCTAGTTCAATATTGTTACCGGCAAGTCTCTTTACGCGTTTTGTAATACATCATCTCACAACTAACTCATTAGTTGTAATGCTTGCAAGGCTTATGTGATGTGCATTACCGAGAGGGCCCAGAGATACCTCTCCGACAATCGGAGTGACAAATCCTAATCTCGAAATATGCCAACCCAACATGTACCTTTGGAGACACCTGTAGAGCTCCTTTATAATCACCCAGTTACGTTGTGATGTTTTGTAGCACACAAAGTGTTCCTCCGGCAAACGGGAGTTGTATAATCTCATAGTCATAGGAACATGTATAAGTCATGAAAAAAGCAATAGCAACATACTAAACGATCGGGTGCTAAGCTAATGGAATGGGTCATGTCAATCACATCATTCTCCTAATGATGTGATCCCGTTAATCAAATGACAACACATGTCTATGGTTAGGAAACATAACCATCCTCGATTAACGAGCTAGTCAAGTAGAGGCACACTAGTGACGTTTAGTTTGTTTATGTATTCACACAAGTATTATGTTTCCGGGTAATACAATTCTAGCATGAATAATAAACATTTATCATGATATAAGGAAATAAATAATAACTTTATTTTTGCCTCTAGGGCATATTTCCTTCAGCAACAGGCCACAAAATAGGCAATGTCTTTCTTCATTCCATCCCACCAGAATATTTGTCGAAGGTCTTCATACATTTTAGTACCTCTAGGGTGAATAGAATACGAATATTCGTGTGCTTCCGACAGGATTTTCCTCTTTAAATCCGTCTGACTGGGTACACAAATTCTTCCACAGAATCGGAGGGTACCAAGTTGATCCTTAGAAAAATCTGAAGTCTGTCCTGCTATCATACACTTGGTACGTTTCTGCAGGACGGTGTCAGCTGGCTGGGCCTTGCGGATCTCTTCCTCAATTGTAGGTGCAATTTCCAAAATATTAGCAAAACCAGCATCAACTATGACCAGGTTGAGCTGAGCAATCTCCTTTTGAACTTCAGGAGGCACGGATTTCAGTATGACATTCAGGCTGACAGGCTTTGGACTGAGTGCATCGGCAACCATGTTCGCCTTACCCGGGTGGTAATTTATTCTGAGATCATAATCCTTGACTAACTCAAGCCACCTTCGTTGACGGAGATTTAAATCTGGTTGAGTAAATATATACTTGAGACTTTTGTGGTTGGTAAAAATTTGGCACCTCTTACCGATGAGGTAGTGTCTCCAAATTTTTAGAGCATGAACCACCGCGGCCAATTCTAGATCATGAGTAGGATAATTTCCCTTGTGGGGTCATAGCTATCGCGAGGCATATGCTACCACCTTTCCGTCTTGCATAAGTACGCATCCAAGTCCTTGTCTAGAGGTGTCGCAGTACACATCAAAGCTACGGTAGATATATGGAAGAGTCATCACCGGTGCAGTCGTCAGCCGTGTCTTTAGCTCATTGAAACTTTTCTCACAGTCCTCAGTCCATTCAAACTTCTTATCCTTCTTGAGCAGCTCCGTCATGCGTTTGGCAATCTTGGAAAACCCTTCAATGATACGACGGTAATATCCGGCTAATCCAAGAAAACTCCGGATCTGTGATACGGTTGAGGGTGGCAACCAGTCGAGCACATCCTTTACTTTGCTTGGGTCCACAGCTATACCTTCGGCGGACACCACATGTCCAAGAAATCCAACTTGCTTGAGCCAAAACTCTCATTTACTTAATTTGGCGTATAGCTTATGGTCGCAGAGTCGTCGTAGCACTGCTCGGAGGTGTTCTTTGTGCTCTTCTTCACTTTTTGAGTATATAAGTATGTCATCGATAAATACTACCACAAATTTATCGAGGAAGTCCATGAATACTTTGTTCATCATATGCATGAAGAAGGCAGGGGCATTGGTGAGACCAAAGGACATAATTGTATATTCATAAAGATCGTACCGAGTAGTGAATGCGGTCTTAGGAATATCTTCCTTTTTAATCTTGAGTTGATGATACCCTGTCCTTAAATCAATCTTGGAGAATACCTTGGCCCCACTGAGCTGATCAAACAAGTCATCAATCCGGGGCAGTGGATATTTATTTTTGATGGTGACATCATTCAGCTGACGGTAATCCACGCACATGCGGAGGCTGCCATCCTTCTTATCTACGAAGATAGCGGGTGATCCCCATGGCGAAGAGCTGGGATGGATATATCCTTTCTGGAGCATTTCATCAAGCTGTTTCTTTAGCTCCACTAATTCTGAAGAGGGCATCCGATAATACTTCTTGTATAACGGTGTGGTTCCGGGCACAAGGTCTATTGCAAACTCAAGCTCTCGATCGGGTGGCATGCCTGGCAGTTCTTCTGGAAACACATCAGGAAACTCACTGACCACATGAATTAATTCCAACTCATCAACCATAGCGGTGAAAACCTTTTCTTTCTGGGGTATGCTTCTGCGAGCATAGAATTTGGTAGTCTGTCCCTCTTGACTAGTCAAAGTGACTTCTCGGGTCGCGCAGTTTATGCATACTTGATACTGGGTCAATCAATTCATACCCAAGATAACATCCAACTTTACAGACTCAATGATTATCAAGGAAGATGGAAAACGGGCTTCATTGATATTGATTTCCAGATTACGGTAGAACAGATTGCTCCTGATTAAAGATCCCGGGGTTTATACCAGCATATTCTTGCCCAACAGCGAACAGGGAAATTTGTTTTGGGCAACAAAACTCCGTGAATAAAAGAGTGGGAAGCCCCAGAGTCAAATAAAATTACGGCGGGTATGTTATTAACAGGAAACATACCAATGACGACTTCGGGGTTCTCTTAGGCTTCATCTACGGAGAGGTGATGAACGTGCCCAGTGATGTTTTGCTGGGTAGGGCATGACTCCATAAAGTTGACTTGTGGCCTGATTAGGGCACTTGCCTTGCTGTTCTTGGGACACTGTCTGGCATAATGTCCGGTTTGCCCACAACTGAAGCAAGAATTGTTGCGCTGGTACTCCTCTCGCACTGGGTTGGTCATGACATTCTTGACTTGTGTGGTGGTCTTGTTGACATTCTGTTGCCAATTGGGCTTGTAATCCACCTGAGTCTGCTGCCAGGTACGAGCCTTTTGCATTGGCAGCCCTTCCTTCCTTGGCTCAAACTTGCGCTTGTGATCGTTATTGGCAGGCCTATTGTTTGATACGAGCTTGTGCTCTCTTTCAGCAATGAAAGCCTTGTTTACCAGAGTTTGGAAATCTGGGAAATCAAACATACTGAGGGTACATTGAAGTTGCCGGTTTAATCCCCCAAGTAATCTGTCAATCTTTCTCTCTTTAGTGGCCACGTCATCAAGGGAGTAACGGGCCAAATGATTGAACTTTTGTAAATATTCACCCACAGACTGATTTCCTTGAATGAGCGCGAGAAATTCATGCTGCTTAACCTTCATAATTCCAGTAGGAATATGATATTTCCATAATTGATCCTTAAACTTTGCCCAGGTGATTTCTTCATCAGCAGGCCACATGGCTTTTGCGTTTTCCCACCATATGGCAGCAGCGCCTTCAAGATAATGGGTTGCAAATGGAACTTTATCATCTTCTTCAGTACGAGCAATCTCAAGATTCCTCTCAATGGTTCACAACCAATCGTCTGCATCCAAGGAATCAATAACCTGACTGAAACTGGGAGGCTTGGTTCTCTCAAAATCTGACAGCTTCGAGTGATGACCGTTCTGACTTCCATTTTGTCCAACCATAGTTTGCACACTCCTTAATATTTCAATCAGATCATCATTCCTTCTTTCCTCAAACATACGCAGAATTTGCTCGGTGGAGGGCGGATTTGATGGTGGAGGCAGTGGTGGAACATATGGATCGGGGGAGTGTCCTGCCTGTCGTGCGAAACGACGAACAGGAGTATCCACGGGAGCGTCGCTACTGCTACCTCCCCGCATCATCCTATTGTGGATTTTTTCCAAGACAATGCAACCGAGATGAGAAACATCCAAAAAAATTGGGGAAAAGCCAGCAACAAATCCCGAGAGAAAACGAAATAATGAAGAAAAGTACGACGAATAAAATAGAGTTCCAACATAATTATACATAGACTCATACATGAAAGATAAACATCATGCCAGGTTCAACTACTCTCATACAGGAAACAGAACACCATGACTTGTACGACTACATCCGTACATCATCCTGACAACTGCGGATACTTAGAAGCTCTACTGCTCTGCTGGTGCTGTGGGGTCCTCTCCTGAAGCAGACTCGGATCCTGAACTGACGAGGTTAACGGAAATCTCCGGGTTAAAGGTAACACGACGATGCTGTCTCGAGGGCTCTCCCTCCGGGGCTTGTGCAGGGTGAAGCATCGGGGCTACAGGAGTAGTGAGAAGTGAAACCCACTCAGCAGGAGCACTGAGAGGATTCACAGTCGAGGTGCCCGAGCTACTCAGATGAGTAACCAGTGAAATAGGGGAAGTAGAACTGGCTAGAATATAAGGAGTAAATCCTATAGAGGATGGAGCAGTGATAGATCTAGTAGAGCCTAAAGCAATACGAGCATGAGTCAGCTCTCGAGCCAGCTCATGGGACATAACATAACTAGCAGTGATGTAACGGAAAATGTGGCTAGCAACACTATCAGACTCTGGATCAATGATAGGGAAACGGACATGACCATTGTCGTGCACGCAAGGTTGGAAAAAGCGGTAGGCGTAAGCAAGGTGGTTGGCCTTCGCCTAGTGCCTAGGCGGTGCCTAAGCGCCCTAGGCGCAGCCTAGGCGGTAATATATTTTTTGCTCATAGTGTATTTGTGATTATTATATGGGTGTTGATATTAGTTTAGGGCATACAAATAAGTTAATTACCGTCTACTGCCATTGGAATATAACCCATTTGGCATATTAGTGCAGTATGTGGCATGATTTATTTCTTGGGTAGGCAATTCCTTGCTTGCCCTGCCTAGACCTCCATTTATGCCCTATGCGAGGCGTTTGGCTATTGCCTAGCGCCTAGGCGTGCCTAAACGCCTCCTAGGCACTGCCTTTTCCAACAGAGCGTGCAGGGAGGGATAGTAGTAGAAACATCGGTGGTTCTGCATCTAGACCTCGTTATAACGAAGCTCGACAAGGACCTCGAATGCAGCAAACTGGACAGCCTGAGAAGCGGTAGAAGCAAAACCGCTCCGGGAGGTACGAGTGTAAGTGCTAGAATCGGAACTGGTGTGCAGAGTAACCACTACGTAATACTCATACACTGAGTCTGCTAGACGCTCCCGGTACACACGATAGATCGGGTCGTCACCGAGGGGGTACAACCGACGCCACACGTTACAAAGGAGATGCGGCGACGTGTACGGCATCAACTGCAACTGGCATGGATACGGTACTGGAGCCATCTACACTCACAACCATTAGCAGGTTAGCACAAAACTACAACAAGTGCATACAATGCAACAACCAGCTACCAATGCTACCGGCACTCAACTTAAACTCGTAACTAGCGTCCGATTAACACGTCGTAGTCTAGCGTGGCCTACATCAGAGCGGCTCTGATACCAAGCGTTGTGGCACCCCGGCTCAGAGCAATCGGTTTACCATGCATTGCCAGCCTAGAGACCATGTCTTCTGGCAACACACAACATCTTGGTACAGAAAACAACCGCTTTATTGATGCTAGCGGATCATAGTTTATAGTACAACAGGTGGCGAGGCCAAGCGGCACATACGGTGCGGCTTAACAATATGTACATTATTTAGTGAACATAAAGGGGCCTCGATCAAAACAACTACGTGGCAGCGGAACAACATCGTAGCAGAACTCCATAGCACAGGGACACCGATGTGGACACGATCTAGACTCGGACGACACTCCTTTCCAACGAGACTTTCCTGAAAGCTGGCATGACACGCCAGGTCAGTACATTGAATGTACTTGCAAGCTCACAACAAACATAAACATAATGACAAACAATACCATGATACTTAACCAATTAATAATGCAACAACATATCATACATGTTGTGATCATGATCTCGTGATAAAATTTCCCTCGGACTTGCTTACCAACGGTGATCCTTCCGGCGATCACAACCATGACCAACACTTGGTCTCAAACGGTGATCCTTCCGGCGATCATAACCATTCATCAAGATGGTTTACCCACCATCACCTTCTCAATAGTGCGATGTTCATAACTTAGTGTGCAAAATTTATTTAAACGTTGACCCACGATGTGACCTACTTTCGAGCGTGTCCGTAACCGTGGACTTGATACGTCTCCAATGTATCTATAATTTTTGATTGTTCCATGCTATTATGTTATCAACCTTGGATGTTTTATATGCATTTATATGCTATTTTATATGATTTTTGGGACTAACCTATTAACCTAGAGCCTAGTGCCAGTTTCTGTTTTTCCTTGTTTTAGAGTATCGCAGAAAAGGAAAATCAAACGGAGTCCCATTGACCTGAAACTTCACGGAACTTATTTTTGGACCAGAAGAAGCCCACGGAGTATCGGAGTTGGACCAGGAGAGTCTCGGGCTTCCCACGAGGGTGGGGGGCGCGCCCACCCCCCTGGGCGCGCCCCCTGCCTCGTGGACAGCACGTAGCTCCACCGACGTACTTCTTCCTCCCATATATACCCATATACCCTAAAAACTTCGGGGAGCATAATAGATCGGGAGTTCCGCCGCCAGAAGCCTTCGTAGCCACCGAAAACCAATCTAGACCCGTTCTGGCACCCTGCCGAAGGAGGCAATCCCTCTCCGGTGGCCATCATCATCATCCCGGTGCTCTCCATGACGAGGAGGGAGTAGTTCTCCCTCAGGGCTGAGGGTATGTACCAATAGCTATGTGTTTGATCTCTCTCTCTCTCGTGTTCTTGAGGTGATACGATCTTGATGTATCGCGAGCTTTGCTATTATAGTTGGATCTTATGACGTTTCTCCCCCTCTGCTCTCTTGTAATGGATTGAGTTTTCCCTTTGAAGTTATCTTATCGGATTGAGTCTTTAAGGATTTGAGAACACTTGATGTATGTCTTGCGTGGGATACCCGTGGTGACAATGGGGTATTCTATTGATCCACTTGATGTATGTTTTGGTGATCAACTTGCGGGTTCCACCCATGAACCTATGCATAGGGGTTGGCACACGTTTTCATCTTGACTCTCCGGTAGAAACTTTGGGGCACTCTTTGAGGTTCTATGTGTTGGTTGAATAGATGAATCTGAGATTGTGTGATGCATATCGTATAATCATACCCACGGATACTTGAGGTGACATTGGAGTATCTAGGTGACATTAGGGTTTTGGTTGATTTGTGTCTTAAGGTGTTATTCTAGTACGAACTCCAGGGCTATTTGTGACGCTTATAGGAATAGCCCAACGGATTGATTGGAAAGAATAACTTTGAGGTGGTTTCGTACCCTACCATAATCTATTCGTTTGTTCTCCGCTATTAGTGACTTTGGAGTGACTCTTTGTTGCATGTTGAGGGATAGTTATGTGATCCAATTATGTTATTATTGTTGAGAGAACTTGCACTAGTGAAAGTATGAACCCTGGGCCTTGTTTCAACGTATTGCAATACCGTTTGTGCTCACTTTTATCATTAGTTACCTTGCTGTTTTTATATTTTCAGATTACAAAAACCATTATCTACTATCCATATACCACTTGTATCACCATCTCTTCGCCGAACTAGTGCACCTATACAATTTACCATTGTATTGGGTGTGTTGGGGACACAAGAGACTCTTTGTTATTTGGTTGCAGGGTTGCTTGAGAGAGACCGTCTTCATCCTATGCCTCCTACGGATTGATAGAACCTTAGGTCATCCACTTGAGGGAAATTTGCTACTGTCCTACAAACCTCTGCACTTGGAGGCTGCTACCTCTTGAGCACTGTGTTGGTTTTCCCCGAAGAGGAAGGGATGATGCAGCCAAGTAGCATAAGTATTTCCCTCAGTTTTTGAGAACCAAGGTATCAATCCAGTAGGAGGCTACATGTGAGTCCCTTGTACCTGCACAAAACAAATAAATCCTCACAACCAACGCGATAAGGGGTTGTCAATCCCTACACGGCCACTTATGAGAGTGAGATCTGATAGATATGATAAGATAATATTTTTGGTATTTTTATGATAAAGATGCAAAGTAAAATAAAAGCAGAGTAAAAAGCAAAGGAAATTACTAAGTATTGGAAGATTAATATGATGAAGATAGACCCGGGGGCCATAGGTTTCACTAGTGGCCTCTCTCAAGAGCATGGCTTCTCTCAAGAGCATAAGTATTCTATGGTGGGTGAACGAATTACTGTTGAGCAATTGACAGAATTGAACATAGTTATGAGAATATCTAGGTATGATCATGTATATAGGCATCACGTCCGAGACAAGTAGACCGACTCCTGCCTGCATCTACTACTATTACTCCGCTCATCGACCGCTATCCAGCATGCATCTAGAGTATTAAGTTAATGAAAACAGAGTAACACCTTAAGCAAGATGACATGATGTAGAGGGATAAACTCATGCAATATGATGAAAACCCCATCTTGTTATCCTCGATGGCAACAATACAATACGTGCCTCGCTGCCCCTACTTTCACTCGGAAAGGACACCGCAAGATTGAACCCAAAGCTAAGCACTTCTCCCATTGCAAGAAAGATCAATCTAGTAGGCCAAACCAAACTGATAATTCGAAGAGACTTGCAAAGATAACCAATCATACATAAAAGAATTTAGAGAAGATTCAAATATTATTCATAGATAGACTTGATCATAAACCCACAATTCATCAGTCTCAACAAACACACCACAAAAGTAAGATTACATCAATTAGATCTCCACAAGAGAGGGGGAGAACATTGTATTGAGATCCAAAAAGAGAGAAGAAGCCATCTAGGTAATAACTATGGACCCGTAGGTCTGAGGTGAACTACTCACACTTCATTGGAGGGGCTATGGTGATGATGTAGAAGCCCTCCGTGATTGATGCCCCCTCCGGCGGAGCTCCGGAACAGGCCCCAAGATGGGATCTCGTGGATACAGAAAGTTGTGGCGGTGGAATTAGGTTTTTGGCTCCATATCTGATCGTTTGGGGGTACGTAGGTATATATAGGAGGAAGGAGTACGTCGGTGGAGCAACAGGGGGCCCACGAGGGTGGAGGGCGTGCCCCCTACCTCGTGGCCTCCTCTTTTGTGTCTTGACGTAGGGTCCAAGTCTCCTGGATCATGTTTGGTGAGAAAATCACGTTCCCGAAGGTTTCATTCCGTTTGGACTCCGTTTGATATTCCTTTTCTTCAAAACCCTAAAATAGGCAAAAAAAACAGCAATTCTGGGTTGGGCCTCCGGTTAATAGGTTAGTCCCAAAAATAATATAAAAGTGGATAATAAAGCCCAATAATGTCCAAAATAGTAGATAATATAGCATGGAGCAATCAAAAATTATAGATACGTGGGAGACGTATCAGAGGCCCAACAACGTCTACAAGAAGAAGGTTGTGTAGTAGACATCAAGCTCTTTTCTGGCGCCATTGCCGGGGAGGTTAGTGCTTGAAGGTATATCTTTAGATCTTGCCATCGAATCTTTTTGTTTCTTGAAGGTATAAAAGAAAACTACAAAAAATATGGAATTAAGTTTGCCTCATACGCTTCATCTTTTTAATATCTTTCGTGAGTATGATGGAAAGGAAGATTGTGCCGAAGTGTTAGAAGAAGAATACATTAAAATGTTTGGCACTAAATCTTTGAATGATGAGCATGATTGCAATGTTTTTAGTATGAACTCCTTGAATATCCATAGTACTAAGATGATTGCACTAGTTATGATGAAAATGCCTCCTATAAACATGTCAATTTTTGTGGAGTGCATTGGGTTTGCAAGTACACACCAAATAGGGAAGATAGATATTGCAAGAGGCATAAGCATTTAGAAATTAAATGGTTGCAAGAAAGGCTAGATGTTTGTGCTGAAAATTTAAATTTTCTTGGCCGTACTTGTGAACTTTGCAATGAACGTGGTCATTTAACCATCCGATGCAAATTGTTTCATGATCTAATCGTTTCCAAAAATTGTGATGACTTGGTTTCTCTTGCACATCATAATGAACTTATTTTGCTTATGGGTTACGAAGAAATGAAACGTATAACTAACTATCTTCCAGTATTTGCCCGTGATAAACTTCTTGGCTTTGATCTAGAGGAAATTTACATGTATTGTGGGGTGAATTGTATTGAAAATCCTTATATTGCCAACTACATAAAGAAAATAAAACAAATAGAAGATGAAGAGAATACTAATGAAAGGGAAGAGACTTCCCAATACCCTCCTATTATTTCTTATGATGAATCAGGTAAAGAGGAGGAGCCCCCTATTCAACCAATCTCATTAAAAAGGAGCTCCAACAAGAGGATTGAACCCACACTTGATGTGGTGAAGAAGAAGAAGAAAATAAAAAGGAAGAGGGGTAAAAAGATATCTCTCCCAAATAATGCTGCTCCTATTACTATTGTGCCTCATGAAAATATAATTATGGAAGATAATGACACTTCTTATGATCTTGAAAATCTTTTTGGCACTTGCTTGGAAGAATATGATAATTGCTATACTATTGGTGCTATCCATACTATGAGAGTGATTATTCTTATGATATGAAAAGGCCCAAGCTTGGGGATGCTATGTTTGATGAAGATGATGTTTTTGAGAATATATTTGCTGCAATTAATGTTAGTCCCAAGCTTGGGGAAGCTATGTTTAATGAAGATGATATTTGTAGTCTCCCAAGTTTTGATATGAAAATTTAGTATGATAATAGCATGCCTCCTACTTATGATTATTATATTGATGAAAGTAGATTTGGATAGGTCATGACTTTATTTAGTAATGATTCCACTATCTTGGAAGAGGTTTCAATCGATTATGATGAGAACAAAGTTGCTACTTATGATAATTATTGTGATGATACATATGCTATAAAAAGTAGTGATGATTATATTTATAAAACTTGTCATGATTATGATTACCCTTTTTCTGAACATTACTCTTTTAGTGTGGAAACAATTTATAGTATTCGAGTCTCTTATGATACTCCCACTATTTCGATTGAGAAATTTTTTGCTTATGTAGAGAGTAGTAAATTTTCTATGATTGTAGATCATGAAAATAATGCTCTATGTGATGGTTATATTGTTGAATTCATTCATGATGCTACTGAAAATTATTATGAGGGAGTAACATATGCTTGTAGGAATTACAATAATATCAAGTTTCCTCTCTATGTGCTTAAAGTTTTGAAGTTATGCTTGTTTTACCTTCTTATGCTAGTTGATTATTGTTCCCACAAGTTGTTTTCTCACAAAATACCTATGCATAGGAAGTGGGTTAGACTTAAATGTGCTAGTCATATTCTTCATGATGCTTTCTTTATGTTACAATTCTTATCTTTTATGTGAGCATCGTTGAAATCATCATGCCTAGCTAGGGGCGTTAAACGATAACGCTTGTTGGGAGGCAACCCAATTTTATTTTTATTCCTTGATTTTTGCTCCTGTTTAATAATAAATAATTTATCTAGCCTCTGTTTTGGTTGTGTTTTTTGTGTTTTAATTAGTGTTTGTGCCAAGTAGAACTGTTGGGAAGACTTGGGGAAAGTCTTGTTGATCTTGCTGTAATAAACAGAAACTTTAGCACTCACAAGAATTGCTGCCATTTTTTATTGGAGAGTGCTATTTAGTTAATTATTTTTGCAGATGATTAATAGATAAATTCATCAGGTCCAGAAATTTATTTTAGAATTTTTGGGGTTCCATAAGTATACGTTTGATCCAGATTACTACAGACTGTTCTGTTTTTGAAAGATTCTGTTTTCTATGTGTTGTTTACTTATTTTGATGAATCTATGGCTAGTAAAAGAGTTTATAAACCATAGAGAAGTTGGAATACAGTAGGTTTAACAGCAATATAAATCAATAATGAGTTCATTATAGTACCTTGAAGTGGTGTTTTGTTTTCTTTCGCTAACGGAGCTCACGAGATTTTCTATTTTGAGTTTTGTGTTGTGAAGTTTTCAAGTTTTGGGTAAAGATTCGATGGATTATGGAATAAGGAGTGGCAAGATGTAGGATCGAAAGTATGTCTAGAGGGGGTGATTAGACTACTTAACCAAATAAAAATCTAGCCTTTTCCCAATTTTAGTCTTTGGCAGATTTTAGCTATCTTAGCACAAGTCAAGCAATCTTAACACAATTCAAGCAAGCATGCAAAGAGTCTATGAGCAGCGGAAAGTAAAGCATGCAACTTGCAAGAATGTAAAGGGAAGGGTTTGGAGAATTCAAACGCAATTGGAGACACAGATGTTTTGTCGTGGTTCCGATAGGTGGTGCTATCGTACATCCACGTTGATGGAGACTTCAACCCACGAAGGGTAACGGTTGCGCGAGTCCACGGAGGGCTCCACCCACGAAAGGTCCACGAAGAAGCAACCTTGTCTATCCCATCACGGCCATCGCCCACGAAGGACTTGACTCACTAGCGGTAGATCTTCACGAAGTAGGCGATCTCCTTGCCCGTACAAACTCCTTGGTTCAACTCCACAATCTTGTTGGAGGCTCCCAAGTGACACCTAGCCAATCTAGGAGACACCACTCTCCAAGAAGTAACAAATGGTGTGTTGATGATGAACTCCTTGCTCTTGTGCTTCAAATGATAGTCTCCCCAACACTCAACTCTCTCTCACAGGATATGGATTTGGTGGAAAGAAGATTTGAGTGGAAAGCAACTTGGGGAAGGCTAGAGATCAAGATTCATATGGTGAGAATGGAATATCTTGGCATCAACACATGAGTAGGTGGTTCTCTCTCAGAAAATGTGTATTGGAAGTGTAGGTATGTTCTATTGGCTCTCTCCACGAATGAAGAGTGGGTGGAGGGGTATATATAGCCTCCACACAAAAACTAACCGTTACACATAATTTACCAATCTCAGTGAGACCGAATTGAGAAACTCAGTCAGACCGATTTAGCAAACCTAGTGACCATTAGGATTTTCGGTGGGACTGAGATGTAACTCGGTAGGACTGATATGGTTAGGGTTAGGGCATAACGTAATCTCGGTGTGACCGATTACACAAACTCGGTGGGAC
The DNA here is from genome assembly GCF_002162155.2 of Triticum dicoccoides. Lineage (NCBI taxonomy): Eukaryota > Viridiplantae > Streptophyta > Magnoliopsida > Poales > Poaceae > Triticum > Triticum dicoccoides. Next base: position 466,577,435 of record NC_041380.1, on the reverse strand, counting down.
CGATTTTGGTAATAAGCTAACCAGAGAGTTGGTCAGGTAAACTCGGTGGGACCGATCGCTCATTTCGGTGGGACCGAAATGTTACAAAAGGGAAACAGAGAGTTTACATTGCAATCTTAGTGGGACCGATCGCTCATCTCGGTAGGACCGAAACGTTACGAAGGGAAACAGAGAGATTACAACCCCATCTCGGTGTGACCGAGATCCCTATCGGTGAGACCGATTTGCCTAGGGTTTGTGGTAGTGGCTATGACATCTGAACTCGGTGGCGCCGGATAGAAAGAATCGGTGGGGCCAAGTTTGACTTTTGGTTTAGGTCATATGTGGATGTGGAAAGGTAGTTGAGGGTTTTGGAGCATATCACTAAGCACTATGAAGCAAGAACCTCATCAAGCAACACCTCATCCCTCCTTGATAGTATTGGCTTTTCCTATAGACTCAATGTGATCTTGGATCACTAAAATATAAAATGTAGAGTCTTGAGCTTTGATCTTGAGCCAATCTTTTTGTCCTTAGTATTTTGAGGGGTCCACTTTCCTCATCCATGCCATGCCATTCATTGAGCTTTTCCTGAAATATTAATCTTGGAATAGCATTAGCTCAATGAGCTATATGTTGTTAGGAATTACCAAAACCACCTAGGGATAGTTGCACTTTCAATCTCCCCCTTTTTGGTAATTGATGACAACATATAGATCAACGCTTCGACGAATGATAATAAGAGTGAAAACATTGTCGCTTTGAGAAGTATGTGAAAAGCAAGAGCTCCCCCTAAATTTGTGCATAGTTTATGATTTGCTTTGGACTGTAAATGCACAGAGAATTAGGCTCATGGGTTACTCTTCCATGTCACATACATCTTGGTGGAGCGCTCAAAATATTAATAATTAAATACATGCACTCATCACCAAGCAAAGTGAATGATCATATAGGGATAAAATGATAATGTCATCCAATAAGCATTAATGTAGCATATGATCAAACACACATGATCATCCAAGTATCACACAGACAGAAAGTATCTCAAACAAGCAAATAAAGTTCAACCACCAAAGCAAGAGAGAATAAAAAAGCAACACTCTCTCTCGAAGCCTATGATCTATACATTTTTCTCCCCCTTTGGCAACAAGTTACCAAAAAGTTCATAGAAAATGCATAGCACTAAATCGTCTCTCAGGCTTGGTCTTTAGGTGGTGGTGTCCGGATAACTCCAAGAACAAAGGCTTCAGTCGATGTAGATGGAGCTGATGGAGTAGGTGCTGGAGCTGGTGGCACTGAAGCTGTAGCTGGTGCAGATGAAGTAGCTCTGGTGTCTGGAACAGGTACTGCAGCAGATCTCTGAGATCTAGGCACTCTGGCAAATGCATCAGTGGTTGTCTTGCCCTTCCTCTCCTGCATATCATCCTGAAGTTGCTCCACAATAGACTGGATCTCAGTTACCTTCACATCCATGTCATAGAACTTCTGCTCCATGATCCTTTCCAAGCTCTCCTGGTTTTGAGTCAGGGTGGCCAGCCCTTTCTCAATCCTTAGAGTGGATGCAATCAAGTAGTCGAACTGATCTTGCTTGCTCTTTAGAAGATATTGAGATGCCTCTTCCATGGTTGGCATCTTTGCAGCTTTCTCAGCCTTTTCCTTCTCCCTCTTTGCTTGAACGTGCACAGAAGATGGTTCATCCTCATTCATGACCACTTGGTTGTCCTCAAAGTCTAGATAGATAGGCATGTGCTCCTTGTCCAACAAGTATGTGACAGTGCCCATCTTGGAGTTAATCAACTCCTGGATCTGTGGTGCATACCCACAGCTTCTCTTTTGGTCAGCAGCTGTCCTCTTGATAGTTTCAACTATAAGACTCATGACCTTGAACTTTTGTAGCACATCAAATATATGTAGCAGATTGATGGAGTGGCCTCTTATCATTCTGTGATCACCAGACTTGGGCAGAAGAGTGTGCCTGAGGATTCAATTGATAGTAGGCAGTCCTGACAGCAGGTGTTTCACTGATCCAAATTGGTAAGTCTCAAGATCTGCATCAGGAATCTCCTTGTACATGCTAGCCATGGAGTTGTGATCCTTCTTCTTCTTGGCATAGACATCCAAGTCATCTTCATTCTCCTCGGGAGCATTGATCAATTGAGCCCATCCTGCTACTGTTGACTGGTATCTAGTGCCTTCAGACATCCAAACTATCTTGCCATCTGGGTAGAAGTGAGTTGTGGAGTAGAACTGCATGATAAGCTCATCATTCCACTTTGTGAACTTCTGAGCCATAAACTCATCAACTCCACAAGCCTTGAAACTGTCATATACTCCTTTATAATGTTCTTCATTCTCCTTGATGTACTCCTAGTTGACCCATCTCATGTCACACACTATTGGTTTCTTGTCAAGCAACATTGTCTCATAAAAATCCTGCTGTTCTTTGGTATGGAACCTGTAGTCCACAGCAGTTCTCCTTCTGGTGGCATATGTATCTGACTCTCTCCATAGCCTCAATCCTGAGTCCTTTCTGATCTTCATGTTTTCCGCTATAGGATGAGCATCATTATGATCTGGAATTTTTGGCTTTAACTTCCTCAAAACATGTGTCTCATCATCTTCTTCTTCAGCAACAGTTTCAGGCACTGGGGCCTTGTTTTTCTCAGCAGCTGGAATGTTCTTGGTACTCCTCTTTGGTGCAGTTTTGGGTTTTGGAGCAGCTAGCTTAGAAGTTCCTTTGGGCTTAGATGAAGCAGCCCCGGATCTTATGTCATCTCCCATAAGCTTTTGTGCCTTAGGTGCTGGTGCAACATCTTTTTCCTCTTCCTCTTCTTCAGAGTCTTTCATGATTGAGGATCTCCCAAGCACTCTGGCGGTGGTCTTCTTGACCCTTTCCTTCCTTTTCTTTTCTGCCACAACCTGCTCTTTGGGTGCAGATCCCAAAGTCTCTTGAGTGGATGCTCTGGCTTTAGACATTGGAGCTCTCTTGGCAGGAACCTTTTGCTTCATTCCTGGCTTGGTGTCAGCAGCTGTGCCATATTACTTCTTCAGGACTTTCCTCTTTGAGGTGGTTTCTTCTTCCTCAACCACATAGTCCTCATCCTCTGACTCTGAGGTTCTTTTCTTGCTGGCCCTGGTGGCAGCCTTTGGCAGATTGCTTGGTGTGCTCCTGCTGCCATCATCTGAGCTGCTAGAGGGACTAGTGCCCTCACTCAAGTGAACCTGCTCCTCTGACTTGTTCTGACTGTCACTTTGATCTGACATGATGCAAACACTGACAGCAGACCCTGTGAATAGATTATAGATGAGGTAGAGTGGATGAGCATCACAAAGTACAGAGGTTTTTGCAAAAGAATGAATTAAAAACTTAGTTTTAGTTTTCCACAGAAAGCATTTCGGATCTACCTATTTGCAAACTCAGTGATACCGAAGCAGCTTTTGGAACCTAAACTAGTGAACTCGGTTAGACCGAGTCACAGTTCGATGGCACCGAGACTTCTAGGGTTTCACAAAGTGCTGAACTCGGTCACACCGATTTGCAATCCTTGGTTAGACCGAGAATCACATGTGCAATGGCCTGAGCCAAATCGGTGGAGCCAATTTCATCAACTCGGTTGGTCCAAGATGGTACCCTAAATTTTCAATTCACGACTAAACTACGGAGTGTTTTCGATGGATAGAACGGTTTCAATCGTGGCAAGATTCATGGCAAAGCAATGTGCTGGGGAATTAGAGTTAGAACAACACAAAGTTCAAGTCCATACCCTAGTTCGGCGATGAACTTGCTACGGCGGCAACAGCGGAGATGATTCCCGTTGACGGCGGTGGAGGCCAGCGGCAGGAGGCAACTGGCGACGAGGAGGACGATCCGGAGACCCAGGGAGGCAGAGCAGGCTAAGCACGGGTGAGGGGGTTCGGAAAGTTTTCCAAAATTTGACCCGTGGATATATATAGCCTGACCCTGTTGGTGTGACCGAGTGGAACAACTCGGTGGCACCGAGATTCATAACTGCAAGCAGTTACTGAAACTCAGTGTGACCGAAAAGTTAGAATCGGTTGCACCGAGATTGAAAACCTAGATCGACTTAGTGATCTCGGTATGACCGAAATGGATGAATCGGTCATACCAAAACACACAAAGAAGTTTTGGAAGTTTAAGTCTATGACGAATCGGGGACTCCGAGTGCTCCTCACACAGAGTGGTTCGAATCTGACTTGATCAAACTTTGTGATGCAGCATGAATAGAGTTTGAGACGAGAAAAGCATAGATAGCTAGAGAAGGTTCTTAGGCATTCTTGTCCATCCACTTGGCCAAAAGAAAAGGAAACCAATCAATCAAAACAACAAGTGGATGTCCTCGAATGAGTAAATTTTGCAACCAACATGCTCATACAATAAAATGAAAAATGAAATATGTGGCAAAGCATGCACAAACAATTCTAGCATCTATCAAGCAATTGGCGATGACTAGGTCATCTATATATGAGTATATTGACTTAGGAGTCAAATGAGAACATTTGATCATAGGTCATACTCATCGTTTAAGCACAAGTGGGGTTACCACTTTTACATAAAGCGTTGTTGTGTTCACACCATTAGAGTTGTTTTAACTCAATTGTTAGAGTAAAGCTCCCCCTAGATGTGAGATCCCCCGTAAGAGGGATGAACTAACCTTGGGTTTTGTCGATGATGACTTCATGTAGGTGTTGAAGACGTGGATGCTCTAAGTTGATGTAGATCATTTGGAGCTATCCTTTGGAGTGAGTTGCACTTTCAATACCTACACGGGTTAGTCCCACAAGGAACAAACAAGGATATCCGTAGACATAGAGTGATGCACACACAAGATGATGTCTATGAGAGCATTAGGTTACCTTGTCCCTTGTCTTACCAACAAGAGGGTTTGTGACTCCTTGAACTAGTGCAAGATGTGGAAGTTGATTGCACTTGTTCTTGCCAAAATGATAAGAGTGAAGTATGTTGGCGGAGTCACCCTCAAGAACTCTCTAGTTCTTCTTCTTCGGTATCCACACCATCTTGATGGGAATCCTCGGAGTTGTAGTTGTACTTGATGAAGTGGAACTTGATGTAGTCTTGGGAACCCACTTGACCAAGGCCTTAGGAGCTTCTTCAAATGCATCAATTTCCTCTTGAAGCTTGTCCTTGCCTTTTTGCTTGTGGTCTTGTGGTGGAAGATCATCTTGAGCTTGTGTCCCTTGTAAAGAAGTAGGATCATACTTCTCTTGTTGAGGAACAAACTTCTTTGGGGCACAATCCGTTGAAGAGGATATCACAAGCTTGAGCATTGTATTGTAGCATCTTCAACTCTTCCGCGGTGGCTTCATGATTCGGTTCTCTCCCATCAAAGAATTCACCTTGCAAGCCAACACACATAATAGCCCAAACGGCGGGGTTATGTCCAAGAATATGCATTTTCATCTTATGCTTCCAACTAGCAAAATTAGTGCCATCAAAGTATGGACCTCTATGGTGGTAGTTTCCCTCACTAGACGCCATACTATCCTAGGTTGTGAAACCAAGGCTATGACTTCCAAAAGCTATGAAAATCAAGGCAAATGGAGACCAAAGCTCTGATGCCACTTGTAGGATCGAAAGTATGTCTAGAGGGGGGGGGGTGATTAGACTACTTAACCAAATAAAAATCTAGACTTTTCCCAATTTTAGTCTTTGGCAGATTTTACTTATCTTAGCACAAGTCAAGCAATCTTAACACAATTCAAGCAAGCATGCAAAGAGTCTATGAGCAGCGGAAAGTAAAGCATGCAACTTGCAAGAATTTAAAGGGAAGGGTTTGGAGAATTCAAACGCAATTGGAGACACGAATGTTTTTGTCGTGGTTCCGATAGGTGGTGCTATCGTACATCCACGTTGATGGAGACTTCAACCCACGAAGGGTAACGGTTGCGCGATTCCACGAAGGGCTCCACCCACGAAGGGTCCACGAAGAAGCAACCTTGTCTATCCCATCACGGCCATCGCCCACGAAGGACTTGACTCACTAGCGGTAGATCTTCACGAAGTAGGCGATCTCCTTGCCCTTACAAACTCCTTGGTTCAACTCCACAATCTTGTTGGAGGCTCCCAAGTGACACCTAGCCAATCTAGGAGACACCACTCTCCAAGAAGTATCAAATGGTGTGTTGATGATGAACTCCTTGCTCTTGTGCTTCAAATGATAGTCTCCCCAACACTCAACTCTCTCTCACGGGATATGGATCTGGTGGAAAGAAGATTTGAGTGGAAAGCAACTTGGGGAAGGCTAGAGATCAAGATTCATATGGTGAGAATGGAATATCTTGGCCTCAACACATGAGTAGGTGGTTCTCTCTCAGAAAATGTGTATTGGAAGTGTAGGTATGTTCTGATGGCTCTCTCCACGAATGAAGAGTGGGTGGAGGGGTATATATAGCCTCCACACAAAAACTAACCGTTACACATAATTTACCAATCTTAGTGAGACTGAATTGAGAAAATCGGTTAGACCGATTTAGCAAACCTAGTGACTGGGACTGAGATGCAACTCGGTAGGACCGATATGGTTAGGGTTAGGGCATAACGTAATCTCGGTGTGACCAATTACACAAACTCGGTGGGACCGATTTTGGTAATAAGCTAACCAGAGAGTTGGTCAGGTAAACTCGATGGGACCGATCGCTCATTTCGGTGGGACCGAAATGTTACAAAAGGGAAACAGAGAGTTTACATTGCAATCTCAGTGGGACCGATCGCTCATCTCGATAGGACCGAAACGTTACGAAGGGAAACAGAGAGATTACAACCCCATCTCGGTGTGACCAAGATCCCTATCGGTGAGACCGATTTGCCTAGGGTTTGTGGCAGTGGCTATGACATCTGAACTTGGTGGCGCCGGATAGAAAGAATCGGTGGTGCCGGGTTTGAATTTTGATTTAGGTCATATGTGGATGTGGGAAGGTAGTTGAGGGTTTTGGAGCATATCACTAAGCACTATGAAGCAAGAACCTCATCAAGCAACACCTCATCCCTCCTTGATAGTATTGTCTTTTCCTATAGACTCAATGTGATCTTGGATCACTAAAATATGAAATGTAGAGTCTTGAGCTTTGAGCTTGAGCCAATCTTTTTGTCCTTAGTATTTTGAGGGGTCCACTTTCCTCATCCATGCCATGCCATTCATTGAGCTTTTCCTGAAATATTAATCTTGGAATAGCATTAGCTCAATGAGCTATATGTTGTTAGGAATTACCAAAACCACCTAGGGATAGTTGCACTTTCAGAAGAGCTTAAGCTTCGGGATGTCCAAGGCACCCCAAGGAAATATTCAAGGACAACCAAGAGCCTAAGCTTGGGGATGCCCCGGAAGGCATCCCCTCTTTCATCTTTGTTCATCGGTAACTTTACTTGGAGCTATATTTTTATTCGCCACATGATATGTGTTTTGCTTGGAGCGTCATTTTATTTTCTTTTGTTTTGCTTGCTATTTGAATAAAATACCAAGATCTGAAACATAGTTGCATAATTATGCGACTACTCATTGATCTTCACTTATATCTTTCGGAGTAGTTTGTTGTTGCTCTAGTGCTTCACTTACATCTTTTTAGAGCACGGTGGTGGTTTTATTTTACAGAAATAGATGAACTCCCATGCATCACTTATATTATTTTGAGAGTCCTAAACAGCATGGTAATTTGCTTTGGTTATGAATTTAGTCCTAATATGATGGGCATCCAAGAGGGATATAATAAAAACTTTCATATAAAGTGCATTGAATACTATGAGAAGTTTGATACTTGATGACTATTTTGAGATATGAGGATGGTAATATTAGAGTCATGCTAGTGAGTAGTTGTGAATTTGAGAAATACTTGTGTTAAAGTTTGTGATTCCCGTAGCATGCACGTATGGTGAACCGTTATGTGATGAAGTTGGAGCATGATTTATTTATTGATTGTCTTCCTTATGAGTGGCGGTCGGGGATGAGCGATGGTCTTTCCTACCAATCTATCCCCCTAGGAGCATGCGCGTAGTACTTTGTTTCGATAACTAATAGATTTTTGCAATAAGTATGTGAGTTCTTTATGACTAATGTTGAGTCCATGGATTATACGCACTCTCACCCTTCCACCATTGCTAGCCTCTCTAGTACCGCGAAACTTTCGCCGGTACCATAAAACCACCATATACCTTCCTCAAAACAGCCACCATACCTACATATTATGGCATTTCCATGGCCATTCCGAGATATATTGCCATACAACTTTCCACCGTTCCGTTTATTATGACACGCTTCATCATTGTCGTATTGCTTTGCATGATCATGTAGTTGACATCGTATTTGTGGCAAAGCCACCGTTCATAATTCTTTCATACATGTCACTCATGAGTCATTGCACATCCCGGTACACCGCCGGAGGCATTCATATAGAGTCATATTTTGTTCTAAGTATCGAGTTGTAATTCTTGAGTTGTAAGTAAATAAAAGTGTGATGATCATCATTATTAGAGCATTGTCCCAGTGAGGAAAGGATGATGGAGACTATGATTCCCCCACAAGTCGGGATGAGACTCCGGACAAAAAAAAGAGGCCAAAGAAGCCCAAATAAAAAAAGAGGCCATAAAAAAAGAGAAGACCCAAATAAAAAATAAAAATGATAAAAAATGAGAGAAAAAGAGAGAAGGGACAATGCTACTATCCTTTTACCACACTTGTGCTTCAAAGTAGCACCATAATCTTCATGAGAGAGAATCTCCTATGTTGTCACTTTCATATACTAGTGGGAATTTTTCATTATAGAACTTGGCTTGTATATTCCAATGATGGGCTTCCTCAAAATGCCCTAGGTCTTCGTGAGCAAGCAAGTTGGATGCACACCCACTAGTTTCTTTTGTTGAGCTTTCATACACTTATAGCTCTAGTGCATCCGTTGCATGGCAATCCCTACTCACTCACATTGATATCTATTAATGGGCATATCCATAGCCCGTTGATACGCCTAGTTGATGTGATACTATCTTCTCCTTTTTGTCTTCTCCACAACCACCATTCTATTCCACCTATAGTGCTATGTCCATGGCTCACGCTCATGTATTGCGTGAAGATTGAAAAAGTTTGAGAACATCAAAAGTATGAAACAATTGCTTGGCTTCTCATCGGGGTTGTGCATGATTTAAATACTTTATGTGGTGAAGATGGAGCATAGCCAGACTATATGATTTTGTAGGGATAGCTTTCTTTGGCCATGTTATTTTGAGAAGACATAATTGCTTGGTTAGTATGCTTGAAGTATTATTATTTTTATGTCAATATTATACTTTTTTCTTAAATCTTATGGATCTGAATATTCTTGCCACAATAAAGAGATTACATGGATAAATATGTTAGGTAGCATTCCACATCAAAATTCTGTTTTTATCATTTACCTACTCGAGGACGAGCAGGAATTAAGCTTTGGGATGCTGATACGTCTCCAACGTATCTGTAATTTTTGATTGTTCCATGCTATTATGTTATCAACCTTGGATGTTTTATATGCATTTATATGCTATTTTATATGATTTTTGGGACTAACCTATTAACCTAGAGCCCAGTGCCAGTTTCTGTTTTTTTCCTTGTTTTAGAGTATCGCAGAAAAGGAAAATCAAACGCAGTCCAATTGACCTGAAACTTCATGGAACTTATTTTTGGACCAGAATAAGCCCACGGAGTATCGGAGTTGGACCAGGAGAGTCTTGGGCTGCCCACGAGGGTGGGGGCGCGCCCACCCCCCTGGGCGCGCCCCCTGCCTCGTGGACAACCCGTAGGTCCACCGACGTACTTCTTCCTCCCATATATACCCATATACCCTAAAAACTTCGGGGAGCACAATAGATCGGGAGTTCCGCCGCCAGAAGCCTCCGTAGCCACCGAAAACCAATCTAGACCCGTTCTGGCACCCTGCCGAAGGAGGCAATCCCTCTCCGGTGGCCATCATCATCATCCCGGTGCTCTCCATGACGAGGAGGGAGTAGTTCTCCCTCAGGGCTGAGGGTATGTACCAATAGCTATGTGTTTGATCTCTCTCTCTCTCGTGTTCTTGAGGTGATACGATCTTGATGTATCGCGAGCTTTGCTATTATAGTTGGATCTTATGATGTTTCTCCCCCTCTGCTCTCTTGTAATGGATTGAGTTTTCCCTTTGAAGTTATCTTATCGGATTGAGTCTTTAAGGATTTGAGAACACTTGATGTATATCTTGCGTGGGATACCCATGGTGACAATGGGGTATTCTATTGATCCACTTGATGTATGTTTTGGTGATCAACTTGCGAGTTCCGCCCATGAACCTATGCATAGGGGTTGGCACACGTTTTCATCTTGACTCTCCGGTAGAAACTTTGGGGCACTCTTTGAGGTTCTATGTGTTGGTTGAATAGATGAATTTGAGATTGTGTGATGCATATCGTATAATCATACCCATGGATACTTGAGGTGACATTGGAGTATCTAGGTGACATTAGGGTTTTGGTTGATTTGTGTCTTAAGGTGTTATTCTAGTACGAACTCTAGGTCTGTTTGTGACACTTATAGGAATAGCCCAACGGATTGATTGGAAAGAATAACTTTGAGGTGGTTTTGTACCCTACCATAATCTATTCGTTTGTTCTCCGCTATTAGTGACTTTGGAGTGACTCTTTGTTGCATGTTGCATGTTGACGGATAGTTATGTGATCCAATTATGTTATTATTGTTGAGAGAACTTGCACTAGTGAAAGTATGAACCCTAGGCCTTGTTTCAACGCATTGCAATACCGTTTGTGCTCACTTTTATCATTAGTTACCTTGCTGTTTTTATATTTTCAGATTACAAAAACCATTATTTACTATCCATATACCACTTGTATCACCATCTCTTCGCCGAACTAGTGCACCTATACAATTTACCATTGTATTGGGTGTGTTGGGGACACAAGAGACTCTTTGCTATTTGGTTGCAGGGTTGCTTGAGAGAGACCATCTTCATCCTATGCCTCCTACGGATTGATTAAACCTTAGGTCATCCACTTGAGGGAAATTTGCTACTGTCCTACAAACCTCTGGACTTGGAGGCCCAACAACGTCTACAAGAAGAAGGTTGTGTAGTAGACATCAGGACCCGGCTATCGACAGATTTAATAAACTCTACAGAGGTAGCGCACTGTACCCACACCACAGAACCCATGGCCTCGCACTCCCATTCGGGTGTACCAACGGCATTCCAACGGAACCCCTCCATTGCCATGACACTCTCTCGGCCACTCCGACTCACTCCCCATTGGGCTAGTCCTGGGTGGCCCCGTGTCTACGAAAGACACCAACGGCCACCGTTGTGGCAAAACATAAACAGTCCCACACTAGGACAAGGTATCATAACATCAAAAATGGGCACACAAGGTTATGTCTGCTTACCGGGCTAGGGTACCGCACGCCCATAGCCTTCCCTCGTTGGAGGCACCGACCAGAGGCATGACAACGGACCGAATAAAGGCCTTCCCATAAAGGCAAATGTGGTTGCACTGGGAAAAACTTGATTCAGTGGCATCATGACCCGGTCAACGATATATTCAAGTTGAGTTATTATCAGGTTCAACTTAAAGTGAATGCAACCTGTGTCATAATATGCCATGAAATGCAGCACTAACATGCACATCATATCTCAACGGAAATAACTGGGTCAACTATATCCACACTAAGCATAATCATCAACAACTCATAACACTTCCCTGGTTATGATTAATCCTTACTTTAAACAGACTCCTTACTAGAAAATTTACCATTTTTTTATCCAAGAAAATACTCAAAATAATTACTTATATCCATAACCATATTACTTATTCATAACAATTATTACTTCTAGTTACTTAACCAACTTAGTTAGCTTCAAACTTTCTATAAACTAAGCATATCAATTTAAGCAAGCAACCTAGCAGAATATAAATAATATACTAATGATTTAAATGCATGGATTAAATCATTAATTCAAGTTGAAAATCACAAATATTGTAATGGCACCTTGAAAATGTTGTTGTGGCTTGCCTTAGTGCAGATGAGGTTCACAAACCTCCTGGTGATCCTCAAGACAAGCTTCACTCTCTGAAAATAATTATAAACACCAAAAGAAAACATCAAGAACCCTTTTGAAATTCACCAGAAAATCTAGACAACAGAGAAAAATCTCATTTTTGGTCATCTGCTAGATTTCTTCATAAAGAACACAATGCAAAAGAATCAATTCATTTGGACTTATGGTTAAAAAGTTTTGGTTGTTTCAAGCTCTCTGGATTTGAATTTAAATAAAACAGAACTAAGGGGGGGCGTCGAAGGCATAAACCTCGCGGGCGCCACCACTTGTACCGCTTCGCGCGCGTATAGAGTGGCTGACTAGCGGGCCCCGCTAGTTAGGTGAGAGGGAGGGGAAAGGGAAATAGAGGACGGTGCGGCTTCGCCGGAGCACACACTAGCGAGGAGGGCTCCTTGGCCCGAACTAGAGGGAAGGATCGAAAGAGAAGATGGAGGCGCACCTGCCCGTACATGTAGGTTAGCTAGGGGTGGTCAGACAGCGTCGGAAACAACCTCTCCAGCGGCAACAGGAAGCAGAGGCCGCCGGAGTTGAGGACGATGATGACTAGAGGCGACACCAGGGGCTCCAACCGGGCGGAACGGCACCACCGAGGCACGATGGAGGCCCTGGAAGGTGGCCCGAGCCTGGGAGGGGTTGGAGATGCGAAGACAACCCGAGGGGATCGCCGGCGAGCTTGAGCTCGGGGACGGCGGCCTGCAGCTTGCCCGGCCGGGCTACGACTTTCTACGTGATCGTGGAGTGTGTGTGTGGAGTGGATGAGGCTCGAGGAGGCTGGGGAGGGTTCTATTTATAGCTGAGCGACGAGGAGGGTTCGGGCTCCGCCGAAGGACACCTGGACAGGCGCCCGGTGATGAACGGCGTCAGTGAGCGAGGGGGAAGGCGACGCAGCTCACGCGGGAACTGTGGGTGAGCAGAGACGAGCACAGGGGCGAGAGAGTGGCGACGAACACAGTGCGTAGCGCACTGTTGTGTTGCCCGAACCGGGATTACTTCACTGATATCGATTTTCGCCTAAGCACGGCCTCTAGGTTAGTTCAGAGTGTAATACAACGAACTATCGATACACCGAAAACGAGTCAAGATGGATACATAAAATGGAGACATCGTGGATTACCTAAATTGGGACAACGATAGGACATTTCACTTTCTTTCGCAATATTTCTGATCATGACTCAACCACTAGGAAAGGGGATTGCTTACACTCAGCCACGTTTTCGCTTATGCCCGTGCTCGCTGCGGCAAGCTCCAGAGTCAGCGAGCGCCAGGAGGGAGTTAAGAGGGTCGGGATGATGATCGTGGCTAAGTTTGGCAAGGTTTGGCAGTCAGGGAAGCAAGAACGCGCGCAACAAAGGCTCGGGCGCGACGCAGAGCGCGTCAGCCGTATGCTAGCACGCCTGGACGAACGCGGTCACCGCGTGAACTCTAACCTCAGGCCGACCTAAGCCCAAACTTCAAGTCTGGCGTGTAGTTCGTGGTAGATTAAGATGTTACCACGCTTTGGTTTGAGCTCAGACACAGTAGAATGGATTTCAACTCATTGGTAAGTTTCTGGTCAGTAACTTTGAGAACTTACTGTGGTCAAACTACTCAGAGTTGGGAGCTGGGCTTTGGAGGTTAGCAATCATCTAATAAGGTGATGATGCACAAGAAAAATCAGCCACAATAGAGCAAGTAAAATGGTAGTTGATGTAGAAACCCCCATTTCTGTCCAGAACAAAAAAGATTTTCTATAGCAAAAATATTCCAAAAAGTGATGAAATATTTTTGCTCAGAAAGGTACCCTAGGGTTTAGAGAATATTTGGGAATTTTTTTCAGATTTTTGTGGGCAAGAAAAATTAGGGTTGCTTTGGAGCACATTGAGCTAGCTAGGGTTTTAGAGAGGGAAATGAATATTTTCCTTTAAGAAAAATATTCAAATTGCTATTTTGAGGTGAACCAGAGAAGAAATGATAGTTAGAGAGGGAAATGAGACACTTGGGTGAAAGTAAAGGGGTACCCAAGGGTTCTAAGTCCAACTGAAAAGATTCAAAACTCCAAATTTCAAAATCAAATCAACTGAAAATCAGGCAAAGAGAAAAGGGCAAAAACCGGGCTGTCACACCTGTGGTAGTACCGCTATGGACAACGGTAGTACTGAAGGAAATATGCCCTAGAGGCAATAATAAAGTTATTATTTATTTCCTTATATCATGATAAATGTTTATTATTCATGCTAGAATTGTATTCACCGGAAACATAATACATGTGTGAATACATAGACAAACAGAGTGTCACTAGTATGCCTCTACTTGACTAGCTCGTTGATCAAAGATGGTTAAGTTTCCTAACCATTGACATGGGTTGTCATCTGATTAACGGGATCACACCATTAGGAGAATGATGTGATTGACTTGACCCATTCCGTTAGCTTAGCACTTGATTGTTTAGTTTGTTGCTATTGCTTTCTTCATGACTTATACATGTTCCTATGACTATGAGATTATGCAACTCCCGTTTACCGGAGGAACACTTTGTGTGCTACCAAACGTCACAACGTAACTGGGTGATTATAAAGGTGCTCTACATGTGTCTCCGAAGGTACTTGTTGGGTTGGCGTATTTCGAGATTAGGATTTGTCACTCCGATTGTCGGAGAGGTATCTCTGGGCCCACTCGGTAATACACATTACTTAAGCCTTGCAAGCATTGCAACTAATGAGTTAGTTGCGGGATGATGTGTTACAGAACAAGTAAAGAGACTTGCCGGTAAACGAGATTGAACTAGGTATTGAGATACCGACGATCGAATCTCGGGCAAGTAACATACCGATGACAAAGGGAACAGCGTATGTTGTTATGCGGTTTGACCGATAAAGATCTTCGTAGAATATGTAGGAGCCAATATGAGCATCCAGGTTCCGCTATTGGTTATTGACCGGAGACATGTCTCGGTCATGTCTACATAGTTCTCGAACCCGCAGGGTCCGCACGCTTAAAGTTCGATGACGGTTATATTATGAGTTTATGTGTTTTGATGTACCGAAGGAGTTCAGAGTCCCGGATGAGATCGGGGACATGACGAGGAGTCTCGAAATGGTATAGACGTAAAGATTGATATATTGGACGACTATATTCAGACATCGGAAAGGTTCTGAGTGATTCGGGTATTTTCGGGAGTACCGGGGAGTTACGGGAATTCGTATTGGGCCTTAATGGGCCATACGGGAAAGGAGAGAAAGGCCTCAAAGGGTGGCCGCACCCCTCCCCATGGGCTGGTATGAATTGGACTAGGGAGGGGGGGTGCCCCCTTCCTTCCTTCTCCTTTTCCCTTCCCTTTCCTTCCCTCCTACTCCTACTACTTGGAGGGGCTCCTAGTTCTACTAGGAAAGGGGGAATCCTACTCCCGCTGGGAGTAGGACTCCCCTAGGGCGCGCCATAGAGAGGGCCGGTCCTCCCCCTCCTCTACTCCTTTATATACGGGGGCAGGGGGCACCCCAAAGACACACCAATTGATCTCTTGTTCTCTTAGCCGTGTGCGATGCCCCCCTCCACCATAATCCACCTCGATCATATCGTAGCGGTGCTTAGGCGAAGCCCTGCGTCGGTAAAACATCATCATCGTCACCATGTCGTCATGCTGACGAAACTCTCCCTCAACACTCGGTTGGATCGGAGTTCGAGGGACGTCATCGAGTTGAACGTGTGCAGAACTCGGAGGTGCCGTGTGTTCGGTACTTGATCGGTCGGATTGTGAAGACGTACGACTACATCAACCGCGTTGTGCTAACGCTTCCGCTTTCGGTCTATGAGGGTACGTGGACAACACTCTCCCCTCTCATTGCTATGCATCACCATGATCTTGCGTATGCGTAGATTTTTTTTTAAATTACTACGTTCCCCAATAGTGGCATCCGAGCTAGGTTTTATGCGTAGATGTCATATGCACGAGTAGAACACAAGTGAGTTGTGGGCGATATAAGTCATACTGCTTACCAGCATGTCATACTTTGGTTCGGCGGTATTGTTGGATGAAGCGGCCCGGACCGACATTACGCGTACGCTTACGCGAGACTGGTTCTACCGACGTCCTTTGCACACAGGTGGCTGGTGGGTGCCAGTTTCTCCAACTTTAGTTGAACCGAGTGTGGCTACTCCCGGTCCTTGCGAAGGTTAAAACAGCACCAACTTGACAAACTATCGTTGTAGTTTTGATGCGTAGGTAAGAACGGTTCTTGCTCAGCTCGTAGCAGCCACGTAAAACTTGCAACAACATAGTAGAGGACGTCTAACTTGTTTTTGCAGGGCATGTTGTGATGTGATATGGTCAAGACGTGATGAGATATAAGTTGTTGTATGAGATCATCATGTTTTGTTGAAGTTGTCGGCAATTGGCAGAAGCCTTATGGTTGTCTTTTTATTGCATAAGATGCAAGTGCCAAATAATTGTTTTACTTTATCGCTATGCGATAGCAATAGTTGCAAGAGCAATAGTTGGCGAGATGACCATGTGACGACACATTGATATAGATCAAGATGATGGAGATCATGGTGTCATGCCGGTGACGATGGAGATCATGACGATGCTTTGGAGATAGAGATCAAAGGCACAAGATGATGACGGCCATATCATGTCACATATTTTGATTGCATGTGATGTTTATCTTTTATACATCTTACTTTGCTTAGTTATGACGGTAGCATTATAAGATGATCTCTCACTAAATTTCAAGATAAAAGTGTTCTCCCTGAGTATGCACCGTTGCCAAAGTTCATCGTGCCCAGACACCACGTGATGATCGGGTGTGATAAGCTCTACGTCCATCTACAACGGGTGCAAGCCAGTTTTGCACACGCAGAAATACTCGGGTTAAACTTGACGAGCCTAGCATATGCAGATATGGCCTCGAAACACTGGAGACCGAAATGTCGAGCGTGAATCATATACTAGATATGATCAACATAATGATGTTCACCATTGAAAACTACTCCATTTCACGTGATGATCGGTTATGGATTAGTTGATATGGATCACGTGATCACTTAGATGATTAGACGGATGTCTATCTAAGTGGGAGTTCTTAAGTAATATGATTAACTGAACTTTAATTTATCATGAACTTAGTCCTGATAGTATTTGCATATCTATGTTGTAGATCAATAGCTCGCGTTATTGCTTCCCTATGTTTTATATGTGTTCCTAGAGAAAACTAAGTTGAAAGATGATAGTAGCAATGATGCGGACTGGCTCCGTGATCTGAGGTTTATCCTCATTGCTGCACAGAAGAACTATGTCCTTGATGCACGCTAGGTGACTGACCTATTACAGGAGCAGATGCAGATGTTATGAACGTTTGGCTAACTCAATATGATGACTACTTGATAGTTTAGTGCACCATGCTTAACAGCTTAGAATCGGGATATCATAGACGTTTTGAACGTCATGGACCATATGAGATGTTCCAGGAGTTGAAATTAATATTTCAAGCAAATACCTGAGTTGAGAGATATGAAGTCTCTAACAAGTTCTATAGCTAAAAGATGGAGGAGAATAGCTCAAGCAGTGAGCATGTGCTCAGATTGTCTGGGTACTACAATCGCTTGAATCAAGTGGGAGTTAATCTTCTAGATAAAATAGTGATTGACAGAATTCTCTAGTCACCATCACCAAGTTAGTAGAACTTCGTGATGAACTATAGTATGCAAGGGATGACGTAAATGATTCCTGAACTTTTCATGATGATGAAATCGATGAAGGTAGAAATCAAGAAAGAGCATCAAGTGTTGATGATTAACAAGACCACTAGTTTCAAGAAAAGGGCAAAGGGAAAGAAAGGGAACTTCAAGAAGAACGACAAGCAGGTTGCTGCTCAAGTGAAGAAGCCCAAGTCTGGACCTAAGCCTGAGACTAAGTGCTTCTACTGCAAAGGGACTGGTCATTGGAAGCTGAAATGCCCTGAATATTTAGTGGATAAGAAGGATGGCAAAGTGAACAACGGTATATTTGATATACGGGTTATTGATGTGTACCTTACTAGTATTTATAGTAGCCCTGGGTATTTGATACTTGTTCGGTTGCTAAAAAATTAGTAACTCGAAACAGGAGTTACAGAATAAATAGAGACTAGTTAAGGGTGAAGTAACGATGTGTGTTTAAAGTGGTTCCAAGATTGATATGATCATCATCGTACACTCCCTATACTTTCGGGATTAGTGTTAAACCTAAATAAATGTTATTTGGCGTTTGCGTTGAGCATGAATATGATTTGATCATGTTTATTGCAATACGGTTATTCATTTAAAATCAGAGAATAATTGTTGTTCTGTTTACATGAATAAAACCTTCTTTGGTTATACACCCAATGAAATTGGTTTGTTGGATCTCGATCGTAGTGATACACATATTCATAATATTGAAGCCAAAAGATGCAAAGTTAATAATGATAGTGCAACTTATTTGTGGCACTGCCGTTTGGGTCATATTGGTATAAAGCGCATGAAAAAAAAACTCCATGCTGATGGGCTTTTGGAATCACTTGATTATGAATCAGTTGATGCTTGCGAACCATGCCTCATGGGCAAGATGACTAAGACTCCGTTCTCCGGAACAATGGAGCAAGCAACAAACTTGTTGGAAATAATACATACTGATGTATGTAGTCCAATGAGCGTTGAGGCTCGCGGCGGGTATCGTTATTTTCTGACCTTCACAGATGATTTGAGCATATATGGGTATATCTACTTGATGAAACATAAGTCTGAAACATTTGAAAAGTTCAAAGAATTTAAGAGTGAAGTGGAAAATCATCATAACAAGAAAATAAAGTATCTACGATCTGATCGCAGAGGCGAATATTTGAGTTATGAGTTTGGTCTTCAACTAAAACAATGTGGAATAGTTTCACAAACTCATGCCACCTGGAACACCACAACGTTATGGTGTGTCTGAACGTCGTAATCGTACTTTACTAGATATGGTGCGATCTATGATGTCTCTTACTGGTTTACCACTATTGTTTTGGGGTTATGCATTAGAGACAGCTACATTCACATTAAAAAAAAGGCACCATCTAAATCCGTTGAGACGACACCGTATGCACTATGGTTTAGCAAAAAACCTAAGCTGTTGTTTCTTAAAGTTTGAGGTTGCAATGCTTATGTGAAAAAGTTTCAACCTGATAAGCTCAAACCCAAATCAGAGAAGTGCATCTTCATAGGATACCCAAAAGAAAATGTTGGGTACACCTTCTATCACAGATCCTAAGGCATGATATTCATTGCTGAGAATGAATCCTTTCTAGAGAAGGAGTTTCTCTCGAAAGAAGTGAGTGGGAGGAAAGTAGAACTTGATGAGGTAATTGTACCTGCTCCCTTATTGGAAAGTAGTTCATCACAGAAATCTGTTCCTGTGACTACTACACCAATTAGTGAGGAAGCTAATGATGATGATCATGTAACTTCAGATCAAGTTACTACCGAACTTGGTAGGTAAACCAGAGTGAAATCCGCACCAGAGTGGTACGGTAATCCTGTTCTGGAGGTCATGTTACTTGACCATGACGAGCCTACGAACTATGAGGAAGCGATGATGAGCCTAGATTCCGCGAAATGGCTTGAGGCCATGAAATCTGAGATGAGATCCATGTATGAGAACAAAGTATGGACTTTAATTGACTTGCCCATTGATCGGCAAGCCATTGAGATTAAATGGATCTTCAAGAGGAAGACGGACGCTGATAGTAGTGTTACTATCTATAAATCTAGAATTGTCGCAAAAAGGTTTTTGACAAGTTCAAGGTGTTGACTACGATGAGAGTTTCTCACTCGTATCTATACTTAAGTCTGTCTGAATCATGTTAGCAATTGCCGCATTTTATGAAATCTGGCAAATGGATAAACAAAACTGCATTCCTTAATGGATTTATTAAAGAAGAGTTGTATATGATGCAACCAGAAGGTTTTGTCGATCCTAAAGGTACTAACAAAATATGCAAGCTCTAGTGATCCATCTATGGACTGGTGCAAGCATCTCGGAGTTGGAATATACGCTTTGATAAGTTGATCAAAGTATATAGTTTTATACAGACTTGCGGTGAAGCCTGTATTTACAAGAAAGTGAGTGGGAGCACTACAACATTTCTGATAAGTATATGTGAATGACATATTGTTGATCGGAGATAATGTAGAATTACTCTGCAAAGCATAAAGGAATGTTTGAAAGGAGTTTTTCAAAGAAAGACCTCGGTGAAGCTGCTTACATATTGAGCATCAAGATCTATAGAGATAGATCAAGACGCTTGATAAGTTTTTCAATGAGTACATACCTTGAAAAGATTTTGAAGTAGTTCAAAATGGAACAGTCAAAGGAGTTCTTGCCTATGTTACAAGGTGTGTAGTTGAGTAAGACTCAAAACCCGACCACGGCAGAAGATAGAGAGAGAATGAAAGTCATTCCCTATGCCTCAGCCATAGGTTCTATAAAGTATGTCATGCTGTGTACCAGACCTATTGTATAACCTGCCCTGAGTTTGGCAAGAGAGTACAATAGTGATCTAGGAGTAGATCATTGGACATTGGTCAAAATTATCCTTAGTGGAATAAGGATATGTTTCTCGATTATGGAGGTGACAAAAGGTTCGTCGTAAAGGGTTACATCGATGCAAGTTTTGGCACTGATCCAGATGACTCAAAGTCTCAATCTGGATACATATTGAAAGTGGGAGCAGTTAGCTAGAGAAGCTTCGTGCAGAGCATTGTTAACATAGAAATTTGCAAAATACTTACGGATCTGAATGTGGCAGACCCGTTGACTAAACTTCTCTCACAAGAAAAACATGATCACATCTTAGTACTCTTTGGGTGTTAATCACATAGCGATGTGAACTAGATTGTTGACTCTAGTAAACCCTTTGGGTGTTGGTCACATGACGATGTGAACTATGGGTGTTAATCACATGGTGATGTGAACTATTGGTGTTAAATCACATGGAGATGTGAACTAGATTATTGACTCTAGTGCAAGTGGGAGACTGAAGGAAATATGCCCTAGAGGCAATAATAAAGTTATTATTTATTTCCTTATATCATGATAAATGTTTATTATTCATGCTAGAATTGTATTAACCGGAAACATAATACATGTGTGAATACATAGACAAACAGAGTGTCACTAGTATGCCTCTAGTTGACTAGCTCGTTGATCAAAGATGGTTAAGTTTCCTAACCATTGACATGGGTTGTCATTTGATTAACGGGATCACACCATTAGGAGAATGATGTGATTGACTTGACCCATTCCGTTAGCTTAGCACCCGATCATTTAGTATGTTGCTATTGCTTTCTTCATGACTTATACATGTTCCTATGACTATGAGATTATGCAACTCCCGTTTACCGGAGGAACACTTTGTGTGCTACCAAACGTCACAACGTAACTGGGTGATTCTAAAGGTGCTCTACAGGTGTCTCCGAAGGTACTTGTTGGGTTGGCGTATTTCGAGATTAGGATTTGTCACTCCGATTGTCGGAGAGGTATCTCTGGGCCCACTCGGTAATACACATCACTTAAGCCTTGCAAGCATTGCAACTATGAGTTAGTTGCGGGATGATGTGTTATAGAACGAGTAAAGAGACTTGCCGGTAAACGAGATTGAATTAGGTATTGAGATACCGACGATCGAATCTCGGGCAAGTAACATACCGATGACAAAGAGAACAACGTATGTTGTTATGCGGTTTGACCGATAAAGATCTTCGTAGAATATGTAGGAGCCAATATGAGCATCCAGGTTCCGCTATTGGTTATTGACCGGAGACGTGTCTCGGTCATGTCTACATAGTTCTCGAACCCGTAGGGTCCGCACGCTTAAAGTTCAATGACGGTTATATTATGAGTTTATGTGTTTTGATGTACCGAAGGAGTTTGGAGTCCCGGATGAGATCGGGGACATGACGAGGAGTCTCGAAATTGTCGAGACGTAAAGATCAATATATTGGACGACTATATTCGGACATCGAAAAGGTTCCGAGTGATTCGGGTATTTTCGGGAGTACCGGGGAGTTACGGGAATTCGTATTGAGCCTTAATGGGCCATACGGGAAAGGAGAGAAATGCCTCAAAGGGTGGCCGCACCCCTCCCCATGGGCTGGTCCGAATTGGACTAGGGAGGGGGGCGCCCCCTTCCTTCCTTCTCCTTTTCCCTTCCCTTTCCTTCCCTCCTACTCCTACTACTTGGAAGGGCTCCTAGTTCTACTAGGAAAGGGGGAATCCTACTCCCGGTGAGAGTAGGACTTCCCTAGGGCGCGCCATAGAGAGAGCCGGCCCTTCCCCTCCTCCACTCCTTTATATACGGGGGCAGGGGGCACCCTAAAGACACAACAATTGATCTCTTGATCTCTTAGCCGTGTGCGGTGCCCCCTCCACCATAATCCACCTTGATCATATTGTAGCGGTGCTTAGGCGAAACCCTGTGTCGATAGAACATCATCATCATCACCACGCCATCGTGCTGACGAAACTCTCCCTCAACACTCGGCTGGATTGGAGTTCGAGGGACGTCATCGAGTTGAACGTGTGCAGAACTCGGAGGTTCCGTGCGTTCGGTACTTGATCGGTCGGATCGTGAAGACGTACGACTACATCAACCGCGTTGTGCTAACGCTTCCGCTTTCGGTCTACGAGGGTACGTGGACAACACTCTCCCCTCTCGTTGCTATGCATCACCACGATCTTGCGTATGCGTAGGAATTTTTTGAAATTACTACGTTCCCCAACAAGTACCGCCTGTAAGCGGTAGTACCGTCCATGTCAAGCGGTAGTACCGCTTGTAAGCGATACTTTTGTTGTCAGTTCCGCGTCTGCTACCGCTGCTTTCTTGGGGTCCTATTTTTCGTGTCGTGTTCAGCAGTAGTAGGGCGGAAGTGAGGTGCGGCAGCACCGCCTATAAGCAGTAGTACCGTCCCTATTGGGTGGTAGTACCGCTACTACAATACTATCGCCGCGCTATGCTCTGCCCTGCCTACTCTACTCATGTGTTCTGCTTCTCCCGCAGTAGTACCACTGGGATGAGCGGCAGTACCGCTTCGGCGGCACTACCGCCCAAAGGTTCTTTGTTGTTGCTCTATTTTCTTGTTACTACCGCCCGAGCGGTAGTATCACTCGATGGAGCGGTAGTACCGCTCGTGTGCGGGCTGAGCACATAACGGTTGGATTTTTTCACCTATAAAAGGAGGTCTTCTTCCCCATTGAAACTTATCTCTTGAGTTCGTGTTCTTTCTCTATTGTTAACCTTCTTCGAGCTTGCTATCTCTCAATCCCTCCATGGATTCTTGCTATTTTTTGGGGGGAAAAGAGGGGAGATCTAGATCCACATTTCCACCAATCACTTTCTCCTTTATGTGAGGGGAACCCCTTGGATTTAGATCTTGAAGTTCTTGGTGTTCTCCTTCTTGTTCTTCTTCTCCTTTTCCTCCATAGCTTTAGTTGCTTTGATGGGATTTGAGAGTGAGGGATTTGGGCACTTCGTGTGCCCTTGCCATTGCATTAGTTGCACTATTTTGTGTTCCCCATGGTGATACGTGGAAGTTACAAGTTGAGAAACTTATTACTCTTGGGTGCTTGGTACCCTGGAGCTTGTTCCTCTTGGGTGCTTGGGCACCCTAGATGGTTGGTGGTGTTTGGAGCTCAATTATTATGGTGTAAAGCTTCGGGCAAGCGTCGAGGTCTCTAATTAGGTTGTGGAGATCGCCCCGAGCAATTTGACGGGTACCGATGACCGCCCCCAAGGGTTGCCAAAAGTTTATGGGTTCGGTGACCGCCCCCAAGGGTTGTCATTTATATAGGTCCGATGACCGCCCTCAAGGGTCCCTTAGTGGAATCACGGCATCTTGCATTGTGCGAGGGTGTGAGGAGATTATGGTGGCCCTAGTGGCTTTTTGAGGAGAATTGTGCCTCCACACCGCTCCAAATGTAGATTAGCATCCGCAAGGGTATGAACTTCGGGATACATCGTCGTCTCTGTGTGCCTCAGTTATCTCTTACCCGAGCCTTATGCACTTCACTTTGTGATAGCCATAGCGTTTCATGTTATCTTTCTTGATATCACCTAATTGTTTATCTTGCCTAGCATAAGTTGTTGATGCACATAGGTGAGTCTAGTTGTTTTAGGTTTTGTGCTTGACAAATTAAACACTAGTTTTATTCCACTTTTGTTCAAACCTAAATCATAATTATTTTAAAGCGCCTATTCACCCCCCTCTAGGCGACACGATCTTTCAAGCACGCATCGTCTGGGATCTACCTCGGCTGAAGGAAGGTCAAAGCTGCACGGTCCACCTCGATGGTGGGAACTCCGGAGATAGAACGAGGCAGAAACTATCAAACCATGTGTCGAAAACGTCACTCTGGGTATTTTTGGGCTTTTCAGCCCAACAGGGAAAATCCCTGAAAGCCCTCGCAAGCAGTGGAGGAGGTACCAAAATATTATTGGACGGGCTAAATTGAAGAAAAGCACACAAGTTTAGCTTCCCAGACCCAATTTCACCTTATTCAATGATTTGGCCTAAGGCTGGGCGGACCACCACCCACTTTTGTTTTAACTAAGCTCCATCCCTGCTCCTAGTCCCGTGTGTACCAAACAACACGAGAGCTATATCTCACTCTTTACGAGGTGGTAGCTCATCTCGTCTTGCCCCTGGCGCCGCTAGCATGCAGACCCAGGTGTGTTTTGTGGTTTTAGAAAGCTAATATGGACCGGTTTGGACTAGTTGAAATTTCCGCGTGATCTTTTCTATGTGTTTTCTATATCGATTTTTTTCCTTTTGATTTTCTCCTTTTTTTGTCCTCATTTATTTATTATTGTCTTCCATTCCTTTTATTTTTTTTCCTTCATTCCTGAAATACACGCAAACATTTTTCAAATGCACATAGAACATTTTTCGTATACATGATTATCAGTTTTCACATACACGTTGAGTATTTCCAATTATGGGTTGAACATTTTTCTCAAATACATGTTGAACATTTTTTGATACACGATGAATTTTTTAACACACATTGAACATTATGCATAAATGCCATGAACATGTTTTTTAAACATGCAAACCATTTGTTAACTGTTAGATTTCTTTTAAACGCGACAAACATTTTTTGGAATATTCGTAACTTTTTTTTACTTACCCAAATATATATTTTAACATTTTATAAATATGTTTTAAATGTCGAGAACATATGTTTGAAATTTGGGAACATTTTTTAATGGTATAATTTTTTATTAAATCACGCATATATTTATTTACATTGTATACTTCTATTTAAATTTCTGAAACAAATTTTGAAATGCACGAACTTTTTTTAAATGTCACAAATATTTTTTGAAACGTGTGAATTTTTTTGGTTGCGTGATGAAATATTTTGATATTTTGAAACAATTATTTTTGTATTTAAATATTTCAAATATATAAACAAAAGTAAAAAAGAAAGAAGAAAAAATGAGAGGAAAAAACGAACGAAACGTAGCGGACCCACGCGACCCTATTGGGCCGACCTCGCTTGAGGTACAGAAGACGCGCGCTCAAGGCCTCAACAAGCGCCCCGGCCCCGCGCAGACGAGTCGAGCGAGGTCCCAGCAAAATGATAAGCTTCAGGAGTGAAGAAAGCATTCGAGGATAAGAGGAGGAAGAGCCGTTGAAGGACAAAGAAGAGATGACGATGTCGTCGCCGGCGTCCACCCACCTCCTCCGCCCCGCGCCCGCGGCGCCCCTGCTCCCTCGCCGCGCCTCCGTGCAGCTCTCCCGCGTCGCCGGCGGAGCTGCGCCAAGGAGCAGGAGACGGAGCGGCCGCCTGGCGGTGGTCCGCGCGGCCACCGCGGAGGTGGCCGAGGCCGCCGGCGCCCCCGCCTACACCACCGAGTCCCTCATCCTATACTTCAAGGCCGAGGGCACCATGGAGGAGAGGGCTGTTCCCAAGATCACCCAGGCCCTCGAGGTGACATTCACTGATTGATTGATTTGTTGCTGATTGGGATGGACGATGAACGTCGGCCGGTAAATCAACCGTCGATTGAGGTGAACATGTGCGTGTGTGTTGTAGGGGATGGATGGCGTCACTGACCTGGAGGTGCTCATCGAAGAAGGCATCGGAAGTGTTGTGGTAAATTTGCCCCCTCTGCTCCTGATTTTTCATCGTCCACTGCTCCTAGTATTCAGTGTGCACGTATATATGTGCATTTCTTTTGCGTGGAATATACTTATCTGTCTACAGTCATATGCTCAAACCATTATCCCAATTTTGTAAACATGAGCGCTCATGTGATCAATCTATTTCTCAGCCACATTGTATCATGAGAAGTGTACTCTGCAAGCACAAGAAAAGACTGCCTTACAAGCAGAGAGAGCATTATCGTCAGATAGTAAGTAGTCTCGATAGTAGGCTCTTAATTCTAGGCCCAAACGATTTTCTTTCCTACAAACTCCTGTCAAAAGGAAAACCCACAAATGTCTATAATTTCTTTTTGTCTGGCACTCAAGTTATCTGAAAGAATCAAAAGAAGAAAGCAAAACACAATTAGCTACAAAGGTCACTGCAAGGTACTCCTGTAATCCTGTCTCTATTGCTGACAGATTAACCATGGAAATATAATCAGGAGAGATGAGAGCAACGCTGTATATTTTTGTATCCATTATGCTTATAAAAGTGAGTTGTAGTCGCAACATTTTACAAACAAAAACGCCGTTACGGACAATGTGGTGAGGAACAAGGAAAGTTCCTTGCAGTGGTTCTATCCTCAGGGCACCTGGAAAGCACAACAACAAAAAATATCAGTTAGGTCACTATGTGGTAAGCACTTATCTGATTTTTCACTATGTAGTTATATCGTCATGTTAGAAAAATACCATTTAAGTTGAAACTTGAAGACCACTTTTGTTTTTATTTGAATTTTTTTTTTTTAAAAACAGATCAAGATCGAAACTCCAAATAGTTAAGATGTAGAACAGTTCACACTGATTTCTTGACAAATTTCTATTTTCACCAAGAAGTCATATTTATTTTCAAGTTTCCTCAAACTTCTAAACTTCATTTTCCTTACAGTGCGAGGAAATGAAACACCTTCATTTTCCTTAGTTTGTTGAAACATCCAGAGCCTAGCATAAACTGCAGTGTTTTGTTAGCCCAAAAAGTACAAGACAAAAAAAGGGTTAAACTTAGCTGCCAGCAATAGCCAAAACGTTGCAGTTCTTTTTTGATAAAGGACGTTTTTATTATCTCAAAATGTAGTATCGAACGGATACAAAGCATTATGAGTAACACCAGGCCTCTGCATAACTAAAGATGCACACAGCCAAATCCAAAAGTTTGACAAAAATCATGAAATAAAACCGACATATCGGCAACAGTAGAGTCCTATAGGCTGACACTATGCCTATGTCGAAGGTGGTGGTGGATCGATCCGGAGGTTATGCTGCCACCCATGTTGGGAAAAAACCTCCGTAGCCACCTGCACATCAGTTCTAGAACAATTAATATGCATGTGCTCATTTTTAAGAGTCTTCTCACTCTGTAATAATTCATTCCATTTCCAGCTTCAAGAGCCTTGATGCATGGCTGCAGAAGCGAATTTATTTAATATAAAGTTCTATGTTCTATTCATGCCATTTTATTTCGTAAGGTTATGTGATACATTATCACCGTTGATGTATGTTTTTGCTGGAGCAACTGCAGTTAACGAAGGCGACAACAGTCCAAGCTACCGGGGTCGCCTCAAACCTGGTGGAAGCCATCCAGGGAGTTGGTTTCAAGCTGCAAACTCTGAGCCTCAGCTTCGAGGACTTTGACAAGGCGGACGCTGCTGCTGCAGTCACAGGAGAAGGAGCAGACGTCCAAGCCAGCGAGTGAGCTTCACGGCGCCGTGCCTGCGCTGAGTGCACAAGATGTGCTCTGATCGTTGGGGTTCAGTCTTTCTTCAGACATTTTTTTTCTTTGGTTGCCATACACTTCGCTCCTAGAATTTTTTCAAGCTGTACGTTTTACCTTCTGGCATGACTACGTACCCTATGGGGGCTTTTAGAAATGCTGCATCTTCCCATCATCAAAAAAAGAAGAAAAAAAATGAAATGCTGCGTCTTGGGAGTTTCCCGTTTCCTTCGCATTGGTGTGTGTTCTTGGCCCGTTCTATCTGAAGTGGGAGGACAAACCGTCTGGTCCGCCATATTACGCGCTGGTTGACCACGCTGCGTCAGCAAACTCACTCAATACGCTTCCCCAGAAAAGGAGAGGATGCCAACCTGGGCCGGTCTCGTAGAGACCCTCCATCTTCAAAATCTCAAACCCATGCAAACACACACACACACGACCGACCATTGCATGATGCGAATACACATAAACAATGAATATAACACACAAATAAAATTTATATTCAGTGTGGATCCACATATGTTCCACAAGATCATTGAATAGTTGCACATGCATCTGTGTATCTTGGAATTGTCGATGCATCTCTAGAAAGTTCACAACATGCTCTGCATCTTGTTCTGGGAGGCGGGCATGCACTTCACCTTGTCAAAATCATGTGTGTGGGCTGCTCCTTTCTCCCTCATCCTCCATAATCATGATGTGCAAGATTACAGAACAGGTCATCACGTGCCGCAATGTCTCAGGATCCCACATCACTGCACCTCCACGAACAATACCCCAACAGGCTTGAAGCGCTTCAAATGGCATTTCCACATCCTTCCTCCCAACTTCTTGCATTTGTGCAAAGAGGCATCTTTTTTATCTTGGGGATTGGGTATAGTTTTCACAAACGTCCCACACTGAGGATAAAAACAATTGACAATGTGGTACCCCCATGTTATAGTCATGCGCGTTGATGGTGTAGTTGCACGCAGGAGCATCCCCAACACAAGGTCTCTTGAGCAGCGGAGATCCCTGAAGCACATTGATGTTGTTGTGAGAACTTAGCATGCCAAAGAAAGCATGCTAAATTCACAAGTTCTTTGACGCCACTACTTCAAGTATGATGGTGGCCTCTTTGGTTTTCTCTTGGTACTGCCCGTGCAAACTGGTCTGACAATTTTTTCCATCGCCAATACATACAATAGACTGAACTAAGCATACCTAAAAGACCTCTTGCTACTCCAAATGTTAATAATGTTTATGTGTCCTTGACATTTGGTTCTCTTGAGTACTCCGTGTAGGTAAATTGCTCCATGGCATCAATGCATGTGATTTTCACAGCCGGGCGTACTCATCAACAACATTTATAGCTTTACCTTATGCAACATCCTCATAGTAGTCATTCATTTCTGCAACTGAGAGAATGACAGTTGTCCGCAACAATCCTTCCTCGGTGTGAAGTAATGATCACATGCCTTCACCCCATTCACTATGGGCAAGAATAAATGAGTGCTCATCTCGAAGCGACGCCAAAAAAAAACTCATAAAATATACCGGGTTGGGTTTGAAGTTGTGCGCCACTTATCATATCCCTAGAAACAACGGGCCTGCTCTTTTGTCGAACCCTTGAAGTTGCAAACATGTTCCTCTTACTTCTCCATTTCTTCCTGGATGCATCATCATCATGTCAACATCTTCGTCGGCATCGATGTTTGAATTGAACGAACCAACGAACCCTCTAAATATGTACTCATCAAGCTCTTTGTAACCAAAATCATCATCTGGCTAATCCACCACTTGCCTACAAACAAGTAAAGAATATCAAAATTAGCTTGGACATTTCTTCGAACACATGGCAGGCAAGGTGTATAGCGTACTAGTGCCACTTTCAAGGTGGCTATCGTGTCTGAGGCGGCAATTATGGTCGTGAGGGGTTTGGGGCCCCTGGTGACGGCGTCGCAGGATGGGGACATCGGCAAATCTAGGGTTGGAACGACACCAGAGCTAGGAAAGGGGTAATGCGAACGAGGAAGAAGAGTGGAAGAGGGCAGGGCAGAGGAGGATTGGGGAAGTTTAGAGAGATTTGGAGTGGATCCGGCGTAATTGGCGTGGCACGTCCGAGCCTAAATCCACCCCACATATGAAGTTGGTTTGAGAGATGTCGAACAACCCAGGCATATGGACCGTTGAGAGCCGAGTTGCAGTGGCGGGGCTATGTTGAGGCTGGGGGAGGGGGGGCATTGCCCCCCAGCCTTGGGATTTTTTCTGAAGAATTTATTTTTGTAGCCGCATACAGACTTTTACCCCTGCAAGAATTTATTTTTGTAGCCTCCCCAGTCATCCCAAGCTAGCTCTGCCACTGCTCGGTTGAGTGGCGTTTTATGACAAAGAATATAGCTGTGATGATATGCCCGAGCATATGGGGCAAAGTAGGGGGGGTGGCGGTTGAAGATTCTTTTATCCCGTATTATCCCGTGTAGAGAAGCGCTGGCTCTAGCTAATGATCTCTCTATCGCCCATGTTTTGATTGCTTCAAATTGCAAAGAGGTCATGAATGACATCAACAGTCATACTAGAGGCATGCATGGCAACATCATCATTATAGAGATCGTAGCTACAGCCGCACAATTTCAGTCCCGCACCTTCATCTTCGAAGGTAGAAGTTCGAACATTGAGACACATAGCCTCGGTAGCCTCGGTAAATATGCTATAGGTCTTCCTGAAGGACGCCATTCGTGGCTTCTTCAACTTTCGAATCTACTCCCTTTGTTCTATAATATAAGAGTGTTTTTGACACTAATGCTAATGTTAAAAATGCTTTTATATTATGAGACGAAGGGAATACTAAATTGTATCTGCCTGAACATTATTATTTAATTAATAAAGTGAACGTGTTTAGTCTGAAAAACACCACGCCCCCCGTCCAAACTTTCCCTCAGCATGTCGGCATGGGACTGGGATCAAGTGACATGTGCTACGGTGACATGCACGGTGACATGCGGCTCAAATTCAAATTTAAACATTGCGAAAAAATCTGAAAAAAGTCATGCATGTTCATAGCACATACTAAGATAAGCTCTAAAAATTTCAGATCAAAATTCGAAACATACATCGAGAAACAAAAAAGAGAAATCTGTCATGAATAGTTCCCGAATGGTTCTCTGTAGACTATTCACATATGAGTTTTTCTTTTTTATTTCTCGATTATGTTTCGAATTTTGATCTGAAATTTTTAGGGATTATCTTAATATGTGATGTGAACATGCATGATTTTTTTTAGATTTTTTCGCAATGTTTAAATTTGAATTTAGGTCACATATCACCCTAGCGCATGTCACCTGATCCCAGTCGGTCGGCATGTCACCGCGTACTTCTTGGGGTTTCTACCGCCCCTTCCCCACGCCGTAGGGCCTCGCCGGCATGGCCTCCCGCACCCGCGTCCCAGCGTCCTCGCCGCCGCCCACGGTTGCCACCGCCGGCTGCGTCCGCGGAAATTTTCCATGGCACGAAGCGGAAACGGTCTCCGGTGAGAAAAATGAGTCTGAAACAGCTGCTCGGCGTGGAGCGCGAGCGCGGACCAGTGCACCACTCTATCTGCCGTCATTTCCATCCTTTGTTGACTACTCTGGCCGCTGCCTCATTCCCAGTGGCATGCTTCCTTGACCAGGCAGGTCAGGCACCAAAAACAAACCCCAAAGACGGGCCAGTGCTTCAGGAATGTCAACACCTGATGAAGTCCTGGGCACCCGGTAAAGCGTGATGGCCTGTTTACAAGTGAAACGGTTACTTATCAGGTTACCGTCACATCTTGTGAAAACCGGGACACCACAAAATCAAAAGACCACTAGTTGGTGCACTCAGAAGTCTCGAGAAATCTTGACGCACACATCCGGCGACAAAGCTACGAATATTCGACTCGGCAAGACGGCAACTGCCGTGACACCGAGAGTCTGAGACAAATCCATTCGATGGCCGTGCTCAGGAAACCAGTCGCCGGACCATTCCAAGCACCACGTAAGCGCGGTTCAAGGCCTGCCATGGCAGACAGGGACGTGAGAAAACCCGCGAAATTTGACCCGGCCAGCCGCGCCGCGCCGCGCCTCCATCCATCGGCGCGGCATCTCCGGCTCGCGGAGCTGGCTCAGATGCCGTGTGTGTGATCGACAAAAAGGGAGGAGTGCAACGAGAGTAGTAGGCCGTACAAAAGTATTGCTTATAGAAGTGCATGTGGGTCATGGTCACCACGCCCGGTAGCAATTGTAAAATGCCCCCCGAGAAGTTTTAGAGATGGAATACAAAATTAATCGGTCCTAGGCGACGTGGTTCGTGCGAGCGGGGAACCAAATGGGAGCTCCCGCATCTGCGCCGCGCAAGAACCTCGATGCTGGTGTTAAAGAACGGAATCGTACAGACGCATCAAGTTACAAGAAAAACCAGGTTGAAATATGGTCGTAAACTTTAGAGGACTGCTTCATGATTGCCGGCTGAAATGGCCTAGCCGGAAATTCACAGGGCACGCACCTGCCTGGCCGCACCATTGCTTCACGATTGCTTCACTATCCACATAGTCATTGAATTCTGCACGAGGGCATTGCCAAATTTTAAGTTTTAGTGTATAAAACTTGATGATTTTGTCGTTCATTCGTATGAAGTTTCACACTTGAAATTTTAAAAACTCATTAAAACCTATTCAAACTTAATTTGAACTTTCGGTTAAAAAGATGCAAAAGACTCAAAATCGAAAGCCCAAAAGATAGGGTCGGTGCCCCAGCACCTGCGTGCCACAAATCCCATCTTTCTAGCTACCTACTTGGTGTACAAAGACTTGCGAGAAAATGTAACAGAACATACAAAAAACTTGGAACATACTCCATGAGCCACTCAAGAGTAACATACTTCACGTGCATATTAAACAAGTGTGGACCCATGAGCCACTCAAGAGTAACACAGGTATGCATTGCTCGGTGCCTCGGTCCACACCGTGCATCAACACGCGTATTGAGATACATTGCTTCCTCTATTAGATCATTGCAAGTGGCATCCCATCCATCAATTTGATGATAAAATGGTAGAAACTTGCATAGATGTATGGATGTTTCATGTTCTAGATCGGGCAATGCCGCCGAGTGACGACTGATTTGTTCGAACGGAAATTGAGTGGTGAATCGAGATGGTTGCACAGAGACGCAATCTAACCAGGTTCGGATCCTCAATGCAGAGGTAACACCCTACTCCCGCTTGCTTTGAGTTATATTGCTCGAGTGCTCATCGGAGATCGGGAAGATCACTGGAATTGCGTCTTGAATTACAAGGTATGCCGGGAAGGCGGCCAAGGTGGTTAGCAAGGAACCCTAGCCCTATATGGCATTAGAATGTGTTAGATCCCCGCCCAGGATGGGGACTTAGCTCACCTTATGTACCTAACCGAGTTAGGGTTACATGGTCCGGGTAGGACAAAAGGTGGGCTAGCATGAATTGGTTGAACCAGACCATGTCGTGCGTCTGTAGGTTGATGTTGTCTTGCCTCCCAAGATAGTGCGGCGTTGGTGTGGCTCTTGGGCCCAAGCCATTGACTCGGCTTGCTTGGAAATGACGTGGCCAGTGTTTTGCCTAATTAGTTGTAACCAAGGTGTCATATCCTCATCGGGATGTAATGAAATGTAGAAGTTATTTTTTCGTGGAAGATAATTATTTGTTAGTAATAGAAGGACCGGATATTGCTAGTAATGGGAACTCTTTTGGGCTAGTCCTTCATAATATGTGTGCAATCTTGTCGAGTGTCAAACTTTTCTCGTGCTCGCGTCAAGCGGAATTGTGGAGCAATCAACTATATGCCATGGTTTTTCCATGGGAAAAAACCCTAAAGTCAAGATTTGACCCATTTTACAAGGTGAGTTGCACCCAATGGTCAAGGATGTACATGTCACGGACGCATGGTCAGATGGTCCAGAAGGACCGAATCATGAGAGGCCACCTAGAGTATCTAGTTCTAATGTTAGACATCTTCCAATGCATTGGTGCTAAAGTGGGGTGCTAAGTGCATTAAAATGCTTAGCAACCAATGACCTTAATGCATGGGCGCTTAGCTTTTGTAGCTAAGCTTTCTTTATTTATTTTTTTAATCACAAAACTCCTTTATGTATTGGTTGGTAGTCTTTTTCTATAGGTCCACGTGCTTAACATTGGTTCTTCTTGAGGTCACTATAAGAGCAAGTATAATAAGGTAACGTGGGTGATACGTCTCCAACGTATCTACTTTTCCAAACACTTTTGACCTTGTTTTGGACTCTAACTTGCATGATTTGAATGGAACTAACATGGACTGATGCTGCTTTCAGCAGAATTGACATGGTGTTATTTTTGTGCAGAAATAAAAGTTCTTGGAATGACCTGAAAATTCACGGAGACACGTTTTGGAATTTATAAAAAATACTGGTGAAAGAATCAGCGTAAGGCGGCCCACACCCTGTCCACGGGGGTGCAGAGCGCCCCCCTCCCGGGGCACGCCCCCTGCCTCGTGGGCCCCCTGAGGATCCACCGACGTCAACTCCAACTCTATATATTCACGTTCGGGGAGAAAAAAAATAAGGGAGAAGGATTCATCGCGTTTTACGATACGAAGCCACCGCCAAGCCCTAAACTTCATCGGGAGGGCTGATCTGGAGTCCGTTCGGGGCTCCGGAGAGGGAAATCCGTCGCCATCATCATCATCAACCTTTCTCCATCACCAATTTCATGATGCTCACCGTCGTGCATGAGTAATTCCATCATAGGCTTGCTGGACGGTGATGGGTTGGATGAGATTTACTATATAATCAAGTTAGTTTTGTTAGGGTTTGATCCATAGTATCCATTATGTTCTAAGATTGATGTTGCTATGACTTTGCTATGCTTAATGCTTGTCACTAGGGCCCGAGTGCCATGATTTCAGATCTGAACCTATTATGTTTTCATGAATATATGTGAGTTCTTGATCCTATCTTGTAAGTCAATAGTCACCTACTATGTGTTATGATTCGGTAACCCCGAAGTGACAATAATCGGGACCACTCCCGGTGATGGCCGTAGTTTGGGGAGTTTATGTATTCACTAAATGTTAATGCTTTGGTCCGGTACTCTATTAAAAGGAGGCGCTAATATCCCTTAGTTTCCAATAGGACCCCGCTGCCACGGGAGGGTAGGACAAAAGATGGCATGCAAGTTATTTTCCATAAGCACGTATGACTATATTTGGAATACATGCCTACATTACATTGATGAACTGGAGCTAGTTCTGTGTCACACTATGTTATAACTGTTGCATGAGGAATCGCATCCGACATAATTATTCATCATTGATCCATTGCCTATGAGCTTTTCACTTATTAATCTTTGCTTAGTTACTTTTCCGTTGTCACTGTTACAATTGCTACAAAACTGCTACTGTTACTTTTGTCACCGTTACCGTTACTTTCATATTACTTTGCTACTAAATACTTTGTTGCAGATATTAAGTCTTTCAGGTGTGGTTGAATTGACAACTCAACTGATAATACTTGAGAATATTCTCTGGCTCTCCTTGTGTCGAATCAATAAATTTGGGTTGAATACTCTACCCTCGAAAACTGTTGCGACCCCCATACTTGTGCGATCCCCAAATTTATTGATTCGACACAAGGGGAGCCAAAGAATAATATCAAGTATTAACAGTTGAGTTGTCAATTCAACCACACCTAGAAAACTTAATATCTGCAGTAAAGTATTTAGTAGCAAAGTAATATGATAATAGCGGTAACGGTAGCAAAAGTAATAGTTTTGGTTTTATAGTGATTGTAACAATAGCAACGGAAAAGTAAATAAGCAAAGAACAATATGTGAAGAGCTCTTAGGCAATGGATCAGTGATGGATAATTATGTTAGATGCGATTCCTCATGCAATAGTTATAACATAGCGTGACACAGAACTAGCTCCAGTTCATCAATGTAATGTAGGCATGTATTTCGAATATAGTCATACATGCTTATGGAAAAGAACTTGCATGGCATCTTTTGTCCTACCCTTCCATGGCAGCGGGGTCCTATTGGAAACTAAGGGATATTAAGGCCTCCTTTTAATAGAGTACCGGACCAAAGCATTAACACTTAGTGAATACATGAACTCCTCAAACTACGGTCATCACCGGTAAGTATCCCGATTATTTTCACTTCGGGGTTAATGGATCATAACACATAATAGGTGACTATAGACTTGCAATATAGGATTAAGAACTCACATATATTCATGAAAATATAATAGGTTCAGATCTGAAATCATGGCACTCGGGCCCTAGTGACAAGCATTAAGCATAGCAAAGTCATAGCAACATCAATCTCAGAACATAATGGATACTAGGGATCAAACCATAACAAAACTAACTCGATTACATGATAAATCTCATCCAACCCATCACCATCCAACAAGTCTACGATGGAATTACTCACGCACGGTGGTGAGCATCATGAAATTGGTGATGGAGGAAGGTTGATGATGACGATGGCGACAGATTCCCCTCTCCGAAGCCCCGAACAGACTCCAGATCAGCCCTCCCGAGAGAGATTAGGGCTTGGCGGTGGCTCCGTATCGTAAAACGTGATGATTCCTTCTCTCCTATTTTTTCTCCCCGAACACGAATATATAGAGTTGGAGTTGAGGTCGAAGGAGCACCAGGGGGCTCACGAGGCAGGGGGGGCGCCCAGGGGGGTAGGCGCGCGCCCACCCTTGTGGACAGGGTGTGGGCCCCCTGGCCTTGATTCTTTCACTGGTATTTTTTTATAAATTCCAAAAATATTCTCCGTGAAGTTTCAGGTCATTCCGAGAACCTTTATTTCTGCACAAAAACAACACCATGGCAATTCTGCTGAAAACAGCCTTAGTCCCGGTTAGTTCCATTCAAATAAAGCAAGTTAGAGTCCAAAACAAGGGCAAAAGTGTTTGGAAAAGTAGATACGATGGAGACGTATCGACTCCCCCAAGCTTAAACCTTTGCTTGTCCTCAAGCAATTCAGTTGACAAACTGAAATTGATAAATAAAAACTTTTACAAACTCTGCTTGCTCTTGTTGTTGTAAATATGTAAAGTCAGCATTCAAGTTTTTAGCAAAGATTATGAACTAACCATATTCACAATAACATTTAGGTGTCATGTTACTCATATCAATGGCATAATCAACTAGCGAGCAATAATAGTAAATCTCGAATGACAACACTTTCTCAAAACAATCATAATATGATATAACAAGATGGTGTCTTGCTAGCCCTGTCTGAGACCGGAAAACATAAATGTAGAGCACCCCTGAAGATCAAGGACTGACTGGAATTTGTAATTCATGGTAAAAGAGATCCATTCACAGTCATACTCAATGTAAACTAATAATAATACATGCAGATGACAACGGTGCTCTCCAACTGGTGCTTTTTAATAAGAGGATGATAACTCAACATAAAAGTAAATAGATATGCCCTTCACAAAGGGAAGCAGGGATTTGTAGAGGTGCTAGAGCTCGGTTTTTAAATAGAGATGGATAATATTTTGAGCGGTATACTTTCATTGTCAATATAACAACCGAGAGATTTCGATATCTTCCATGCTACACACATTATAGGCGGTTCTCAAAAAGAATGGTAAAGTTTATACTCCCCTACCACAAACAAGCATCAATCCATAGCTTGCCTGAAACAACGGGTGCCTCCAACTAACAATAATCCTGGGAGAGTTTTGTTTGTAATTATTTTGATTTGATTTGAGCATGGGACTGGGCATCCCGGTGACCAGCCATTTTCTCGTGAGTGAGGAGCGGAGTACACTCCTCTTGAGAATAACCCGCCTAGCATGGAAGATACATGAGCTATTCGAGCATACAAAACAGAATTTTTATTTAAAGGTTTAGAGTTTGACACATACAAATTTACTTGGAACGGCAGGTAGATACCGCATATAGGAAGGTATGGTAGACTCACATGGAACAACTTTTGGGGTTTATGGAATTGGATGCACAAGCAGTATTCCCGCTTAGTACAGGTGAA
This sequence comes from Triticum dicoccoides, assembly GCF_002162155.2. Lineage (NCBI taxonomy): Eukaryota > Viridiplantae > Streptophyta > Magnoliopsida > Poales > Poaceae > Triticum > Triticum dicoccoides. The sequence goes on along the minus strand of NC_041380.1, from coordinate 466,539,448 downwards.
GGCTATAAAGAGACTGGGAAGCGACCAGCTAGAGAGCGACAATAGTCATGAACATGCATTAAAATTAATCAATGTTGAATGCAAGCATGAGTAGGATATAAATCACCATGAACATAAATATCGTGGAGGCTATGCTAATTTTGTTTCAACTACATGCGTGAACATGTGTCAAGTCAAGCCACTCGAATCATTCAAAGAAGGATACCACCCTATCATACCACATCACAACCATTTTAATAGCATGTTGGCACGCAAGGTAAACCATTATAAACTCCTAGCAAATTAAGCATGGCATAAGCAACTATAATCTCTAATTGTCATTGCAAACATGTTTCACTCATAATAGGGTGAATCAGAAACGATGAACTAATCGTATTATAAAGACAAGAGAGGTCGAGTTCATACCAACTTTTTTCATCTCAACCAGTTCATCATATATCGTCATTATTGTCTTTCGCTTGCACGACCGAATGATGTGAATAATAATAATAATAGTGCACGTGCATTGGACTAAGCTAGAATCTGCAAGCATTCAATTGAAAAGAGAAGACAAGGTAATATAGGCTCTTTGTTAGATCGACAATAATGCATATGAGAGCCACTTAACATTTTCATTAAGGTCTTCCCCTCTCGACCCCTATAGAAAAGAAAAGAAACAAAACTATTTACACGGGAAAGTTCCCAACAAGCAAAAGAAGAACGAGAAATCTTTTGGGGTTTTCTTTTAATTATTACTACTACAAGCATGGAAAATAAACTAGCTAAAAGCTACAACTAATTTTTTTAATTTTTATCTTAAGGTTTTTCAAACACACAAGAAGAAAGCTAGAAAAAGAAATTGAACTAGCACGGATAGTACGATGAAAAAGTATGAGCATCGATAACTGGCATGAATGTGTGAACATGAATGTAATGTCGGTGATAGATATGTACTCCCCCAAGCTTAGGCTTTTGGCCTAAGTTGGTCTATGCCCATGGATCAAAGCTGCCCTCTCCGATGTACTGAGGAGGATCCTCAGGGTGCCACTGGTTAGCGATCTCCTCCGGATCCCACTAATAAACAAACTGACAGTGAGGATCAGATAGTGGCTCCGGCTCTGGAGCCGATGTTAGGCTCTGGTATGCCTGAACGGCCTCCGGCCAAACAAGGTACGTTCCTGAAAATATGTTGAACAAAGATGGAGCAGGCAAGGTAATAGTCTCAAAGTGATTCTTATTAAATATTAGTCTATAGTTAAGCATCTTCTTCTTATTCTTAACAATAAAATCATGTGCTACCATGCTTTTATAATCTAGAAAAATATGAGGCAACACCTTTTTCTCTTTCTCATAATGCCTAATATTAAAGTGTGCAGCAAGGCGCGAGGCGAAGATGCCTCCTAAGACGAGACCCTTTGTACGGTTCAGATTTAACCGTTTAGCAACAATAGCGCCTAAACTAAAAGTGGTATCACGAAACAAAGCATGTCGCAAAATAACAATATCAGGGCACTAAGATTTCCACAGTTCCCGCGACCAATTAAGCATCTACTAGCAAATATTGCAAAGTAACGTAGGACAAGAAAATGTATGCTAGTAATTCTTGCATCGGAAACCTTCCTCGTTTCCCCTACAGCAATCATATCAATAAATCCTTCCACATTATTACGATGTGGTTTCTCTATGCTGCCCTCAAAGGGTATCCTACAAACCCGGCAAAAATCATAAAGTGACATCTCCTTGTGCTCATCATATAAATAAAATTCCACCAAAGGCAGCGATCTCCTAGCATGGAAATGAAAATGTTGCACAAAAATATTGGTGAGTAGGAGATACTGTTCACGCTGGTCGTGGAGGAAGTCGGTGAGGCCTGCATTCTCAGCCAAATAATAAAATCTTCATAAATCTCGGCTTCTCTCAAGAACTCATCACACGACCATTCACACGGCCGAACCTCTGCACTACGAGGGAGATTATACTTGGGCTTCTTATTCTCTTCACTTTGCTTATCCTTCGAGCTTCGACTCGATGAGCCCCTCAAAAATCTCTTCATCTTTTTCTGAAAATTTCTGAAATTTTTAGTAACTTAAAATAAAAATGAACCAAACTCACCAAAATCGATAGCAACTACCCCTACAAGTGTCTAGAGGCTATATCATGCATTAAAACTACTTTTGACCACATAATATTGACATGCAAGCTCAAGAACAGGGTCACCTAAGCAGCAAAAATTTGCAATAAATAAAGCACCAGAACAAAAACTAATTGGACCATTGGAGGAGTCACATACCAAAGAACAATTCCCCAAAGCAGTTTTGTGAATGGAGCTTTGAGCAAGGAGATTGAAAATGGCAGCAAGATGAGCTAGAACACGGGTTTGAGCTGGTGGATGATTTTTTCTGGATGAAGACGAAGTGTGTGGGTGCAAGAATAAGTGGAGGGGACCCATGTGGGGTCCACGAGGCAGGGGGCACGCTCAGGGGGTAGGGCGCTCGTGGGCACATGGTGGGTCCCCCTGATGTGTTTTCAGTGCCAATAATTCTTAAATATTCTGGAAAAAATCATATTTCATTTTCAGGGCAATGGGAGAATTTTTATTTTCAGGGTATTTTTTATTTCAAGGATACTTTAGAAAACAGACAGAAAATACTATTTTTACTTTATTTAAGATAAATAATAGAAATTAAAAGAGGGTACAGAAGGTTGTGCTTTCTAACTTCATCCATCTCATGCTCATCAAAAGGAATCCACTAACAAGGTTGATCAAGTCTTGTTAACAAACTCATTCCGAATCGCATGAAACCGGAGAAATTTTGAATAACACTAGGTTACCTCAACGGGGATATGCACATCCCCAACAATAAGAATATCACATTTCTTCTTGACAATGGGAAGAGGAAATTAAAAACCTCCAATAATAATCGTTCAAAATTTTCTAATAGAATTGATACCATGGACTTGAGGTTGTTTCCTCAGAAAGTGTACCGTATGCTCATTACCATTAACATGAAAAGTGACATTGCCTTTGTTGCAATCAATAACAGCCCTTGCAGTATTCAAAAAGGGTCTACCAAGGATAATAGACATACTATCGTCCTTGGGAATATCAAGAATAACAAAGTCCGTTAAAATGGTAACGTTTCCAACCACAATAGGCACATCCTCACAAATACCGACATGTATAGCAGTTGAATTATCAGCCATTTGTAAAAATATTTTAGTAGGTGTCAACTTATTCAAGTCAAGTCTACGATATAAAGAGAGAGGCATAACACTAACACCGGATCCAAGATCACATAAAGCAGTTTTAACATAGTTTCTTTTAATGGAGCATGGTATAGTTGGTACTCCTGAATCTCCAAGTTTTTCTGGTATTCCACCTCTGAAAGTATAATTAGCAAGCATGGTGGAAATTTCAGCTTCCGGTATCTTTCTTTTATTAGTAACAATATTCTTCATGTACTTAGCATAAGGGTTCATTTTAAGCATATCAGTCAAACACATATGCAAAAAATAGGTCTAATCATTTCAGCAAAGCGCTCGAAATCCTCATCATCCTTTTTCTTGGATGGTTTAGGAGGAAAGGGCATGGGTTTCTGAACCCATAGTTCTCTTTCTTTACCGTGCTTCCTAGCAACAAAATCTCTCTTATCATAACGTTGATTCTTTGATTGTGGGTTATCAAGATCAACAGCAGGTTCAATCTCTACATCATTATCATTGCTAGGTTGAGCATCAACATGGACATCATCATTAACATTCTCACTAGGTTCATGTTCATTACCAGATTGTGTTTCAGCATCAGAAATATAAATATCATTGGGATTCTCAGGTGTCAATAACAGGTTCTCTAGAAGCATGCAAAGTTCCATCATTTTTCTTTTTCTTCTTCTTAGAAGAACTAGGTGCATCAACATTAGTTCTATGAGAATCTTTCTCAATTCTCTTGGGGTGACCCTCAGGATACAAAGGTTCCTGAGTCATTTTACCCCCTCTAGTCATAACTCTAACAACATTATCATTTTTCTTATTGTTTAATTCATTGAGAAAATCATTCTGAGCTTTAAGTACTTGTTCTACTTGAGTGGTAACCATAGAAACATGTTTACTAATGAGTTTAAGTTCACCTTTAACTCTAGACATATAATCACTCAAGTGTTCAAGCATATCAGCATTGTGTTTCAATTGTCTACCAACATAAGCATTGAAGTTTTCTTGTTTAACAATAAAATTATCAAACTCATCCAAGCATTGGCTAGCAGACTTATAACGAGGAATATCACCTTCATCAAATCTATATAGAGAACTTACCTTTACTACCTGTGTCGGGTTATCAAGACCATGTATTTCTTCAATAGGTGGTAAATTCTTAACATCTTCAGCTTTAATACCTTTTTTTCATAGATTTCTTTGCCTCTTGCATATCTTCAGGATTGAGAAATAGAATACCCCTTTTCTTCGGAGTTGGTTCAGGAAGTGTCCAATCATTTTCATTACTCAACATATTATTCAATAGCAATTCAGCTTGATCAACAATTCTTTCCCTGAAAACACAACCAACACAACTATCCAAGTGGTCTCTAGAAGCATCAGTTAGTCCATTATAAAATATATCAAGTATTTCATTTTTCTTGAGAGGATGATCAGGCAAAGCATTAAGTAATTGGAGAAGCCTCCCCCAAGCTTGTGGGAGACTCTCTTCTTCAATTTGCACAAAATTATATATTTCCCTTAAGGCAGCTTGTTTCTTATGAGTGGGGAAATATTTAGCAAAGAAATAATAAATCATATCCTAGGGACTACGCACACAACCAGGATCAAGAGAATTAAACCATATTTTAGCATCACCCTTTAATGAGAACGGAAACAACTTAAGGATAAAGTAATAGCGAGTTTTCTCATCATTAGTAAACAGGGTGGCTATATCATTTAATTTAGTAAGATGTGCCACAAGAGTTTCAGATTCATAGCCATAAAAGGATCAGATTCAACCAAAGTAATTAACTCAGGGTCGACAGAGAAATCATAATCCTTATCGAGAATAAAGATAGGTGAAGTAGCAAAAGCAGGGTCATATTTCATTCTAGCATTCAAAGACTTTTCTTTAAGCTTAGCTAATAATTTCTTAAGATCAGATATATCATTGCAAGCTAACATAACTCTCAGGCACAACAGACAATTCATATCTAGGGGGAGAATCTTCATCATCACTTTCATCAATATTATCAGTTTCAATAATTTCATTCTCTCTAACCCTAGCAAGTTGTTCATCAAGAAATTCACCTAATGGCACAATAATATCAAGCATAGAAGTAGTTTCATCATAAGTATCATGCAAAGCAGAAGTGACATCATCAATAATATGCGGCATATCAGAATGAATAGCAGGTGTAGGTGTCGCAAGTTTACTCAAAACAGAAGGTGAATCAAGTGCAAAGCTAGATGGCAGTTCCTTACCTCCCCTCGTAGTTGAGGGAAAAATCTTGGTTCTTTTATCTTTCAAGTTCTTCATAGTGATCAGCAGATATAAATCCCAAGTGACTTAAAGAATAGAACTATGCTCCCCGGCAACGGCGCCAGAAAATAGTCTTGATAACCCACAAGTATAGGGGATCGCAACAGTTTTCGAGGGTAGAGTATTCAACCCAAATTTATTGATTCGACACAAGGGGATCCAAAGAATATTCTCAAGTATTTGAAGCTGAGTTGTCAATTCAACCACACCTGGAAAACTTAATATCTGCAGCAAAGTATTTAGTAGCAAAGTAATATGATAATAGCGGTAACGGTAGCAAAAGTAATAGTTTTGGTTTTATAGTGATTGTAACAATAGTAATGGAAAAGTAAATAAGCAAAGAACAATATGTGAAGAGCTCGTAGGCAATGGATCAGTGATGGATAATTATGTTAGATGCGATTCCTCATGCAATAGTTATAACATAGCGTGACACAGAACTAGCTCCAGTTCATCAATGTAATGTAGGCATGTATTTCGAATATAGTCATACGTGCTTATGTAAAAGAACTAGCATGACATCTTTTGTCCTTACCCTCCCGTGGCAGCGGGGTCCTATTAAAAACTAAGGGATATTAAGACCTCCTTTTAATAGTGTACCGGACCAAAGCATTAACACTTAGTGAATACATGAACTCCTCAAACTACGGTCATCACCGATAAGTATCTCGATTATTCTCACTTCGGTGTTAATGGATCATAACACATAATAGGTGACTATAGACTTGCAAGATAGGATCAAGAACTCACATATATTCATGAAAACATAATAGGTTCAGATCTGAAATCATGGCACTCGGGCCCTAGTGACAAGCATTAAGCATAGCAAAGTCATAGCAATATCAATCTCAGAACATAATGGATACTAGAGATCAAATCCTAACAAAACTAACTCGATTACGTGATAAATCTCATCCAACCCATCACCGTCCAGCAAGCCTATGATGGAATTACTCACGCACGGTGGTGAGCATTATGAAATTGGTGATGGAGAAAGGTTGATGATGACGATGGCGACGAATTCCCCTCTCCGGAGCTCCGAACGGACTCCAGATCAGCCCTCATGAGAGAGATTAGGGCTTGGCGGCGGCTCCGTATTGTAAAACGCGATGAATCCTTATCTCCTATTTTTTCCCCGAACACAAATATATAGAGTTGGAGTTAAGGTCGGAGGAGCACTAGGGGGGCCACGAGGCAGGGGGCGCGCCCCCCATCCTCATGGACAAGGTGTGAGCCCCCTGGCCTTGATTCTTTCGCCATATTTTTTATATATTTCGAAAATATTCTCCGTTGATTTTCATGTCATTCCAAGAACTTTTATTTCTGCACAAAAATAACACCAAGTCAATTCTGCTGAAAACAGCATCAGTCCAGGTTAGTTCCATTCAAATCATGCAAGTTAGAGTCCAAAACAAGGGCAAAAATATTTGGAAAAGTAGATACGACGGAGACGTATCAGTAGGCGGGCTGTAAGACTTTAAATATTATATCTTTGCTGAGTTGGATGAGAGAGAAGAGGGGAGAGAAGGTAAGCAGGCTGTAGATTTACAGCCGGCTGTAGTAATGGGCTCCAAGAAGCTATGTGAGAGTGTATGATGGGCCATGCAGTAGAAAACTAGTACTTTCTTGTAGCCCACTACTATACATGTTGGCTATTACATTGGCTACAGATGACATGACAACATGTTATAGCCATCAATCGACTATATTATTAACCATACTTTAATGCTCCTTTTCCTCTTTAATTGCTTTGCCACATTATTTTTCTACCTATGTGGCACCCTTAGCACCTGTACACACAGTGGAGCACTGGAAAGGGCCTTAGGTGGCTCTAGCCTACTCAACAAAACTAAAGAAAATGTTAAAAAAGCATACCATGAACACATCCAAGCATATAATCGTGGTTTAGTCTATAAAAATGTTCCTTGCCTTTTATGTACGCACTGACATACGATTACTAGAACCAAAATTATTACGCTTGATGATTAGGAAGTCATAACATTTCTATCGTCGTGGATGGATGTGTCACGCGTGGTTAACAAAGATGTGGGCTTTAGTAAGCCCCCCTCAATTTTTCTTAAGAGGACACTTTTCATCAATTAGTATTCTTTAGATTTGTTTTCTCCTCCCACATAGAGTTGAGACTAGGGCTAAATTATGCAAAGGCCGCCGAGTCCCTCACCAACCACCTAGGAATATGCATACAATTGTTGGTCCTATTACATAACCGGTATCTGCATTGCACCAGAGGTAGGACCATGGGCACCCGCGCTTTCTCGACGGCGTGCACTCTCCTTGAAGATGCATCCACGTGTCTCTGTTGAGATAGGAATGCAAAATACACAACTTGGATTCTTAGATTAGTCAATCTCACTCAACAAGAAACTTGCTCGATACATGCTCTCATGAGTAATACGGTGCCATGTTCATTCATATGAGAGAAGTCTCTCAAAACGCAAAAATAAAAATACTCTACTGAGTGTGATTCTGCCCTACACTTGATTCTATAACAGATCATGTTGATCTCACATTCACTTTCTCGTCGTAGTGGTAGAGGTACGGTCATCGATGGACGAGTATCGGTTTGGAAACCTCAACATGGCCCAATATGGATGTGTGGAGAAGATGTATGGATAACCAACAGGTGGAGATTCCGATCCACGTGGACATTTTGAGATGATCATGGAGGCCAACGTTAGATTGTGATTTCACGGGAAACAAGGACAGTGAGACTAAGCAATAACTACTTATGGGTTGCACCTAAAGGTAGGACGCATTCGTGTATTGACGGCGAAGTCATGTCGATCATGTATTATTGGATCTAAATCAACAATGACGAGGGAGTTCTTCAAGATCAATATGGCGACTGCTCGTTTTGCATGGTATGAGTTGCTTGCTATGGCTTTAGTGTTGGATCTTGGTTGCTTGTATTTCATTGTGGCCTCTAGCTTCTTAAATATGTGCCTTGTGTTGGACGTGAAAGCTTGATCTTCTTTGAGTTTGCTTGTAGACGGTTTAAACTACAGATTTCTTGCGACACCTTTCTTATTTCATGTGATCGTTGCCCTGTACCATAGGGCACAAGTGCTCTAGAAAACCCTTATACCCACATACATTTTCCAAGCCTTTATCCAAAAAGGCTTTCACCCCGCTTTATATATAAAGCACAAAACCACAAGCATCCAGTACAACTACACGCCACACCAACGCAACACACGCACACACCCAGGACATGATACATAGGCGTTGGGCACAACAACACCACTCCTAGCACTACCGCCCCGAAGAGATGAAGCTACATATGACGAACCATGCGCTCCAAGGCGGCGCCTTCAGGAAGGATACGACGCCGGAGCGCCGCCACCGCCCGATCCAAGGATCAGAGTTTCCCCCGGAGCCGCATGATGGGCAATGAGAGCCGCGATGACGCCTTCAAGAAGGGAACGATCTTCGCCGCCGATGGTCCATCCGAAGATAGAGCAGGTTTTCACCTCGGCCAACATTCACCGCCACCGATCGCCATACCCCGGCAACCACGCTGCCCACACGACCATGGTGACCGGGCAGCACCAAGGCACGGGCTCTGCCCAAGAGCACCACGCAACCACCACCAGGGCCGCCGCCCCAGCATCCAAGACCTCGACACCACCTCACCCGAGACCCGCCGCACCCCAAAGAAAGAGACGAGCGGAAAGGTCCCACCTTTCACGCCCCTGGGCAACCCCCAGCGTTGAGACCCAATAGGTCGGCCAAAACTGTCATCCACCGACCCATCCTGCTGCCCCAAGCGCGAGACGAGCTCGGTCCTGCAGCAACGAGAGGGGGGCGAGGTCAATCCTGCTGCATCGCGCGCGAGACGAGTTCGGTCCTGCTGCATCGTGCGTGAGACGAGCTCGGTCCTGCGGCATCGGGCGCGAGATGAGCGGTGGACCGCAGCTGGGAGAGGACCAGCCCTTTGATGGGAGTAGCGCCCGGGCGACGAGGAGAAGGGGTGAAGGTCGAGACGGCCCGAACGCAGACAAACCGACGTCGGAGAAGCCGACCGTTGTTTCCAAGCCTTTCAATCTCACATTCCACATAACATGTGGAATAACTCATATGACTACATCGTACCTAAGATCTATGATATTTGGTATACTAATATTTCAGATACATTTATACAAACTTTCATTTATAATTTTATTATTATTAGAAAAGTAAGAGATTAACTAAAAGTAAAGATTGCTATTTAATTGAGTTATGCTTCAAGAATGATGAGAGGGCATAACTAATAATTATCTATTTCAACCCAGTTACTTCAAAACCCACACTCTAACATTGAAAAAAAATACCAACCGAGGAGACAAAGCAACCTACCGTAGCTAATATTTTTTGATTCAGTTGATATGAAACTACTTATCAAAATATAGTGGCAACAACAAAAATCCCAATTTCGATGGGCTGGTTGGCTTAGAGCTACATTCAAATTAATAAAAAAATCAACTATATTTCGAGGTGCAAAGCAAAATGTATTGATACAATCAATGTTGATGCTATATTCAAATTTGATATATTATTGTGTCATGTCCTTGTGCGGTTTTTATCCTTACCACCATTCGTACTTAAATTATAGCTTTGTACTTGTATTGGTGGTAAAGTCTAGATGACATTGTCAGCATATCTAGTATTCTCTTTAAACCATATGGCATTGGTGGATGTTCCACCCTAACCCTTAACCTTCACCTAGATCTCGCCTTAGCTTGCTCCACCTTGCTTTGGCCCCTGAAATCCAGGAGTGAGCTGCCTTCTATACGAGTTTGCTAGGTGCAGTGGCGGAGCTTGAAGCCCAACTCTGGGCAGGCTGGGCGGGCCAAAATGAAGGAAATAGCGTGTGGACTAGTGTTATAAGGTCCAACGGTAAAAAAATGTACAAACTTCAAAATATTGGGCGGGCCATGGCCAATCCGGCCTTGCTGTAGCTCCGCCATTGGTTAGGTGTTAGGTCATGTCCCCGACACCAAGGCGAAGCGAGAAAAACGTGGCAAACTTGGAACCAAAATTGATTCAATCAGAGTGACTGTTTTTTCCACCGGTAGTTACCACCTGAACATCTGAAAAACCGAAAGTGGTAGCGAAGTTCCAAGAAAAAGATATGTTTGGGGGAGGGAGGGAGGGAGGGGGGGGGGATCGAGAAATGCATCAGTTGATCCCTAAATAATCGCCACACTTACCCAGAAGTCTTTGTCTACTTTTTTGTTGATAAATTTCAATTATGAAATGCTCTTTGGGTATTTTTCCTTAAAATATAGTTGGAGAGAATATGCTTTTTCAAATGATCTCTCTTTTGAAACATTGTAAAAATGCAAATGTTCATGTACACGCAGCCCTATGAACGTGTGCACACATCTTCGAGGGATTGAGCTGACACATCTTATATTTGACGAAGTTACCACATAGGCGTCGTAATCGACGGGAACTTCGTTTCCCACCGAACGAACATCACCGAAATCTCAAATAAGTTTAGAAAAGTACGAACACTAGCGTCAAAACTAGAACTTGAAAACCGATGGACCTATTTCTCCACCAGGAATCTAACCATCCTAGCTACGTCCAGTTCGCCAAAATGATTTTTTATATTCCCGATACAACATTATTTGCACTAATTTGGTGTTAAAATGGAGAAATATTGTCCAGGTCTAAACTTTGCCAGCGTTCGTTTTCTGCGTAACGATGGTGGTAATGCTTGATCATTGCTTTATATATAATAAATAAAATGGGGCGAAAGACTTTTTGGGCTAAGCTTTACGAGCGTGCAACATACTCCAAATTTTAGCAGTCACGATCATGGCCGCGGTAACCCGGAAACCTCGCCCGCAAAAAATGAAAACAAAAACCGGAAGCCTGAACGCTCCTTGGCTAGTTCTTGCAATATCTTCCGTGGTCACGACGGAGAAAAAGGAAGGGACCCGAGACCCGTCAGGCCGTCACCCACCACCTCCTCCATTCCGACCTCAGTGACACGGTGGCGCCGTAGCCATTCGTCCGGCCGGCCACCCATCATCAAGAGAGAGAGGGAGCAGACGGGTTGACTGGGGCAGTTGACCGGCAAAGTCCGTGGATCTCCGCGTCCCCAGTCCATACTGCGCGCCCCTCTCGCCCTCGCCGGGCCCACGGCTGGGCCCCCACCCGCTTAGAAAAACTCCCTCGCCTCCACTTTCTTTTCCCTTTCTTTGACGGACGGGCGGCTGCTCTCCTCTCCTCTCACCTCCTCCCACCTCCGGTCCTCCCTCCCTCCTCTCCCCACTACTCACAGACTCTTCTCTCCCCTCCCCCTCCCTGGGTCCTCCCGGTTCCCACCTATGCGCGGAC
>NC_041380.1:466445232-466527334 GCF_002162155.2 Triticum dicoccoides | reverse complement strand
GTTCGCGGAGTTGCCATGTCCATGTACGGCGAGGGAGTTCGTCTTCCGGCTAGAAATTCCGGGGGAAGAAATCGCTGCCTCTTGGCCTGATTGGTGGGGGTTTGTTGCTGGGGAAGCAGCAGCAGCAAGGGGTTTGTCCGTCCGGTGGTTCTTCATTTTTAGTTAAAAAAATCCAAGAGGGCCGGCCCCCGGGAGGGAAATCAGGGAGAAAAATAGCATACACACATGCGACATATGGATGGTGCGGCGCCATCCCTTTTGGAGATTTTTCTTTGCTGCCCCTTAGATTTCCTTCTTTCTGGAAAGTGCGCCTTTTGGCGGTTCGAGCCGTTCGCTTCTGTTGCGAGAAATTCGAGATATTTAATAAGAAAAACCTCGTTGGTTGTTCCTATAAATAATAATTGTGGTCTCGATTGGTGGTTCTTGGGTCAGGAACTGCCTCCGGCTGCAAGTTTCCACTTATGTTCATATAGATAATGGAAGAACAGGGTTGCAAGTTTTTACTGTTATTATTATTAGGGGGGATGATTAATTACCATGCGACCGGTTGCACTTATTCTTTGGTGCTAATCGTAGCCGAACCTTCGCATCATATGTTATGTGCTATGGCTGTAGTGGGGATCAGTTCCCCACTGATGCCGTCCTTGTGTTATGCTTTTCAGTATTACAATCAAATCAATATTTTCGTTTTGGAATATGTCTGTTATCACCAACTGGTATGTGTTTCTCTAATTTTATAAATTCGATTCTGTTTACGTGTAGGTGAAGCTTGAATCTACAAGTGGTATTGTCACGGACGAGAGGTGACGTTAGGCGCAAGTGCTCGATGGCAAATCATTATGCTCCTCTCAGGGTTATTCTTCTACTGTTGTTGGTCTTCCCTTGTTTCGCCTCTGAAGCTGATATCCAGTGCTTGAGATCTGTTCAGCAGTCAGTGATTGACCCCAACGGTGTACTCAAGTCCTCATGGAATTTTGACAACGGCACTGCTGGTTTCACATGCCGATTTACCGGCGTGGAATGTTGGCACCCGGATGAGGACCGAGTTCTTTCTTTGCGCCTAGGCAACCTCGGTCTCCAGGGTTCATTTCCTCGCGGTCTTCAGAATTGTAGCAGTATGACTGGGCTGGATCTGTCAAACAACAACTTTTCAGGACCTATCCCTCAAGACATCTCCCGAGAAATACCATACTTAACATCATTGGACCTCTCCTACAATGGTTTTTCTGGCACCATCCCACCAAATATATCAAACATGACTTACCTGAACGTCCTCAATCTCCAACATAACCAGTTTAGTGGCGAAATTCCACCGCAGTTCAGTCTTCTGACTCGGTTAACTGCATTCAATGTCGCAGAGAACCGACTATCAGGGTTTATTCCATATTCATTAGGAAAAAATTTCACGGCATCGAATTTTGCCGGTAATCAAGGGCTATGTGGGGCTCCATTAGATGAATGCCAGGCTTCAGCAAAGAGCAAGAACAATGCGGCAATCGTTGGAGCTATTGTTGGCGTCGTAGTTGTGATCATAATTGTTGCAATAGTTGTGTTCGTTTGTCTGCGGAAATTACCAGCCAAGAAAGCAAAAAAGGATGAGGATGAAAATAAGTGGGCAAAGAGTATCAAAGGAACAAAAACAATCAAGGTAAACTACTTTGTTGTTTCCTTTTCTTTTATTTTGGATCGAAAGGCAATGTGCAAAACAATAACTTACTGTTGTCATGGTTTTGTCAATTATCCAGGTGTCTATGTTTGAGAATCCAGTTTCAAAGATGAAACTAAGTGATCTTATGAAGGCCACCAAACAGTTCAGCAAGGAAAACATCATAGCTACTGGAAGGACAGGGACTATGTACAGGGCAGTGCTACCTGATGGTTCTTTTCTTGCTGTCAAAAGGCTACAAGATTCACAACATTCTGAATCACAGTTCACTTCAGAAATGAAGACACTTGGCCAAGTAAGGAATCGCAACTTGGTTCCTCTACTTGGATTTTGCATTGCTAAGAAGGAGAAGTTGTTGGTGTACAAGCACACACCCAAAGGATCACTCTATGATCAGTTACATGAAGAGGGGAAAGATTGCAAGATGGATTGGCCTCTGAGGTTAAGAATTGGTATTGGTGCAGCAAAAGGTCTTGCATATCTTCACCACACTTGCAATCCTCGAATCCTTCACCGCAATATAAGCTCCAAATGCATCCTCTTGGATGACGACTATGAACCAAAGATTTCAGATTTTGGGCTTGCTAGGCTTATGAACCCCCTAGACACCCATCTCAGTACCTTTGTCAACGGGGAATTTGGAGATATTGGTTATGTGGCACCAGAGTATGGGAGCACGCTGGTGGCCACACCGAAGGGTGACGTCTACAGCTTCGGAGTGGTTCTCCTCGAGCTTATCACCGGTGAGAGGCCTACTCAGGTTTCCACTGCTCCAGATAACTTCAGGGGGAATCTAGTAGAGTGGATCACCTACCTATCCAACAATTCCATTCTCCAAGACTCAATCGACAAGTCGTTGATAGGGAAGGACAATGACAGTGAGCTGATGCAGTTCCTGAAAGTCGCATGTTCTTGCACAGTCACCACCGCGAAGGAGAGACCCACCATGTTTGAGGTTTATCAGCTGCTTAGAGCCATTGGGGAGAAGTATCATTTCTCGGCCGGGGACGACATGATGCTGCCACCTCTAAGCACAGATGGAGAAACCCCGGACGAGCTCATTGTCGCCATGTAATCACAAATTCTTATGTTGCAGATGGCAAGTATGACTGCCCGCAAGGCGTTTCCCCTGTATGGTCTTTAATATTTTTTCCATGAGCATTATTACCATGCTTCAAGTGGAGTAGCGGTACGCTGCATACGATGTATATATAGTTCTTGTAGCTTGGTTCCCTTATCCACCATTGGAAGGTGGTGCTAGTAGCAGCGAGGATAATTTTCATACTACCTGTTTAAGAATGGAGTGCCTGTTAGTTAGCTAACTCTTGAGTTACTATGTGATTATGCCATAATGGGATTGCACTCTGGGGTGAACACCCGTTATCTGGCCTTCTGGATTTGGCGAAGGCGGCGCATTCCTGAAGGCGTTGTCTTCGACTTTTTGAGTACCTTTTTTTGTAGTGCATGTGTTGCCAAGGATGTGTGTAGCAACGTTTACGAGTCGATGAGTCGTTGAAGGTTGAGACTCATAGACTAATCGTGACTAGTCTAGACTACTGCTGGACTAGTCGACATGGTACTGTAGTTCACAACTTGCAGTAATCAATTACTAAAACCTAGTATTAATATGTAATATATACTATAGAAAGTGCATTGGAGCGTCAATTTGTCCTGCAGATTAGTCCAGTAAGCATATTTCCATGTTGGATCCTTGCTCCTAGTTGGCTTCTTGCAGGATCCTTCGATGGATCATATTGCTCATTGGTCTGAGCTGCAGCTGCTGAATATAGTACTTGAGATATTTCCGGCATAGGCATTGCACTTTAGACCTGAGGATCTTGAAACTGAAGCAAACAAAACGAAATAAAGAAGAGGGCAGGGGGTAAAAATCGAATCAAAGAAGGGAAGGAAGAGAAGGGAGAAATTACTTTGCTAGTATGCTTGCTTGCTTACTGCAACCTGAGGGACGAGCGGATCCAGTAGCCAGAAGGCAGCAGAGGGAGACCGTAGGGCAGATCTAGGGAGAGCAGAAGCAATGGAGGGAAAGGGCCAGTGCAGATCCATAAAGAGCATAAGCAATGGAGGAAAGGGGCAGGGTGGCTGGCTCACTTATCCCCTCCCAATCCCTAAAAAAATAAAAAAATTGAGTCGAACGACTCAAGGTGCACGACTAGTCTAGACTAGTCTACGACTAGTCCTTCGACTCCTCGACTCGGCGAACTAGTCTACACGAGATTTCTAGTCGACACCCAGAATGCGACTCATAGACTAGTCTAGCGACTAGTCTCGACTAGTCCCTCGACTCGTAATCAATGGTGTGTAGGGTGCCCTTGGTCGCCTTGAGGACACTTTGGGCGTCATGTTATTTGTTCTCTCTTTTATTTAATAATTTGTCCCTGTGCATCCTCAATGTCTAGACTAGTTCTTGATTTACAAACTGAGTGTGTATTGTCCTTTATTGAGAAAAAAAAATATATAAGGCGCGAATGTCTGAAATGGTACCTTGCGGTGCTCCCTTCGTTCAGAAAAGTGGGTGTCTCTCAAGCTTTTCGAAACTTTTATTATATGGAAAATGATATGCTGAATGAAAATATTAACATTGGTTTTATCAGCCATAATTACTCCTAATCATATCCTGAAATTGGTTACTTGCAAAAAAAAGGGTTTCTGTAGTATGCCGTGATTGAAATAATTTAAAATTTCAAATTGTAGACCAGGAAAAGGAGGATCAAGTTAGCACTTGATCCAAAGGTCCTGACGTAGGTGTTGTGTGCTGAAACATGTTTCAGAATTCAGACTAGAGCAAAAAAACAAAAAAATCCCAATGATAAAAGTAGTACATGTGACGTATGCGTTGTGGACTGAAATCTGACCCACATTTTGTTATTTACCAATCAACGTAAAGGGGGGACAAGTTGAAGCAACGAAAAGAAATAACACCGATCCAATTTAGCTAGTGATTACATTTGTTAACAGCTCAGTCAATCGCAGCAAGGCTACAAACAGAAAGAGAAAGAGTAATGAGAATGTACATCAGCCAAAAGGGCACATTAGTTACATACAGAACGTATGAGTATACTAGAATTTCACACATTACATACATACAGGAGGGATACAGATCCATCCGGCATCTCTCATCTTGCATACTAGAATTTCACACACAAATGGCAGACATCGACTATGTAATCTGAAATGCACATACCGCGTCGATTCTATCTGATCATTTCATAGGAAAGGTGGCATTCTTGAACGGCGACAACGAACTGAATGATAACGGCATCGGATGCACCAACACAACGAGCCTCTGGTCAATGGATCCGTTTAATCGGGATATGAGCTATTTTATCCCATTCTGGCCCGTCCTTGAGCTGCAGCTGGTTCAACAGCGCTGGCTTGCACCCAATCAGATCAAGAACTTGCAGTGAAGACGGGAAGCCGTTTGGCAGCGACTCCAGCCCCGTGCAGCACATTATGTTCAATTTTCTCAGAGAACTGAGGCTGATGAAGTCGGCAGGGAAAGACTCTAAGGTGAGCTTGGAGCAATTGTCGACCGACATGCTTTCCAGTGCTGCAAAACTCGCCAAGGAATGCAGAGAGGACAACTTGGAGCACTGTCGAATGTGCAACGTCGTCAATCCGCTCGAACTCTCAACATGTGGAAGAGATGTTATGTTGCTGCAGTTGTCTATCTCCAGAGAGGTGAGTGATCGTAAACCTCGCAAACAAGTACCCAGCTGCTTATCTGTTATGTCTAGATGGGATATATGCAGCTTCTTCAGTGAGATAAGTGCCTGAAGGTCCTCAAAATTTACGCCTTGGCAGCGCCGCAGAGTCAAAACTGCGACTGCTTCCACCTGTTGCCGGTGCAGCAAACCTATTGTAAGGATGGTGGCACAACATGTCTCTAGTGCAACACTGCAAGCTCTCGACGATGATGAGAAGGATAGCTTCATGTGTGAAGCAAACCCTGTGTTTCGGACAGTGACCTTCCTGATGGACTGAGCGAAAGGAGGCACTTTAACCAATTTGGGACAGTTCAAAAGATTCAGCTTACGGAGCCTGGGAAAAACATTGGTCATGCTCTCTTCTTTGGTCCACTCAACCCACTGTGGCATATCATCAAATTCAAGTTCTGCCAGACATGGAAATGCAATCAACTTGGTTCCATAGAACTCACTGCCAATCTGTCTCAGTGAGCACATCTCTTTCAAATGCAAAACCTTCAGGCAGGGAAGCTGCCCAAGAGGAGGCAGGACCTCCCACTTCCTACAGTTGGTCAAATATAAAGATTTAAGTAGGCACGGTGTACTTCCCTCCTTCAACTTGAAGCTCATGTCCAACCAACACGGTGACTTATCACCATGATATCTTCTGATACGGACCTCTTCAACATGCGGGTGCGGTTCAAGGCCTTCTAACACTTGAGCATCGACAGAAGGGTCACTCTTACCAGTGGAATTCCATTCTAGTTCCAGCACCTTAATACCCTGTTTCTTTCTCAGGCCAGCTTTGCTGGCCTCTTGTTTACTGGATACAACATCAAGGTTCTTGATATGGAGCTTTCTGCAGAGACCATTCATATCATACAAATCTTCCAACGTATGACCTTTTTCCCTTTTAACATGGAACTCAATTGATCCCTGGAGATGAATCAGTTCCCCAATACCCACAACTTTCGACGTACTTGCCCTGTCCATATCCAGATGGCGCAAATATTTCAAGTTCCGCATATCTTTCGGAAACTGCTCGGGGCGGCACCTCTTAGGGATACTTAGGGTCTGAAGAAGGAACAGTTTTGTCAATGACTGTGGAAGCCTTGTAATTGTCTTGCAAAGAGCAAGGTATCTGAGGTGCATCAGTTGACCAATTTTATCCGACAGATCAACCATATCGCAGCCATCCAAACCAAGCACACGGACACCCTTCAATTCTTTGAGGATATCATCTGGCAACTGACTGAGAGAAGACGAGGAATGCTTTAGAATTATGAACATGCGCAATCTTTTGAGCTCGCACCGGCCTTTGAGCTGCGTGACAGCATCAGCAGTAACGGATAAGTGCCGAACTGTACGAGGTATCTGCTTCTCCTCAGCACTCTCAACTCTTGCACAGTCAACTCGTGAGACACTCTCTGCCAGGTCATGCATCAGGTCATGAATGTAATAGTAATTCTGATGGCCCTCTTTGCGTTCATGGAAGAAGGACCCCTGCACAAGTTGATCAAAGTACTCCTTCCCTACATCCTCCAGTTTCCTCCCATCAGCTTCAGCTGGCCGGATGAAATCCAGGGCCATCCAAATCTTAACCAACTTGTCACGCCTGAACCGCCAGTTCTTCGGAAATATGCTGCAGATTGCAAAGCATGGCTGCAGGTGCTCCTGCAGGTTCCGGTAACACAGCTCTAGCGTTGAGGTTACATTGGCATAGCTTTCCATCTCCGAGATCCTCTTCCAGTGACTGATACTCCGGGAAGCCTTGAGCATCCCGCCGACGACCTTGGCAGCCAATGGCAACCCCTTGAGCTTGTGAACAAGCTGCTCTCCAATTGCCTGCAACGCCGGATGCTTGTCAGCGCTGTCATTGCTGAAAGCAATCCTCGTGAACAGCGACCAGACATCCGCAAACGCCAGTCCGTCCAACGGGACCAGCTTGCTCGCCTTCAGCAGGTTTGCTACAATCTTTTTCCTGGTGGTGACCATGATCTTGCTGCCGGGCTGGCCACATCTGAGAGGAGCCAAGACCTCGCTCCAGTTATCCTCGTCCATGCCCCCTTTGTTCCAGACATTGTCGAGAACCAGCAGGAACCTCTTGGATGACACGGCATCCTCGAGCCGCCTCTGGAGACAGTCAAAGTTGTTCATGTTGTCAGGAACTTCTACCCCAGCAGACTGCAGGATTTGCTTCACGAGCCCGACCTTGTGGTAAGTGGCAGAAGGACACACCCACATCACCAGATTGAATGTTTCCTTCACCAAATCGTCGTGGAGCAGGACGCGCGCCAGCGTGGTCTTCCCCATCCCGCCGAGCCCAATGATCGCGGCGACGGGGATGGCGGCGGCGCGCGGATCTGCGCGGTCGGGCGGACTGGCGGCGACCAGCCAAGAGACCATCTTCTTCCGCTCCGCGTCGCGCCCAAACACCTCGCTGTCCTCCAGCAGCGAGCCTGTGGCCGGGCCGACCGGGGTGGGCGGGTGGCCGCTCAACTCGCCGGACCACGACGGCTGGAGGCCTGCCGCCTGCATCAGCCGCCCGGAGCTGTCGTTGATGCCGTCCAGCTTCTTGATGACGCCCTTGAGCCTGTTTAGCGACTCGTCGGTGCCGACGAGCTGCTTGCCGATCTTGACGAGGGGGGAGCGCGGGGGGCCGAGCGTCCGGTACTCGAACTCGTCGACGACCTCGTCGGCCTCGTAGACGGCGTCCTTGAGCTGCAGCAGCCACCGGTCGAGGTCGCCGCCGCCGCGGCTCCGCTCGACGGCGCTCGCCACGGCGCGGAGCTGCGTGAGCGCCCCGTCCAGCTGCTGGAGCGCATCAGGGACGCCGCCGTTGAGCCACCTGATCCGGTCGGCGGCGCAGGACTTGGCCTTGTCGACGACGATCCGTATGACCGGGCACACCAGCCAGCCGGCCACCGCCTCCGCCATCTCGCCGGCCGGTCGTCGGGAGCCGAGGGGATTGGGAGGAGTTGACGAGACGAGGGGTCAGCGGCTAGGTGGAGCCTCCTCCGGGCCGTTCGAGGGGTTTTGGATTGTCAGGCCGTGGAAATTTCGGACGCTTCGCCATGTGGTTTTCGGGGCTATTTCTCGCATTGGCGACGCCGACGCCCGACGGGCTCGAAACTTGGCTGGGTCGCGTCGCCTCCGCGTGGGGAATGACGGACGGGACTACCGGAGTCACTGGCCACTCGAATCTACTCGACGGCACTACAGATTTCCTGCTGCAGGACCCTTACATGGCGCGGACCCACAAAATAACTGCTGTTTCGCGAGAAAAGGGTACTACCACGAACAGGGATGACATCGTAAATGCGTCCGATCCTTAAAAAAATTCGCGAGGTTGGCAACGCCCGTGGCGCCGTTGTCCCTCGCCTCCTGGTCTCGGGTGAAACCCTACGATCTCTGGATTGGGGCAGCGATGGCGCGTCAGCGTTATGTACTTCTTGAAGGCGTCGTTTTGGGTGATCATCGGTCCGGGATTTGGCATGGTGTTGGTCGGCTTCTTTAGTAGGGTTCATGCTCGACAGCTGCGGTGGGCTTCTGGGTCTTGACCGAAAACGGTGGCGATGTATGGGTTTCTTTCAGAGGTGAGGTCGCCAGGGCGGTCACTCTCTCGGCAACTGGTTCATTGGTTCCAGTGTGCTCGGGGTGAGCTGCTTTGCTTGCTGATGGGTCGACGTCCTTTGATCCAGGACGAGAGGGCGGGGGTGCCCTCTTCGGCGGCAGATTCGGATGGTGAACCGAGTGGCCATGGGAGACGACGAAGCATGGCTCTCCTCTGGCGACGATTAGCTCCCTTGTTGCGGGCGTCTCCATGTCATGATATGTAACCGTCGTGGGCTTCGAAGTACTTTTGGGTTCTTCGGAGCTCGTTAGCTGTTCCGTAGTGCTTTGTATCCGTGTTGATTGTATTTTCCGTTTCCTGTTGTCCTGTTGGTTGTAAGGTGTGGTTATTGCTTTATATATAAAGCGGGGCGAAAGCCTTTTTCGGTAAATTGCCCCTCCGACCCGTGAAAACATAGTTTTCTCCCACCCCGTCGGTGCCTGTATCTCGCGAAAGCGGTTGGCTGGAGGGACATTTTAGCGCGCGTTCCCCGCCCCCATCCTGCAGCCACCCGGCACCGTTGCTGCCCGTCCCGCCGCCTTCGATTCCGGCTATATCCACCGATGGAATCACGCCGCTAGGCCACCACGCGCCCCGGATCCGCTGAGCCGAGCCCCCCCGGGTCGCCGCCGCCCCGGATCGATCGCCGCCAAGTCGCCGCCCGCGCCGGATTTCCTGACAGGTTGACTCCATGGGTGAAGCCAACAAAAGTGTGAGTCCGATCGGATCTTGCCTAGGCAGGCCTAGTGCGTAGAGCCGGCTCGCCGATGTCGGAGACGATGTTCGGCTCGGGACCAAATTTGCCAATTATGCCGATGAAGGCATGGATCTTGCCGAAGGGGACCCAGTACCCATACTTGATTGAGTCGGCCTCCGGACCCAGACCGAGTCGTTGATGTAGAGCTTGTGAAAGGATTGATATAGTTGACTAGAGGGGAGGGGGGTGAATAGGCAACTAACAATTTTAGCCTTTCTTTACCAAATTAAACTTTGCATCAAAGTAGGTTGTCTAGATATGCAACTAAGTGAGCAACCTATATGATGCAACAACAACAAGCACAAGAGCAAGCAAGGGATACAACACAATATAGCTTGCACAAGTAAAGGTGAGAGATAACCAAGAGTGGAGCCGCTGGAGACGAGGGTGTGTTACCGAAGTTCCTTCCCTTTGAGAGGAAGTACATCTCCGTTGGAGTGGTGTGGAGGCACAATGATCCCCAAGAAGCCACTAGGGCCACCGTATTCTCCTCACGCCCTCACACAATGCAAGATGTCGTGATTCCACTATTGGTGCCCTTGGAGGCAGCGACCGAACCTTTACAAACAAGGTTGGGGCAATCTCCACAACTTAATTGAAGGCTCCCAACGACACCACGAAGCTTCACCGCAATGGAATATGGCTCCGCAGTGAACTCAACCGTCTAGGGTGCTCAAACACCCAAGAGTAACAAGATCCGTAAGGGATTAATGGGGGAATCGAATTTCTCTTGGTGGAAGTGTAGATCAGGGACTTCTCAACCAATCCCTAGAAAATCAACAAGTTTGATTGGCTAGGGACAAAGATCAGACGAAAATGGAGCTTTGAGCAACAATGGAGCTTGGGGAGGGAAGAGGTGGTCAACTTGGGGAAGAAGACCCCCCTTATATAGTGGGAGAAAGGATCCAACCGTTACCCACTTACTCAGCCGGCGACAGGTGGTACTACCGCACATACCCACGGTATTACCACACGGGCGTGTGGTACTACCGCTAGGCTGTGCGGTACTACCGCTCGTGCGGCAGGGGCCAGACGAGGCCCTGTTGCGTATAGCAATGAGCGGTAGAACCGCCGGAGAGGTACTACCGCGTGCCCTTGTGGTACTACCGCAAGGCAGGGTTCACTCTGGGCTGGGAAGGCACAGACTAATAAAATTACATCCGTGGCTACTTCCGTTGAGTTTCGGTTTGTGCGAAAATCCAGCACGGTACTACAACTCGCAGGGAACGGTACTACTGCGTAGGGTGCGGAAGTAAAAAATTACTTCCCCCTACTTCCGCGCATGCCACCCTTTTGGGCTAGAGGGCACGGTACTACCGCGCTAGGAGCGGTACTACCGCTGCCAAGGGCGGTACTACCGTGGGCCGCTGCAGTACTACTGCTTCCTTGAGCAGTACTACTGCACGCCACAGAACAATAGCACTTGGAGGCCTTCATCTTCGCAACGACAAGGGAAAACGACTGGTGCTCCAAGTAAAAGGTGGTGGAAAGGAACATATGTGTATGTGTTGATTCCACCCTAACCTTTTCGAAGCGGACCCCTCTTAATAGTACGACTTTCCTATGTCTTAAATCCACCAAAAAGAAACATAGAGAAACGCCGTCTTCGATAGGCTCCGAGGGGCACCGAATCGTCTTGTGCCTAGACATGAGATATCTGAAATGCTCAATGCACATGATTAGTCTGCAAATGCATTGTCATCAATCACCGAAACCACTCAGGGAGAAATATATCCTTACAATCTCCCCCTTTTTGGTGGACTGATGACAATACGGGATTTGCGCATAGGGATATAAAATGAACATAAGCAAACCCAACATCTATAAAATATAGACAAGCTCCCCCTAGATGTGTGCACTCTATAGAAATGCTTTGGACTGCACGGCACACATATTAGGACCAACACTCCCCCTATATTTTATAAACAACGCAATCCTTGCAACAATATGAATGACATTAAGCATCTATACCAATATAAAAAGACCCAGTGAGGCAGATCCAACAGATCTCGGCCATCCATTCGCATTCATCCAACAGTTGTTATTGTCCTAATGGTGAGCGACTAAACGCGTTTAGTGCTAAACACAACTTTCTCTTCTGTGATCACCTTCCTTTGGGACGAAAGGAAAGAAACTGCCCACGATCAGTCAAGAAAGAAAGAAAGGAAAGTACTTTCTCTTCCATGATCACATTCCTTTGGCACGAAAGGAAATAAACTGCCCAAGTCAATCAAGAAAGAAAGAAAGGAGAGTAACTGCTGCATCATCGCATCGCCCCAATCGCCTCCGATCGCTGCACCTTCACGACACCTCCCCCATCGCCTCGAGCCGCTGCACCTTGAAGGATGCCGCCTCTCCCATCTTTGTGTTGCCCCAACCCATCGCCTCGCCTTGCCTCAGCCGTCGGCGGCGCCGCCTCCCTACCCCGCTTGGCCGGTCGTTGGCGGCGATGCCTCCTCCTACACCACCTGGCTTGGCTGCCAGGGACGGCACATCCTCTTACAGCCAGCCATTTGGAAGCCGCCTCCTATACCGCCTAGCAGGTCGTCGGGGACGCCTCATGTTCGTCGGTGTTATTCACCGTCCATCCGGGCGGCTCCACAGAAAACTGCCTCACTAGCTTCGCAGCCTCGACATCCTCCAACCGGATCCTTTGATCTCCTTCTTGGCGGGGAGAATGGCGAGCAATAGAGTCGGCGGTGGTCTCCCTGTTCGGCTCTCACTCTATCTTTCATGCTTGGTGCCCTTCCAAGGTCGACATCGAGCAGGTGTCGGCTGACGCTGCCCCCCGGGTTCTCAGCTTCCACAGGGTGCATCCACCCGGCCGGGAACCAACCCAGGCTCAAGCGACGACCATGGCCATTGGATCTATCATTGTG
This sequence comes from Triticum dicoccoides, assembly GCF_002162155.2. Classification (NCBI taxonomy): domain Eukaryota; kingdom Viridiplantae; phylum Streptophyta; class Magnoliopsida; order Poales; family Poaceae; genus Triticum; species Triticum dicoccoides. The sequence continues at coordinate 466,514,715 of NC_041380.1, read as the reverse complement.
TTAAGTTTGGCCAGTTACATGCCCTTGCCACGCACCAGCCGCCAGGTGTCATATTGATATGATGTCTTTTTCTATTCTGTTGTGTTTATATCTGACCGGACTCGCCTTTTCAGCTAATTAGCAATTTCAAATGTATAGACGTCTACCTATGCATTTGTTCTCACCAAGATGAAGGGAACTGCATAGTATTGTCCATATGAAAAAATCAAGTCAATGTGATTAATCAAGTACATTCACAAGCAGACCGGTATAAAATTGAACTTCCTGTTATCATGTAGATGATTATTATTTCATTTTGCCTTACTATAAAGGTGCATATTAATGATCTTATAGATGTTGTTACTTATATGAAAGGGCACAAAAATAGCGTAGATAGTAGTACTGCAAATCTTGGAGTGGTTGCTATGCTGAAGCTAATATTCTGAACCTGAGGTGACAAGATGTAGGATCTTTGCTGGTTGCAAGAAGCCCCATTTGAGAGGTCTATCATATTGGTGAAGGAAAATTGATAACTCATTGCTCAGGTCTTATCTTTTTTAGAAGATAGTCAGCGATGTCACTACAATAAATTCAGAGATGACGTATTTATCGTATGTAACTTATGGTAATCTGGAAAAAAACATCGTGACAACTAGCCATTGGTAAGTCTATGTGCTCTACTTTTTTCCTTCTACTAGGCATCAAGATCAGTAAAATATCTTCATGCTTCTCCAATCATACTAGAGTTACTAAAAGATTAAGTCGACAATATTTCTTTCACTTTTGTGTATAATCCATTGTGCACAAAATAGTGGGTCGGATGATTGATTTCACTGAAATTTGCGCGTACTTAAGTCATGGCTTATGCAAAGTTAATTTACAGTTTTATTTTGCGAAAATGCCAAACGGAGACCGAGCTCCATGGAGGCCTTTATTTGAAAACATCAAAATTTGAACTTTTCAAATTCAAAAAATTCTATAAAAAAATACACATATACCTAGATACATAATGTACATGTGTGGAATTTTTCAGATGGAAAACCATTAAAATGTGAGCTACACAAAAAGACAAATCTGGGGCTTTTAGCATATGTATTGTTCACCTTCAAAGTCCATGGTTTTTTTGTGCAGCTCGCAATTCAAGATATTTCATCCTGAATTTTTTCACACATGCACTTTACATCCTTGCATATATGTGTATCTTTTTTTGATTTTTTTAAAACTGAAATTTATGAAAAATATCTAAATAAAGGGCTCCATGGAGGTCAGTCTCCGAAATGCCCTGCTCTTTATTTTGTTACTATTAAATACTTCATAAGTCTGTGTTTTGTGTAATTGATTGAATGTGTTTTTTTTGTGGTTTCATATGATGAGTTTGTCAAGATCGGGATTAAGTATAGGCATGTGGTATTAGGTATCACCTGCTATTAAATAACATTCATGGATCAAATGTAGTGATATTAATTCATTTCTTAATACTTCATCAATTTGGCAAATGTCGGAGATAATTGAAGGTTGCACATATGTCCGCATATAACCACTATGACACAAATATACTATTAGAGATGTGTTCTCCGAAGGACAAAGGGCATCTTGTTGCAAGATGAGAGGCTTAAGAAGATTAAACGTGCGTTGCACGTGCGAATTTACTAGTGAAGGCAAGGTAAAGAAATGAGCATGAAGTAAAGGGCACAAGATAGTATAAGCTCACAATCTACTCAACATACTAGATAATACGGTAAGACAATAAGATAAGTTGAGGACATATTTCTTACACCATATGATAGTCTCCTGGACTCACACGAACACAACCACAAACCAACAAGCCAAAGCAGTGAAGGTTCAACAGAATGAAAGCAAAGCGAAACAAGACATGACACAAGACTCGCAAACACGACACAAGACTCGCAAATCCTACACTCTCTCCCTCTTTGGCATTGAGACACCAAAAAGGCAGAGAGGACACCTACGACACAGGTGTTGGTAGAACTCTAAGGCATCACCAGTCATGTTCCTCCTCCTTAGACCCCTCAACAGCACGGGATGAAGAGGGAACTCCAGTCTCCTCCTCTGACTCACTCCACCGGCAGTGTTGTCTGGTCCACTGCTCCTCATCTGTGATCCTCTCCTCAGAGCCATCCTGGACCTCAAGGCCAACCTGTCTCATAATAGCCTTGTCGCGACTCGAGCCATGTTGGCGTTCACATGAGTCCGGTACTGTCCCTTGGCCTGCGTGCAGAACAAAGCCTTCATCTTGGCCTCAAGCTTCTTAGCCCAAGTGGGCTCAGTAGAGGGAGGAGTGTATCCCTCAGAACTGTCCTCAGCCGCCTCCTCCTCCTCAAAATCATCCTCATCCACATCCATCCTAGCAGCCTCTGCCTCCGCCCGTGTAGTGGTGTTAGCCCACTTGCTCTTGATGCGTAGCTTGATAGGCTCATGGCGAATCTAGTTGGGAGCATGAAACTCTTCACCTGGAAAGAGCTTCTCCCAAGTCTTCGAGATCAAGAAAAACAGGTAAGGTCCATAGATGGGCACCGTATGATTGAACACAGCAAACTGCAGCTCACACCACATGATATGTGAGACATCAAGTGGTTCCGTCTGTTGGAGACGCGCCTTCTCACAGACGAGCATCATATCCACAAGATAGGCATGCACCTTGTCCTTGTTGCCTCTGCGAGGAAAGAGTGAGTTGCAGAAGATCCGATGCATGATGTCAAAGAATGGGTTCAGCACCCAAGTCTTCTTGTCATTAGCTAGCTTCTTCTCAACAAGGTAGGGTAGAATCTTGGTCTTGTTGGCCGACTCAGGGTTGGCATGTGGGCGGACACCAACGGGCACATTGAGCCCCTCATCACGAACATGCAACAACTCCATGAACTCCCACTACTGCTGGATGCTGCTGACGCGACACTACGACCAGAGACCCTTTGACGAAACTATGTGTGATGCATTAATCACAAACGGGGATGTAAAAAAACCGTCAAAAAATGTGCAGAACATTGGTGATGGCAGAGCCATCAAACATGATTTAGATTTTAGTTGCGTGTGTGATTCAGGGCACACGGTTAACCCGTTCGAACTGTTTGCGATGAGGCAGAACAACAAAAACGGGCAGCCATATCAATGTGTATGCGATACACGGTATACCATTCGCTCCGATGAACTATTTGCTATTAGGGAGTGCAACAGAAACGGTTAGCCAGATCAAGGTGTGTGTGATATAGGGCATACGGTTCACTCGGACAAACTATTTTTGATTAGCGAACACAACATAAACGGTTCAACTTAACAAGATGTGTGTGATACGTGGCAAACAGCCGACTCGGATAAACTGTTTGCGATGAGAAATTACAACATAGATGGTTAATATAGTTAGTTCGTGTGCGATTTTGTGTGTACAAAAAACTTTGAAAAATGCAAACTAGTTGCTTGCGGTGTCTAGGAGTATCGCACATGATGTGTCTGCGAGTACTCACGTGCGATGATTAGTAAGTTACACATACATTTCCTTATGTTAACACTTGTGTGATAAATAACACGTGGCACCGGATACGGTATTCGGGTTGTGTGTGTGCTCCACTTAGTCTTCCTACACTCCAGCGAATGCTTCCCGCGCTCCAGCAAATGCTTCCTGCGCTCCAGCAAATGCTTCCCGTGCTCCACATGGGTGAATTGTAAAATCCACGCCTCTTCCCTCACCGGTTTCCTGCTACCAGCTAATGTCTTCTGCATATAATCCAGGCGGCAACACACCACCGCAACACTCTGCGCGGATCTAGTCCTCGGCCATCTACCATTAGTTATTCCAAGCATGCCAAGCAATGACCAAAGCTTTGACGTCGACGCCTACCTGCATTACATCTTCGGTGAGGACAACGAGCCGGGGCAGGTCGGTGAGCAAGAGCTTCACCGCCGGTGCAGGCACCATGGCCCATCGGCAACGATATCGGCGTGATAGTCCTTGGGAGCACAATCGACATATTGCAGAGGAGGTGTCATGAGCAGCTTCCCATCCACCGTGCCAAAGATCCAGAGCTGCTCGGTGGCATGATTGACGACCCACCCAAAGAGCCGCCGTCACTAGTGCTCATCGAGAGCCTGATGCCCCGCAAGGAATGGGCATAGGACCTCTGTGATTTAGTCAAGACACAGGCAGCCTGCGGCTTCACCATTGCCGCGACGGCCGTGCCAACCTCGATCCCGATGATGTGGTGGCCAAGCTCGAGCACATCCTTGGTGGAGTTGACGTCCTCGATGAAGTAGAACATGGCCAACGCGATATCTTGAGGATGCAGGTGATGGACGGAATTTGCTACTAGGCCAGAGACATGGAAATGGAGCGGTTCCGCGGAGTTTTCATGCGCGTGATTGCATGCTCTCAAGCTCTTCTGGAAGAGGCCCAACAGCCCCAAGAGCCTCCCAGTGCCAGCAGCTCCATAGGCAGAGGCGGGTCGGGACACTTGGAGTGAACGGCCGCAAGGGTGCCATGCTGATCATGGAGTCTGAGAAGACCATCGTCGGAAGGTCGCTACCTCAGCCTTTTAGCTTATATTTTATTATAATTGTATGCATATGTAGGTCGTGAGTGTTCTGGGCCTTCAGGATCCCGACCTTGTGGTAAGCGGCAGAAGGACACACCCACATCACCAGATTGAATGTCTCCTTCACCAAATCATCGTGGAGCAGGACGTGCGCCAGCGTGGTCTTCCCCATCCCACCGAGCCCAATGATCACGGCGACGGGGATGGTGGCGGCGCGCGGATCTGCGCGGTCGGGCGGGCTGCCGGCGACCAGCCAAGAGACCATCTTCTTCCGCTCCACGTCGCGCCCAAAAACCTCGCTGTCCTCTAGTAGTGAGCCTGTGGCCGGGCCGACCGGGGTGGGTGGGCGGCCGCTCAACTCGCCGGACCACGACAGTTGGAGGCCTGCCGCCTGCATCAGCCGCCCGGAGCTGTCATTGATGCCGTCCAGCTTCTTGATGACGCCCTTGAGCCTGTTTAGCGACTCATCGGTGTCGACGAGCTGCTTGCCGATCTTGACAAGGGGGAGCGCAGGGGGCCGAGAGTCCGGTACTCGAACTCGTCGATGACCTCGTCGGCCTCGTAGACGGCATCCTTGAGCTGCAGCAGCCACTGGTCGAGGTCGCCGCCGGCGCGGCTCCGCTCGACGGTGCTCGCCATGGCGCGGAGCTGCATGAGCGCCCCGTCCAGCTGCTGGAGCGCATTGGGGACGCCGCCGTTGAGCCACCTGATTCGGTCGGCGGCGCAGGACTTGGCCTTGTCGACGACGATCCGTATGACTGGGCACACCAGCCAGCCGGCCACCGCCTCCGCCTCCGCCATCTCGCCGTCCGGGCCGTTCGAAGGGTTTTGGATTGTCAGGCCGTGGAAATTTCGGCCGCGTTGCCATGTGGTTTTCGGGGTTACTGGCCACTCGAATCTACTCGATGACACTTCAGATTTCCTGTTGCTAGACCCTTACATGGCGCAGACGCACAAAATAACTGCCAGTTTTGCGAGAAAAAAATACCCCAAACAGACATGTAAATGCGTCCGATCCTTAAATTTTTTTGAGGGCGTGGTAAATTGCCCCTCCGACCTATGAAAACATAGTTTTCTCCACCCCGTCGGTGCCTGTATCTCGCGAAAGCGTTTGGCGGGAGGGACACTTCAGCGCGCACTCTCCTTCTCCATCCCGCAGCCACCAGGCACCGTCGCTGCCCGTCCCGCCGTCTTCGATTCCGTCCATATCCGCCGACGGAATCATGCCGCTGGGCCACCACATGCCCCGGATCCGCCGAGCCAAGCCTCCCCGGGTCGCCGCCGCCCCGGATCGATCGCCGCCATGTCTCGCCCGCACCGGATTTCCTGACAGGTTGACTCCATGGGTCCTGCCTGGCCGGGTCTGGTGCGGAGAGCCGACTCACCGATGTTGGAGAGATGTTCGGCTCGTGACCAAATTCTCCAATTATGTCGATGAATACATGGATCTTGCCGAAGGGGACCCGGTACCCATACTCGATTGAGTCGGCCTCCAGACCCAGTCCGAGTCGTCGATGTAGAGCTTGCCGCGGTGACTCTTCGTCATTCGCCCGATCGTGTATCCCTCGATCCCTGGTGGGCGCCAACTGTCATGGTTTTGTCACGGTAGATGTCCTCGTGAAAGGACTAAGTATGGAGGCCATCTGTAGGATCGAAAGTATGTCTAGAGGGGGGGGGGGTTAGACTACTTGACCAAATAAAAATCTAGCCTTTTCCCAATTTTAGTTCTTGGCAGATTTTAGCAACATAACACAAGTCAAGCAATCAACCTACACATGTGAATTCTAAGAGTATAGCAGAGGAATGTAAAACAATTGCATATGAAGGTAAAGGAAGGAGTTTGGAGGGAGCAAATGCAATGTAGACACGGAGATTTTGGCGTGGTTCCGATAGGTGGTGCTATCATACATCCAAGTTGATGGAGACTTCAACCCACGAAGGGTAACGGTTGCGCGAGTCGATGGAGGGCTCCACCCACGAAGGGTCCACGAAGAAGCAACCTTGTCTATCCCACCATGGCCGTCGCCCACGAAGGACTTGCCTCATTAGGGTAGATCTTCACAAAGTAGGCGATCTCCTGGCCCTTACAAACTCCTTGGTTCAACTCGACAATCTTGTCGGAGGCTCCCAAGTGACACCTAGCCAATCTAGGAGACACCACTCTCCAAGAAGTAACAAATGGTGTGTTGATGATGAACTCCTTGCTCTTGTGCTTCAAATGATAGTCTCCCCAACACTCAACTCTCTCTCTCATAGGATTGGATTTGGTAGAAAGAAGATCTGAGTGGAAAGCAACTTGGGGAAGGCTAGAGATCAAGATTTATGAGGCTAGAATGGAATATCTTGACCTCAACACAAGTGTAGGTGGTTCTCTCTTAGAAAATATGTATTGGAAGTGTAGGCATGTTTTGATGGCTCTCTCCATGAATGAAGAGCGGGTGGAGGGGTATAAATAGCCTCCACACAAAATCTAACCGTTACACACAAATCACCAAACTCGGTGGGACCGAATCATGAAACTCGGTCAGACCAATTTAGTTCAAAATGTGAACGTTAGGATTCTCGGTGGGACCGACATGTCAACTCGGTGGGACCGATTTCGTTAGGGTTAGGGCATAATGTAATCTAGGTGAGACCGATTACACAAACTCAGTGAGATCGATTTTGGTAATGGACTAACAGAGAGTTGGTCAGGCAAACTCGGTGGGACCGATTCGCTCATCTCGGTTGGACCGAAGTGTTACGAAAGGGAAACATAGAGTTTACATTACAATCTCGGTGGGAGCGATCGCTCATCTCGGTTTGACTGAAACGTTACGAAGGGAAACGGAGAGATTACAATCCCATCTTGGTGAGACCGAGATCCGTATCGGTGAGACCGAAAAGACTAGGGTTTCTGGTAGTGGCTATGTCAACTGAACTTGGTGGCGCCGGATAGAAAGAATCGGTGGGGCCGAGTTGGATATTTGGTGTGGGACATATGTGGATATGAGAAAGTAGTGGAGGGTTTTGGAGCATATCACTAAGCATTTTGAGCAAGCACCTCATTAAGCAACACCTCATCCCTTCTTAATAGTATTGGCTTTTCCTATAGACTCAATATGATCTTGGATCACTAAAATAGAAAATGTAGAGTCTTGTGCTTTGAGCTTGAGCCAATCTTTTATCCTTAGCATTTTGAAGGGTCCACTTTCTAATCCATGCCATGCCAACCATTGAGATTTCCTGAAATATTCATCTTGGAATAGCATTAGCTCAATGAGCTATATGTTGTTAGGAATTACCAAAACCACCCAGGGATAGTTGCACTTTCAATCTCCCCCTTTTTGGTAATTGATGACAACATATAGATCAAAGCTTCGACAAATGATAAATAAGATTGAAAAGACATCACCGCTTTGAGAAGTATGTGATAAGCAAGAGATCCCCGTAAATTTGTGCATTATTTAATATTTGCTCTTGAATGCAAATGCACAATCGATTAGGATCATGGGTTAGTCTTCCATGTCACATACATCTTGGTGGAGCGCTCAAAATGATCGAGATTAAAAGCATGCACTCATCACCAAGCAAGTGAATGATCATATAAGGAATATAAAAGATAGCATCATTCAACCAAACATTAAGGGTAGCATATGATCAAACACATGATCAACAAGTATCTCACAAGTAGCTCACACAAGCACACAATAAAGTTTCAACCAAACCAAATAAGCAAGAGAGTAAAAACCAACACTCTCTCTCTCGAAGCCTATGATCTATACATTTTTCTCCCCCTTTGGCAACAAGTTACCAAAAAGTTCAAAAATGCATAGTGCTAAACGACTCCCAGGCTTGATCTTTGAGAGGTGGTGTAGAGAGAACTCCAAGGACGAAGGCTTCCGATGAAATAGTTGGAGCAGATGGAGTGGGTCCTGGAGCTGTGGCTGCTGGTGCTGACACTGAAGCTCGAGTATCTGTCACAGGCACTGCAGCAGACCTTGGACCTCGTGGCACTCGCTTGAAAGCATCAGTAGTAGACTTGCCCTTCCTCTCCTCCGCTTCCTCCTGTAGCTGCTCAACTGCAGTTTGGATCTCAGTTACCTTGACATCCAGATCATAGAACTTCTGCTCAACGATCCTCTCCAAACTCTCCTGGTTCTTAGTCAGGGTGGCCAAGCCCTTATCAATCCTTAGGGTGGATTGGATCATATATCCAAGTTCATCTTGTTTGGATTTCAAGAACACTTGAGATGCCTCTTCAACAGTTGGCATCTTTGCAGCTTTCTCTGCCTTTGCCTTCTCTCTCTTCTCATGCGCTTGAGCTGAAGATGGTTCATTTTCATCCATCACTACTGTATTATCTTCAAATTCAGGATAGATGGGCAGGTGCTCCTTGTCCAAAAGATATGTGCCCGTGCCCATCTTTGAGTTAATGAGCTCCTGAATGTGTGGAGCATACCCACAACTTCTCTTCTGATCAGCAGCAGTCCTCTTGATTGTCTCAACAATCAGACTCATAACCTTCAACTTCTGTGGGACATCAAATATGTGCAGTAAGTTGATGGCATGTCCTCTGATCATCTTGTGATCACCTGACTTGGGTAGCAGTGTGTGCCTTAATATCCAGTTGATTGTAGGCAGACCAGACAACAGGTAATGGATAGATCCAAACTTATGTGTATCCAAAGCAGCATCTGGGATCTCTTTGTACATGTTGGCCATTGTGTTGTGGTATTTCTTCTTCTCAGCATATACATCCAAGTCATCCTCACTTTCTTTTGGGGCATTGATCAACTGAGCCCATTCATCAATAGACGACTGGTACCTGGTACCCTCAGACATCCAAACGATCTTCCCATCTGGATAGAAATGGGCAGTGGAGTAGAACTACATGATTAGCTCATCATTCCACTTGGTGAGCTTTTGTGCAACGAATTCATCAACTCCACATGCCTTAAAACTGTCATACACTCCAAGATAGTGATCTTCATTCTTCTGGATGTACTCCCAGTCTACCCATCTCATATCACACACAATGGGCTTCTTGTCAAGCAACACTGTCTCATAAAAGTCCTGCTGTTCCTTAGTGTGAAACCTGTAGTCCACAGCAGTTCTTCTCCTGATAGCATATGGATCATACTCTCTCCATAGTCTCAATCCTGCATCCTTCCTGATTTTCATGTTTTCTGCAACTAGATGTGCATCATTGTGGTCAGGGATCTTGGGTTTTAGCTTCCTTAGCACTTGAGTTTCATCTTCTTCAGCAGCTTCAGGCACTGGGGCCTTGTTCTTTTCCTCAACAGAAATGTTTCTAGTGCTTCTGAGCTGGAGCAGCTGCCTTGGGAGCAGCTTTGGGCTTAGATGGAGAAGCCCCTGATCTGATTGCATCTCCCATGAGCTTTTGAGCTTTGGGTGTTGGTGCAACATCCGCTTCCTCTTCATCATCATCTCTCATAATTGATGATCTGCCAAGCACTCTGGCAGTGATCTTCTTGACCCTTTCCTTCCTTTTCTTGCCTTCTCCAACTGCCTCTTCAGATGGCTTGGAGGTTTCAGCAGTGGATGCTCTAGCCTTAGACATGGGGACTCTCTTTGCTGGTGCCTTCTTATGCATCCCTGGCTTGATTGTAGCAGCTGAGCCATACTCCTTTTTCAGCACCTTTTTCTTGGAGCCGACTTCTTCCTCAACAGCCACATAATCCTCATCCTCTAAATCTGAGGTCTTCTTCTTTCTTGTTCTGGTGGCTGCCTTTGGCAAGTTACTTGGTGTGCTCCTGCTGCCATCATCAGATGAACTGGAGGGACTAGTGCCCTCACTCAGTTGAACCTGCTCTTCAGACTTGTTCTGGCTATCACTTTGGTCAGACATCGTGCAGGCAAACTATCAACAGACCCTGTGAATAGATTATAGATGAGGTAGAGTAGATGAGCATCACAAAGTACAGGAGTTTTGCAAAAAGGATGACTTAAAACTTAGTTTTAGTTCTTCACAGAAAGCCTTTCAGATCTACCGATTTGTAAACTCGGTGATACCGAAGCAATTTTTGGAACCTAAACTAGTGAACTCGGTTAGACCGAGTCACAGTTCGGTGGCACCGAGACTGCTAGGGTTTCACAAAGAATTGAACTCGGTCACACCGATTTGCAATTTTCGGTCAGACCGAAAATGCGTGTGCTCTGGCCTAAGCCAAAATCGATGAGACCGATTTCTACAACTCGGTCGGTCCGAGATGAATTCGGCGGAGACCTAACCCTATATTTTCAAATCAAAACTAATCTACAGGATGTTTTCGCTGGATAGGATGATTTCAATCGTGGCAAAGATCATGGCAAAGCAATGTGCTAAGAATCGGAGTTAAGGATTAGCACAATGATCAAGTTCGTACCCTAGTTCGGCGATGAACTTGCTACGGCGGCAACGGCGGTGAAGATTTCCGTTGATGGCGGCGGAGACCAGCGGCGGGAGGTCGCTGGCGACAAGAATACGATCCGGAGACCCGAGGAGGCAGAGTAGGTTATGCACAGGCGAGGAGGTTCGGAAAAATTTCCAAATTTTTGCCCGTCGGTACATATAACCTGACCTTGTCGGTGTGACCGAGTGGAACGACTCGGTGGCACTGAGATGCAAAACTGCAAACAGTTACTGCAACTCGGTGTGACCGAAAGGCTCTAATCGGTTGCACCGAGATTGAAAAACCATAGATCAACTTAGTGACTCGGTAGGACCGAAAAGGAAGAATCGGTCAGACCGAGATGCACAAAGAGGTTTTGGAGGTTTAAGTCTATGACGAATCGGGAACTCCGAGTGCTCCTCACACAGAGTGATTCGAATCTGACTTGATCAAACGTTGTGATGTAGCATGAATAGAGTTTGAGACGAGAAAAGCATAGATAGCTAGAGGGAGTTCTTAGGCATTCTTGTAGATCCATTTGGCAAAAGATAAAAAAGCCAAACAATCAAAGCAACAAATGGATGTCCTCGAATGGGTAAAGTATGCAACCAACATGCTCACACAATAAGATTGCAAATGAAATATGTGACAAAGCATGCACAAACACTCTAGCATCTATCAAGCAATTTGGCGATGACTAGGTCATCTATATATGAGTATATTGACTTAGGAGTCAAATGAGAACATTTGATCATAGGTCATACTCATCGTTTAAGCACAAGTGGGGTTACCACTTTTACATATAGCATTGTTGTGTTCACACCATTAGAGTTGCTTTAGCTCAATTGGTTAGAGTAAAACTCCCCCTAGATGTGATATCCCCCCTAAGAGGGATGAACTAACCTTGGGTTTTGTCGATGATGACTTCATGTAGGTGTTGAAGATGTAGATGCTCAATGTTGATGTAGATCATTTGGAGCAATCCTTTAGAGTGAGTTGCACTTTCAATAGCTACACGGGTAGTCCCACAAGGAACAAACAAGGATATCCATAGACATAGAGTGATGCATACACAAGATGATGTCCATGAAAGCATTAGGTTACCTTGTCCCTTGTCTTACCAACAAGAGGGTTTGTGACTCCTTGAACTAGTGCAAGATATGGAAGTTGTTTGCACTTGTCCTCGCCAACATGATGAGAGTGAAGTATGTTGGCGGAGTCACCCTCAAGAACTCTCTAGTTCTTCTTCTTCTGGATCCACACCATCTTGATGGGAACACTTGGAGTTGTAGTTGTACTTGATGAAGTAGAACTTGATGTGGTCTTGGGAACCCACTTGACCAAGGCCTTAGGTGCTTCTTCAAAAGCATCAATCTCCTCTTGAAGCTCGTCCTTGCCTTTTTTTCTTGTGGTCTTGTGGTGGAAGATCATCTTGAGCTTGTGTCCCTTTGAAAGAAGTAGGATCATACTTCTCTTGTTGAGGAACAAACTTCGTCTTGGGGTATTGATCTTCTTCCCACTCAACTCCATTGGCATTGAACTTTCGTTCAAAACCAACACCTTGATTCTTCCGGTGTCTTCCTTGCTTGCGTATAATTTTCTCAAATTGCTTACTCTTGGCAAGGCTCTTGTAAACATCTTTCTCTATAATTCCCTTCAATAAGCTATTTTCTTGCTCAAGTGTAACTTGGCTAAGAGAATCATTAGTGGAATCAAGAGAACTACTAGAAGCAACAATATTGGATTTAGCATGATTGTTGTTACTACTAGATGAAGAATCTTTCTTGCTCTTGTTGCTAGATTTAACTTGTGGGATGTAAGTAGACAAGAGTAAACGCTTGGCAATGTAAGAAGAACTTTTCTTGCGAAGATCATCATTGATTGCCTTTAAAAACTCATGCTCTTGCTCAAGGTTGAGTTTTTCGAAGTGCAGCTTATCATGAGTCTTTAAAAGTTCTCGATGATTTTCCAAGGTAGTTTCATGAGCTAACTTAAGAGTGTTTAGTTCTTTAGTAAGACGCTCAATCTCCTTATTATCATCATCATCATTCGTTTTATCTTGATTAGCATGATTAATTGATGTTTCATCATAGTTTTCATCACTAGAGTTGTCAACAAGTAAATCATCATCACTAGCAAATCATCTTCATCACTATTGAAATCAACATACTCGGGATGTGTTACCTTTGGACCTTTGGCCATGAAGCACCTTCAAATTCCTTCATTTGGTGAGTCAAATATGTCGTAGGAGTTGGTTGACACAAGTGCTAGACCGGCAACACCTTCATCTTGAGTATAATCGGAGTCGGAGTGATAACTTCTTTCGGAGTGATTGTCGGAGTCGGAGCCGGATACCCATTCACCAACATGAGCTTGATGTCTTCTTTTTGTGTAGCTCCTTGATGACTTTTCTTTCCTTTCCAAATCCTTGCTTCCCCGAGAGGGTTTTCGTTCATAACGATCATCTCTACTCCTCCTTTCTCTTGGTGGTGATTCTTCTCTTCTACTTCTTTTGGGAGAATCTTCTCTTCTTTTGTAGGGAGCCGTACACTCATTGGAGTAGTGTCTGGGTCTTCCACAATTGTAGCAATTACGCTCACGACTAGAAGATCTTTTGTCATTGTAGGACCTTGACTTGGAACTTCTTTCTTTGCTTCTACTCTTGTAGAACTTGTTGAGGTTCTTTACCATTAGTCTCAATTCTTCATTGAAGGTTTGTTTCTCGCTTGATGATGTGGGAGCATCACATGAGGCTTTGTAAGCACCACTTGACTTGTTGTGAAGCTCTTCCTTATCCTTGAGTGACATCTCATGAGCAACAATTCTTCCAATGACTTCCGTTGGCTTGAGATCTTTGTAATTGGGCATCATTTGGATCAATGTGCACACGGTATCATATTTTCCATCCAAGGCTCTTAGGATATTCTTGATGATGAATTTGTCGGTCATCTCTTCACTTCCTAAGCTGGCAATCTCATTTGCGATGAGAGCAAGCCTAGAATACATTTCAGCGACACCTTCACCATCCTTCATTTTGAACTTGTCAAGTTGACTTTGAAGCACATCTAATTTGGATTCCTTGACGGAGTCGGTACCTTCGTGCATATCAATCAAAGTATCCCAAATTTCCTTTGCATTCTCAAGACGGCTGATTTTGTTGAATTCTTCGGGGCACAATTCGTTGAAGAGAATATCACAAGCTTGAGCATTGTATTGTAGCATCTTCAACTCTTCCGCGGTAGCTTCACGGTTTGGTTCTCTCCCATCAAAAAAATTCAACTTGCAAGCCAATACACACAATAGCCCAAACGGCGGGGTTATGTCCAAGAATATGCATTTTCATCTTATGCTTCCAACTAGCAAAATTTGTACCATCAAACTAAGGACCTCTACGGTGGTAATTTCCCTCGCTAGACGCCATACTCTCCTAGGTTGTGAAACCAAGGCTATGACCACCAAAAGCTATGGAAATCAAAGCAAATGGATACCAAAGCTCTGATACCACTTGTAGGATCGAAAGTATGTCTAGAGGGGAGGATTAGACTACTTGACCAAATAAAAATCTAGCCTTTTCACAATTTTAGTTCTTGGCAGATTTTAGCAACATAGCACAAGTCAAGCAATCAACCTACACATGCAATTCTAAGAGTATAACAGCGGAGTGTAAAACAATTGCATATGAAGGTAAAGGGAGGAGTTTGGAGGGAGCAAACGCAATCTAGACATGGAGATTTTGGCGTGATTCCGATAGGTGGTGCTATCGTACATCCATATTGATGGAGACTTCAACCCACGAAGGGTAACTGTTGTGCGAGTCCACGGAGGGCTCCACCCATGAAGAAGCAACCTTGTCTATCCCACCATGGCCGTCACCCACGAAGGACTTGCCTCACTAGGGTAGATCTTCACGAAGTAGGCGATCTCCTTGCCCTTACAAACTCCTTGGTTCAACTCGACAATCTTGTCGGAGGCTCCCAAGTGACACCTAGCCAATCTAGGAGACACCACTCTCCAAGAAGTAACAAATGGTGTGTTGATGATGAACTCCTTGCTCTTGTGCTTCAAATGATAGTCTCCCCAACACTCAACTCTCTCTCATAGGATTGGATTTGGTAGAAAGAAGATTTGAGTGGAAAGCAACTTGGGGAAGGCTAGAGATCAAGATTTATGAGGCTGGAATGGAATATCTTGACCTCAACACAAGTGTAGGTGGTTCTCTCTCAGAAAACATGTATTGGAAGTGTAGGCATGTTCTGATGGCTCTCTCCATGAATGAAGAGCGGGTGGAGGGGTATAAATAGCCTCCACACAAAATCTAACCGTTACACACAAATCACCAAACTCGGTGGGACCGAATCATGAAACTCGGTCAGACCGATTTAGTTCAAAATGTGAACGTTAGGATTCTCGGTGGGACCGACATGTCAACTCGGTGGGACTGATTTCGTTAGGGCTAGGGCACAACGTAATCTCGGTGAGACTGATTACACAAACTCGGTGAGACCGATTTTGGTAATGGACTAACAGAGAGTTGGTCAGGCAAACTCGGTGGGACCGATTCGCTCATCTCGGTTGGACCGAAGTGTTACGAAAGGGAAACATAGAGTTTATGTTGCAATCTCGGTGGGACCGATCGCTCATCTCGGTTTGACCGAAACGTTACGAAGGGAAATAGAGAGATCACAATCCCATCTCGGTGAGACCGAGATCCCTATCGGTGAGACCAAAAAGACTAGGGTTTCTGGCAGTGGCTATGTCAACTAAACTCGGTGGCACCGGATAGAAAGAATCGGTGGGGCCGAGTTGGATATTTGGTGTGGGACATATGTGGATATGAGAAAGTAGTGGAGGGTTTTGGAGCATATCACTAAGCATTTCGAGCAAGCACCTCATTAAGCAACACCTCATCCCTTCTTAATAGTATTGGTTTTTCCTATAGACTCAATGTGATCTTGGATCACTAAAATAGAAAATGTAGAGTCTTGTGCTTTGAGCTTGAGCCAATCTTTTATCCTTAGCATTTTGAAGGGTCCACTTTCTAATCCATGCCATGCCAACCATTGAGCTTTCCTGAAATATTCATCTTGGAATAGCATTAGCTCAATGAGCTATATGTTGTTAGGAATTACCAAAACCACCCAGGGATAGTTGCACTTTCACCACCGCAACTAGGTGGCTGCTTGAATGGTGTTGATCAGGAACGAAGGACACAAATTTACCCAGGTTTGGACCCTCACGATGAAGGTACAGACCTACTTCCTGCTTGATTGATATTAACGATGATCTCGATTACATGGATGCGGATTCGCTAACCTAGCTTTTGAGATATTGTAACTTAGTCTTTTCGTCCTAGGGCTCGCCTTTATATAGCAGGTTGAGTCCTTCGGTTTACAGAAGATTTTGGGTCGTACTGCTAACCCATATCCTACTCTAACTCTTGTTCATCTTGACTCCCAAGTTAGGAAATCTACCACTCTTGGGACTTCCCGTCAAGCTGGCCCATCAGGTCCATGAGAGTCGGCCTACAACCGGGTCTTGCTTTTGTCTTCTAGCCTACCTAGGCTGGATTTATCATGAGCCGACAATTGTTGTGACTCACAGAGACTCAAAGCTCAAGGCCGAGTCACACATTTATGGGTCTCAACCATGGGGAACATCCCAACACCTCTTAATAGTACGGTGGTCCTATGACTTGAGAAAGATGAACTACGAAACAAATAGTACGTCTTCGCTTCGTCTTCAGACTTCTCGGTTGCAGTCAATTTCTTTGGAAACACACCAAACCAATTGCTTCACGTTAACAATTTTTTGGGGGTCACTTTCGATAGGCATAATCTTCGGTGATAATCTTCGCTGCCGCGTAGGAAATTATCTTCTTAGTTTGTACCAAACTCCTCATGACTTCAGGGACTTAACACTCTATATGCACTAGCAAACATATTAGTTCCACACTATTTCTGACAACAATCTCCAAAGCATAAGGAGGAAAATTATTGCACCAACAATATCCCTCAATATATGTCATGGAAACTTTAAAACAAGCAAACAAAGAAAAGAAAACACAATCTGTCAAAAATGAAATAATACGTAAAGATGCAATTTACTATCATACTTCTTTGACTCCAAGAACTCTGAAAATTAGTACAATGCATAAAATTTGTATTTTAGTACTGTGTAAAAAATTCATCAATTGATCACGTCCAGTAAATTAGCAAATTCATTTTAGTACTGTGTAAAAGCCATGTGCTATCTTGATTGGCCAGAAGAACCATGGGTCATTAAAGAACCAAGAGATACAAAACTCCATGTATGGGTCGAAAGACGTCAAGGGACACAAATGAGCCTAAAGTATTAATGGGTTGGAACCATATTGGATGGCCCGCATGCCCCTAATGGGCTGAATTCAGAGAAGTCATAACGGGTCATGCGTACCTGGGTCGTAATTGGGCTACACAAATAGGTCGTTAACAGGCTTTCAATGGGTCACGCCGCTAAAGTTTGACCAAGGCAAGTGTGCCTTAAGTAGGCTTTAGACTGGGCCAGCCTTTTTAAGAATGGGCAACTATTGGGCCATGCCACATGTCGCCATTTCATCGGCACATATCGTCCGTTGGATGGGCGACACCTATCACAACACAGAGTTGACACGTGGTTCCGTTGACGAATGAGAATTTGACACGCGTAGAATCGTCATTAACTGGGATATTAATGGGTACAGATTCAAAACCCGCGCCCGATAGCTTAACGAAGACCCGCTACAATGGATGTCATGTGTCGGTTACCCTTGACAAAAAACACTTCCATGATGCGCCATTTATGATCACAAAAGTGGACACTTCCATGATGATAAATGGATTATTGTCATGGAACACTTTCCCGACAGCACACGCATGACTATCTTGATTTTGTCATAAGATAGTCACGGATGAATATGTGTGACAGAAAATGTAACCTACTATGACAACGCGTATCATCACAGATGTGTTATTTTGTTGTAGTTATAGGATTATTATTATAAACAGGGAGGGGCAGACACCTCCAGATGCATCGGCCCTCTGCACGGTAGTTGCGCCCTCCCTCTCCATCTCTCTCTGGCTTCTCCATGGAATATTTCCCATGCTGCAAAGTTGGTCCTCCCTCCTCTTGTACTCTGGCATCGCCTAGCTCTGGACAGAGAAGCGTTGCCAGACCACTCGTGTCGTATGCGTGCAATCCATAGAGGGACCGTATGTTCGATTTTTGTTCGAGGGAACTGTTTGTGAGACGATTCGAGGGACTTCAAGAATGATCTTCATGAACTCTTCTTCCACTACAACTCATAGTTGGTAACGATCAGATGTAACCTTGTTTGTACATATTCATAGAGATCCTAGGATCTTGATCGGTAGCCCGTTTTTTATACTATATTTCCCAACAGAAGTAAGCACCGACAGTGACCCCAATTGCAACACTCACTGCAGCAAAGCGGTGGCCCTTTGCTTTGCAACGGCGGGCAGGAGCAACAACTGTAGTAAACTGTGGTTCCTCCTGACGGTGCACACGAACGGGAGTAGAAGCTTGCAGTAGTAGTGGACATCAATTTGTCGGCGTTGGTCTCGATCTAAATGAAGGGGAAGAGCATGGAAAAGGAGAGAGAGAGGGGATATGTAGGAGGGAAGAAAAAATGTGAGGCGAGTGATATAGGCAAAGGTGTCCCGTCTTTCGATGAGAAGGTGATTATCATTTTGGTGGAGTAGACTTTGACGACCCGACTACGAACGTGCGAGGACATCGCGCCTTAGCAATCGCTAAACCAACTCCGAGAGGTTATTGACCACGCCGGAGCATGATCAACCTGACCACGACGGTCTATTTCCTGCAAGCAAACGAAGAAGAAGCAAGAAACTGAGATTGCAATCTGGATATTGCAAATATAAGATGAAGGCTTTATTGATCAAGGTGGGGTTCTATGACGTCTTGGTCTGGTTGTTGAACACAAACAAAGTACGTGAAGTTGCAGCTATGGCAAACTTTTAACCTAAACAAAACCCAAAGTCTAAACGACGCCCTAAGGGATGTATATATGGAGGAAGGGGGGATTCGTGGCCCTTGGAGGAGGGGTCCGAAACCAACCCTAACTCTAGTTTCCCCACACATACAGACTCTAAAAACAGCCTATACTTAAGTATTTCGAAATTACATGGGCCTGGTCCAATAATAAGGTGACGTGGCACCTAGAATAGCCTCTGGACGAAATTTATGAAGTGGCATCTTGTATATTTCGTCCAAGGCTTCATGCACTCCTTATGGTGGCTTTAAAGTCCTGAAATCATCACTTGCAACTCTGTTCTTGTTCCCCTTGCGCATGCAATCATCTCCATGCTTGGTCTTGACCCAGTGTTCATCCCTCTTATTCATGCCAGGCCCTTCATTTGTAAGCAAAACAAATGTATACAATTTAGGTAGCATCATATTCTCATGAACATTAGAATCATTACCAAGAAACGAAAGTACCTGATAATTTAATTGGCGTGCATGAGCTCTAGTAATTGGTCCAGTATATGTAGCAATAGGGGTTGTGGTTGTAACAATGGTATTGATGTCCTCATCATCCTCCCCTTCTTGAAATGAAGTCGTCCTTGATGGAAGCTCATCTTCCTCACCCAAATAAGGCTTCAAATCTGCAATGTTAAAAGTGGGACTAACCCCCAAATCTGCAGGCAGCTCAAGTTTATATGCATTATAATTTATTTTCTCTAACACCTTAAAAGGACCATCAACACGTGGCATTAGCTTTGATTTGAGCAAATTAGGAAATCTATCCTTAGGAAAATGTAACCAAACAAGATCTCTAGGTGCAAACACAACACGTTTTCTACCCTTACCTCTAGCAAGTTTATATTTAGCATTCATACGCTCAATGTTTTTCTTAGTTAACTCATGCATTTTTGAAATCAATTCAACATGTTGTTTAGCATCAAAATTAAGCTTCTCCGAAGATGGAAGAGGCAACAAATCAATAGGTGCACGAGGTAGGAAACCATACACAATTTCAAAAGGACACATCTTAGTAGTAGAATGCAATGAACGATTATAAGCAATTCAACATGAGGCAAACATTCTTCCCACATTTTCTTATTATTCTTCAAAACAGCCCTAAGCATAGTAGACAATATTCTATTGACTACTTCAGTTTGTCCATCAGTTTGGGGGTGACAAGTAGTACTAAAAAATAGTTTAGTCCCCAACTTAGCCCATAAACATCTCCAAAAGTGGCTAAGAAATTTAGTATCATGATCTGAAACAATAGTATTTGGCACACCATGCAAGCGAATAATTTCACGAAAGAACAAATCAGCAACATTAACGGCATCATCGCTTTTATGACATGGTATAAAGTGTGCCATTTTCGTGAATCTATCCATGACAACAAATATGCTATCCTCCCCTTCTTTGTTCGAGGTAAACCTAAAACAAAGTCCATAGATATATCCTCCCAAGGAACACTAGGTATATGCAAAGACATATATAAACCATGAGTATTGAGTCGTGACTTAGCTTTTTGACATGTAGTACAGCGAGCAACAAAACGCTCAACATCCCGTCTCATCTTTGGCCAAAAGAAATGTGTAGCAAGTACGAACCCCGTCTTCTTCACGCCAAAGTGTCCCATTAATCCTCCTCCATGCGCCTCCTGTAATAACAAAAGACGAACAGAGCTAGCTGGAATGCATAGCTTGTTAGCATGGAACACAAATCCATCATTAATGACAAACTTGTTCCATGTTCTTCCTTCTTTACAATTCTGCATTACATCTTTAAAATCAGCATCATGCAGATATTGATCTTTGATGGTCTCCAAACCAAAATTTTTGAAGTCAAGTTGTGAAAGCATAGTATAGCGACGAGACAATGCATCAGCAATAACATTTTCTTTACCCTTCTTGTGTTTAATGACATAAGGGAAAGTATCAATGAATTCAACCCATTTAGCATGTCTACGATTCAGTTTAGCTTGACTTTTAATATGTTTCAAAGATTCATGATCAGCGTGTATAACAAATTCTTCGGGCCATAAATAATGTTGCCATGTTTCTAAAGTCCGAACAAGAGCATATAATTCTTTATCATAAGTAGAATAATTCAGACTAGGCCCACTCAATTTTTCAGAAAAGTATGCATTATGTTTGCCATCTTGTAATAACACACCTCCTAATCCAATTCCACTAGCATCACATTCAAGCTCAAAAGTCTTATTAAAATCAGGAAGTTGGAGTAAAGGAGCAGGTGTCAATTTATCTTTCAATACCGTGAAGGCTTCTTCCTATGCGGTACCCCAAACAAACGGCACATCCTTATTTGTAAGCTCATTGAGAGGTGCAGCAATGGTGCTGAAATCTCTCACAAAATGCCTATAGAATCCAGCGAGGCCAAGAAAACTACTCACTTGTGTGACCATTTTGGGCTGCGGCCAACTCTCAATAGCTTCAATCTTGGCTTTATCAACTTCAATTCCCTGTGGAGTAACAACATAGCCAAGAAAAGATACTCGGTCGGTGCAAAAAGTGCACTTCCCAAGGTTACCAAACAAACGTGCATCACATAGAGCAATAAAAACATCATGTAAATGTTCCAAATGTTCCTCCAAAGATCTGCTATAAATCAGTATATCATCAAAATAGACTACTACAAATCGTCCAATGAAAGCACGTAAAACTTCGTTCATTAATCTCATGAAAGTACTAGGTGCATTAGTTAACCCAAAAGGCATGACTAACCACTAATATAATCCAAACTTAGTTTTAAATGTTGTTTTCCATCCATCTCCAAGTTTTGTACGAATTTGATGGTATACACTACGCAAATCAACTTTGGAGAATATTGTAGAGCCACTCAATTCATCAAGCATATCATCTAGCCTAGGAATAGGATGACGATAACAAATAGTAATATTATTAATGCCTCTACAATCAACACACATACGCGATGTACAATCCTTTTTCGGCACTAGAATAATAGGAACAACACAAGGACTAAGGGATTCACGTATATAACCTTTGTCGAGCAGCTCCTGGACTTGACGCATAATCTCCTTCGTCTCCTCTGGATTGGTACGGTATGGTGCACGGTTGGGTAGCGATGCACCGGGAATTAAGTCAATCTGATGTTCAATCCCTCGAATAGGTGGTAATCCCGGTGGCACGTCTTGTGGAAAGACGTCAGCGAACTCCTGCAAAATGTTAGTAACAGCAGGAGGCAAAGAGGAAGGCATATCCTTGAATGAAAATAATGCCTCTTTGCACACAAAAGCATAGCAAATAGATTTGCTAAAATCTAGATCATCAATATCAGATTTGGTGGCAAGTAAACATGCACTTTTCAATGTAATTTCAGAAGCAACACTAGTTGGTTTATAGGCTTCATTTGTTGCTCAAATTCTTTTGCCACAATCTGATTTTCGCTCTTATTTTTCTCCTGTTTTGCTTTATTAGCTCTATTAATATCATCTTTCAAAATGGAACTAGGAGTCATAGGAAGCAAAGTAATATTTTTATCCTTATGAACAAGAGTATACTGATTGTTTCTACCATGGTGTAAGATTTTTTATCAAATTGCCATGGTCTACCAAGTAATAAAGAACATGCTTGCATAGGTACCACGTCACAATCAACATAATCAGCATATGTAGAGATACTAAAATGCACACGAACAGTACATGTTACCTTAACCTTACTGCTGTTTGTTGAGCCATTGGATGTAGTAAGGATGTGGATGTGGTCTTGTGGTGAGGGATAGCTTCTCCACCATCTCCATGCTAGCCAAGTTGTTGCAGCTCCCTCCATCTATGATGACGCGAACAGAACGTTCCTTCACAACTCCCTTTGTATGGAACAAATTATGCCTCTGATTTTTCTCTGCTTGTGTAGCCTGCACACTCAAAACATGTTGAGCAACTAAACATTCATACCTACCAGCATCTTCAGCAGCCATGTATTGCGTCTCATGATCAGAATCATCTCCACCATGTTCTTCACTTGTAATAAGAGCCAAAGTCTCCTCATCATAGTCACTAGCGGACTCATACCCACCATCCTTAGTAACAATAATCACACGCTTAGATGGGCATTCTCTCGCATAATGACCTCCACCCTTGCAACGACGACAAATAATATCATGTGTTTGCCCTATTGATGCCATGGAGGAAGAAGAGCTCTGCGCAGGCCCAAAAGGTGTGCTCTTGGTAGATAGTGGTGGTTGTGCCTGCTTTCTTGTATCACGGTTGGAGGTGGCAGCAGACGGAGGTGCCGGTGTAGCAGAACGTGTGGAAGTAGAGGATGCACATGGTGCCCATGATGAAGGTCGACCTACAGATAAGTTAGTTCACGCCAATGCCTGTCGATCCTGCACTTCATGTTCAGCTTTGCAAGCAAGATGGAATAAACGAGTGATATTATTATATTCCTTATACTCTAGAATGGTCTTATCTCTTTATTTAATCCACCCATAAAACGTGCAAGCATAGCTTCATTATCCTCAATAATACCACATCTAATCGTACCAGTTTGTAATTCTTGATAATATTCTTCTACATATTTTTTTCCTTGTCTCAAACGCTGCAATTTTTGAAGTAATTCATGCTGATAATATGGTGGAACCCAACGAGTACGCATAGCATTTTTCAAAGCAGCCCAAGTAGCTGGAATAGGATATAATCTACAATGTTCAGACCACCAAACACATGCAAAACTAGTGAAAGCACAAACATCAGCAGGAACACGTCTCTCCTCATGATATTGTAAACATGTAAAACATTGTTCTGTTTCTAACTCCCAAGTAAGATATATATCAGGAACATATCTACCCTCAAATGGTGGAATATTCAATTTTAGTTTAGGAAGATGGTCATGATCTCGTACCTCGGGTGGTGGTGCAGCCCTACCATTGCGATGATATGCATGAGGACGACCTGGTGCTGGTGGTGCTGGTGGTTGCACGTAGTTCTGATTTTGATCAACCTCATCCTCGTAATGGTCCTCCACCTCTGCAGTAGCAGCAGGAGCTACAAAAGCATCAACATTAGGTATAGGGGCACCAGAAGTTTGACCAGGCTCAAGGGGAACGTGCAATACTCATCCCACTTGATTTGGAAGGTGTTGTTGTTGTTGTTGTTGTTGTTGTTGATGATGATGTAGAGGTGCGACAGGTGCAGCGGGCAGTGGTTGTGGAAGACGCGCGAGTAATTCATCGAACTTGGCGTCCAACTTGGTGTCAATTGTCTTCTCAACGTCATCAATCCTCTCCAGTTCCTTTCCGAAGGTGGCCATGACGTCTTCCACCTGTTGACTCAACATTTGCTAAAATTTATCATGAAGCTCCTTCTTCGTCATGTTCTCCTAGTAAATCTCGTCGGCTTGTGGTCCTGCCATGGTTAGCAGCAATAGAAACACACAAGAATATGATCCTACAAACTACTAGAAAGTGGCAGTGTGTCACAAATCCGTCAAGCAAATCTCAAATTCTAACCAGTTCTTACCAAGTGGCAGGTGGTGATTGGCAACCGTTGTAGTCAAAACTCTCAAAGCTTGGATAGAGCGATTACCAGGGAGAGTCAAACGCACGGTGTAGATGTATGTGGAGCTGGGAAGGCTTATAATATGGTAGCAAAAAGGATCAGCAATAATCAATTGAGAGATGCAAAGTTGAATAAACGCTCAACGACGGTACTGTGCTGGTCCTAGGCTAGACCGTACTAGAGACGCGAGCCTAGAACACTAACAAAATCACGACGCGACACAGAAACAAGGGAAAAGCCCACTCTGAAAAAATCGCTTTTTTTGTGCTCCTCTTTTTTTTTTTGCGAAAAATCACTATAACGGCGAGTGTCTCAAAACCCTTCCCAATTCAAATTGACAAGATAGGCACCAAATTTTTTTGACAATTTTTTTTGGAAATCAGGGCAGCGACACCGGAAAAGTGCGAAAAAAATCACTATGATGGTGAGTGTCTCAAAAGACTCAGAAAAGCCTAAAAACAGGATAGGGAAAAAATATTTCCGGCTGCCAAAATTTTGGCCTAAAAACTGCCCGAGGGTCTCCAGACTCCTTTTTTTCCCGAAACCTACTCAAGCAAGGAAACACGAATCGGAAAATAGATGGATCTCAAAAACAAACCTAATATGAAAAGAACTCGGATTGGTGGTGGATATATGGTGGTAGGATATGGCAGCGTTGGTGGTATATGGTAGCGGTGGTATGATATGGCAGCTGTGGTGCTATATGGTAGTGTTGGTGGGATATGGTAGCGGTGTTGGGATATGGCAGAGGTGGTGGTATATGGCAGCAGTGATGAAGATGGTGCGGCGGCGGCGTGACAAACTGTGACAGAACTCGAAACTCTAAAGGACTAGACGCTAAGACCAGCAACTAGACACGATGATGCAACCACAAATTCAACAAAGCAAAACCCTAAAAAGATTATGCAAAGGCTCAGATTGGTTCAGATATGATGAACTAACCCTATTTTTTTGGCTTTTTCGTGGACTGTAGGTATGAAGGACAGACTGGATCTAAACTACGAAAAATTGTAAAATCTCACCGAGCAACCTGGAAATCTGATACCACTTGATAGAGGCAAAGGTGTCCCATCTTTTGATGAGAAGGTGATTATCGTTTTAGTGGAGTAGACTTTGACGACCCGACTACGAACATGCGAGGACGTCGCGCCTTAGCAATCGCTAAACCAACTCTGAGAGGTTATTGACCACGCCGGAGCACGATCAACCTGACCACGAGGGTCTATTTCCTGCAAGCAAACGAAGAACAAGTAAGAAACTGAGATTGCAATCTGGATATTGTGAATATAAGATGAAGACTTTATGATCAAGGTGGTGTTCTGTGACGTCTTGGTCTAGTGGTTGAACACAAACGAAGTACACGAAGTTGCAGCTATGGCAAACTTTTAACCTGAACAAAACCCAAAGTCTAAACGACGCCCTAAGGGCTGTATATATGGAGGAAGAGGGGGGGGGATTTCATGGCCCTTGGAGGAGGGGTCCGAAACCAACCCTAACTCTTGTTTCCCCACACATACGGACTCTAAAAACAACCAATACTTAAGTATTTCAAAATTACATGGGTCTGGCCCAATAATAAGGTGATGCGGCACCTAGAATAACCTCTGGACAAAATTTATGAAATGGCATCTTGTATATTTCGTCCAAGGCTTCATGCACTCCTTATGGTGGCTTTAAAGTCCTAAAATCATCACTTGCAACTCCGTTCTTGTTCGCCTTGCGCATGCCATCATCTCCGTGCTTGGTCTTGCTCCAGTGTTCATCCCTCTTATCCATGCCAGGTCCTTCATTTGTAAGCAAAACAAATGTATCCAATTTAGGCAGCATCATATTCTCATGAACATTAGAATCATTACCAAGAAATTAAAGTACCTGATAATTTAATTGGTGTGCGCGAGCTCTAGTAATTGGTCCAGTATATGTAGGAGTAGGACTGTGGGTGTAACAATGGTATTGATGTCCTCATCAGCGAGGAAGGCGAAGATGCGGGCAGGAAATACGTGGATGTGCGCTTGCTGAGTGGGATAAGGTGGATGGATAAGCGGTGCATGGGGATCAACTAGGGGACTCTTGTCGATCGCTGAAGGCGCCTTATGATCACGTGAGATCAGGGCAAAAAGAAGCATTTTCCATGAAAAACATTGCAAAGTATGTGAAAGTAAATCGTCAAAGTGACATGTATCTATACATATACATATAATAATATTATTAAAGGACAGGGTGTTTCTATGATTTTTTTGGTCCGTCCATCTATCTTAAGTTGTCTATAAAGTTGAAATAAATTACCCACCATTCCACGCATAAGTAACAAAAAACTCTCCGTTAATTGTTTCTCTGTTTTTTTTAGACATTGAAACCACCCCTAAAGTTGAAGTAAATTAGCCACCCGCCCCCGTAAGTGAAAAAAATCTTCATTAATTGTTTCTCTAATTTTTTCATCTGTCATCAAAACTGCCCCTAAAATTGAAGTAAATTACCCACCTCACCAATCGGAAGAGTGAGAAAAATGAGTGTTCCTCTAAATTATCCGTACGTCATAGCCCTCCAGTTTTCATCCATCATCAGAATGACCTTTTCTTTTTCTTCTCATACACACATCAAGGATGTACTAAAAATATATACATGCATCAAGGATGAAATCCAACATCGATCCATTGTGAACATGTTAGACCTTTTATTTTCCTTGTCATACATGCATTAATGATGTACTCAATAATAATAATTATACACACATCAAGCATAAACTCGAACATCGAACCATTCTGAGCATGTTACAATGCACGCGTCTTACGTCCGCATGCGCGTTGGTTGGTGCACAAATATTCGAATATGTGTATATGATTGTACTGTGAGTACTTGGAAATTGATTTGTAGACCACAATTTTGTTGGGAAACGTTGCATGGAAAAACAAAAAAAATCTATGCTCACAAAATATCTATCCATGGAGATGCATAGCAACGAGAGGGGCAGTGTGTCTATGTACCCTCGTAGACCGTAAGCGGAAGCATTTAGTAACGCAGTTGATGTAGTCGAACTTCTCCGTGATCCAACTGATCGAGTACCGAACGCACGGCACCTCCGCGTTCAACACATGTTCAGCTCGGTGACGTCCTTCGCCTTCTTGATCCAGAAAGACGGCGACATAGTGAATGAGTTTCGGCAGCACGGCGGCATGGTGATGGTGATGGTGAAGCTATCTTCGCAGGGCTTCGCCTAAGCACTACAAAAATATGACCGAGGGTGTAAAGGGTGGAGGGGGCACCGTACACGGCTAAGACAATGTTGTGGTGTGCTAGGCGCCCCCTCCTCATATATATAGGTGGGAGGGCGGAGGGAGCAGCCAAGAGGGTGCCCAAGTAGGCCGAATCCTACTTGGGGTCCCTTCCCAAGTGGCGCCCCCCTTACTATATTTATCGGAGGGGGAAAGGAAAGGGGGAAGAGGAAAGAAAGGGGGAGGCCATGGGGGGTGCACCAGCCCCTTGTGGGCTGGTGTGCTCCCCTCTTGTGGCTCAATAGGCCCACTATCCTCCCGGGGGTGTCCGGTACCCCCTCCGATACTCTGATGACTATTCGGTACACTCCAAAACACTTCTGGTGTCTGAATACCATCGTCCTATATATCAATATTTACCTCTCGACCATTTTGAGACTCCTCGTCATGTCCTTAATCTCATCCGGGACTCCGAACAACATTTGGTCACCAAATCATATAACTCATATAACGCTATATCGTCAATGAACATTAAGCATGTGGACCCTATGGGTTCGAGAACTATGTAGACATGACCGAGACACCTCTCCAATCAATAACCAATAGCAGAACCTAGATGCCCATATTGGCTCCTACATACTCTACGAAGATCTTTATCGGTCGAACCATTATGACAACATACGTAATTCCCTTTGTCCATCGGTATGTTACTTGCCCGAGATTCGATCGTCGGTATCTCCATACCTAGTTTCAATCTCGTTACTAGAAAGTCTCTTTACTCATTCCGTAATGCATCATCCTGTAACTAACTCATTAGTCACTTTGCTCGCAAGGCTTCTTATGATGTGTATTACCGAGAGGGCCTAGAGATACCTCTTTGATACTTGGAGTGACAAATCCTAATCTCGATCTATTCCAACTCAAAAAACACCTTCGGAGATACATGTAGAGCATCTTTATGATCACCCAGTTATGTTGTTATGTTTGATAGCACATAAGGTATTCCTCTGGTATCCGGGAGTTGCATAATCTCATAGTCGGAGAAATATGTATTTGACATGAAGAAAGCAATAACAATAAACTAAACGATCAATATTCTAAACTAACAGATGGGTCTTGTCCATCACATCATTCTCCTAATGATGTGACCCCGTTATCAAATGACAACTCATGTCTATGGTTAGGAAACCTTAACCATCTTTGATCAACGAGCTAGTCTAGTAGAGGCTCACTAGGGACATGGTATTTGTTTATGTATCCACACATGTATTTAAGTTTTCGGTCAATACAATTCTAGCATGAATAATAAAACTTTATCATGATTTAGGAAATATAATAATAACCATTTTATTATTGCCTCTTGGGCATATTTCTATCAGATTTTATTATCCCGTTGCACGCACGGGCCTTTTTGCTAGTCTCTCTATAAAAACACTCAAAGTGACAAATCCAACTAATCTCACTCATCAAACCATGTCAATTAAACAACTTAGATTGTTTCAATGTCAACATGTCTGCAATTAATACCATATCAACTATATTACCACACACAAATCTACTAAATTACTAAGCTCCCTAGGGATGGAAGCTCTCTCCTTCAATTGAGCCTACACATTTGAAATTGGCTAACGATTTTGACCGAGTCACTGGGTGGTGTGCGTGTGGGCCTACCCAATGAAAAGTCGGTTGAGGGGTGGCTTTTGTGCGGAGCTGGGTGTTCCAGGAAGAGGGCGTGGTGGCTCCTTGCATCATCTTGCCTTGCTGCGTCGATCTCCACGGCCATCTCTCCCTTGCTTCATTGCATCTGGGCCATCAAGGCTGGGAGCTCGCGATCTAAGGGGCGCTTCCATGTTAGGCATTTGAGATCTTTGACCTCACTTGCTGGGAGCGACATTTCTTCTACCTGTTCTTAGAGCATCTCTAGCAGACCCTGTATAATGCCCCGGCCCACAAAATAACCGCCAAAATACGGGTCCGCATAAAAAATACTGCCCGATCAGACCCCGCAAATGCGTCGGGCACATATAATTTTTTGTGGGGCGCGGCAAAAATTCGCCCTCAACCTTTAGATTCGCGAGGTGGGAGGCCGACCCGAGCTTGCCCCCTATCCACAACAAGATTTGGCGTGAGGAAAATTTCCACGCACCCGTTCTCGCTTCCCACCCCTTCATCGCCATTGCCCCGCCTCCGCCTGCTCTGGTCCATCTTTCCCGGCCATTCTGCGCCGCCATGGAAGCCTCCCAGCCGCCCCCCATCACCGTGGATGTCGCGCATGCGCAATCCCCTCCGACAGATCTCGTCGTCGGCCATGTCGCCCCCGTTGTCGCTCAAGGCACCATCGCGCCTGCCTGCAAGTGACAGGGCAACATGGTCGTGCAGGGCAAAAATCTGGTTGGCCCCGCTGGGAAGGCACGCGCGCCCGGCATCACCCCGCTGGGAAGTTGAGCAAGGTTTCGATCATGAAGCGCAAGAAGGTTTCTACGGAAAGGGTGGCACCTTCATCCTCTCCCTTCGCCCCAGCAAGAGCTACCCCGATGATGTCGTTCAACGGTGTTGCTTCCACCACAGGCTAGGTGTTCCATGAAATGGCTAGAAGGTATTGTAGTATCTCGTGACTTGGTGTCATTGATACATCTCCATCGTATCTACTTTTCCAAACTCTTTTGCCCTTGTTTTGGACTCTAATTTGCATGATTTGAATGGAACTAACCCGGACTGACGTTGTTTTCAGCAGAATTGCCATGGTGTTATTTTTGTGCAGAAATAAAAGTCCTCAGAATGACCTGAAACTTCATGGAGATCATTTGTGGAACAAATAAAAAAATATTTGCGAAAGAATCAACCAAAGGGGACCCACACCCTGGCCACAAGGGTGGAGGGCGCGCCCTGTGTCCTTGTGGGCCCCACAAGGCTCCACCGACCTCAACTCCAACTCCATATATTCACATTCGGGGAGATAAAAATTAGAAAGAAGGATTCTTCGCGTTTTATGATACAGAGCCGCCGCCAAGCCCTGTTCTTCCTCGGGAGGGCAGATTTGGAGTCCGTTTTGGGCTCAGGAGAGGGGAAATCGTCGCCATCATCATCACCAATTTCATGATGCTCACCGCCATGCGTGAGTAATTCCATCATAGGCTTGCTGGACCGTGATGGGTTGGATGAGATTTACCATGTAATCGAGTTAGTTTTGTTAGGGTTTGATCCCTAGTATCCACTATGTTCTAAGATTGATGTTGCTATGACTTTGCTATGCCTAATGCTTGTCACTAGGGCCCGAGTGCCATGATTTCAGATCTGAACCTATTATGTTTGCATGAATATATTTGTGTTCTTGATCCTATCTTGCAAGTTATAGTCACCTACTACGTGTTATGATCTGGCAACCCCGGAGTGACAATAGTCGGGACACTTCCCGGTGATGACCGTAGTTTGAGGAGTTCATGTATTCACTAAGTGCTAATGCTTTGGTCCGGTTCTCTATTAAAAGGAGGCCTTAACATCCCTTAGTTTCCAATAGGACCCCGCTGCCATGGGAGGGTAGGACAAAAGATCGCATGCAAGTTCTTTTCCATAAGCACGTATGACTATATACGGAATACATGCCTACATTTTATTGATGAATTGGAGCTAGTTCTATGTCACCCTATGTTATAATTGTTGCATGATGAATGCCATCCGACATGATTATCCATCATTGATCCATTGCCTATGAGCTCATTTCATATTAATCTTTACTAAGTTACTTTTCCGTCTGTTACGACTACAAAACTGCTACTATTACTTTTGCCACTGTTACCGTTACTTCCATACTACTTTGCTACTAAATATTTTGCTGCAGATATTAAGTCTTTCAGGCGTGGTTGAATTGACAACTCAGCTGCTAATACTTGAGAATATTCTTTGGCTCCCCTTGTGTTGAATCAATAAATTTGGGTTGAATACTCTACCCTTGAAAACTATTGCGATCCCCTATACTTGTGGGTTATCAAGACCTTTTTCTGGCGCTGTTGCTGGGGAGCATAGCTCTATTCTTTGAGTCACTTGGGATTTATAACTGTTGATCACTATGAGGAATCTAGAAGATAACAAAACCAAGATCTATCCCTCAACTACGAGGGGAGGTAAGGAATTCCATCTAGCTCTGCACTTGATTCTCCTTCTATTTTAAGTAAACTTGAGACACCTACACCTGCTATTATTTTCGATATGTCGCATGTTATTGATGATGCCAGTTCTACTATGCATGATGCTTATGATGAAACTACTTCTCTGCTTGATAATGCTGTGCCACTAGGTGAATTTCTTGATGAACAACTTGCCATGGTTAGAGAGAATGAAATAACTGAAACTGATGATATTATTGAAACTGAAGATTATGATTCTCCCCCTAGATATGAATTGCCTGTTGTTCCTGAGGATTATATTATGGATGAAGAAACTACTAGAGACTTTCTTGCTTGTAATGATAGAGATGATCTTAAGAAACTGTTAGCTAAGCTGAAAGAAAAGTCTTTGAATGCAAGAATGCAATATGACCCTATGTTTGCTACCTCAGCTAGCTTTGTTACTGCTAAGGATTATGAATTCTCTATTGATCCTGAGTTAATTACTTTGGTTGAATCTGATCCTTTCTATGGTTATGAATCTAAAAATGTTGTGGCACATCTTACCAAATTGAATGATATAGCCACACTATTCGCTCATGAGGAACAAAAAATTTCTATTACTATATTCTCAAATTGTTTCCTTTCTTATTAAAGGATGATGCTAAGCTATGGTTTAATTCTCTTGCTCCTGGTTGTATGTGTTGTCCCCAGCATATGATTTATGATACATCTCCAATGTATCTATAATTTTTGATTGTTCCATGATGTTATATTATCAATCTTGGATGTTTTATATTCATTTTATAGCCATTTTATATCATTTTTGGTACTAACCTATTGACATAGTGCCAAGTGCCGGCGTCCTGGGTATGGGGTCCCTAGACTTGCCTGCCTGCGGCCCATGGCGTGGCTCCACCAACGGCCTGGTATGGCCCATCTTCAGCAGCAACCACTCAAGGCCCTTGCGAGGGGCGAAGCCTCGCGAGGCGGACAACACCAAGATCTCCTCAGGGGAGGCCTCACTAGGCCGGCTCCTAAGGAGGGGATATATCTATGCAAGGGGCACCTCACGAGGTTCACGTGACGTGAGCCATGACGACCAAGGCCAGGCGGGCGCCAGCGGGCGCATAGTACCAGTTTCCTCTTTGGTGCTAAGGGGGCAAGCGCAGACGAGGAGTCCCGAGGCATCAGGCAAAGGTTCCCATATCGGTGAAATGAGACCAAGACCAGCAGGACGGCAGGAGGAGGTCACCGCGGAGCCCACGGTGGCGTCATCACCAGAGCCTTTGGCAGGCGAAGACCACCTTTTGTCAGGATAGCTTGTACTAGTTATCCCCCTTCAAACTTGGCCGCTGTGGTATCCCTTCCCGCCTAAACATTTGGGAAGAGGACCAAGGCCTCTATAAATAGGATGAGCTGCCCACATAGGAAGGGGACGAATCATCTGGATCTCCCTCGCACACAACAGCTCACCGAGCTCGAGAACACCTCACCTCAGGAGGCTGTTCTACCTTGTACTAGTTCATCCTCAGCCTACAAGGCAATCCACCACACCACACTGGAGTAGGGTATTACTCCACAACGGTGGACCGAACCAGTATAAACCCTCATGTCTCTTGTTCTTTGGGTTCCTCGAGCTAGGCCTAGAGATCATGGTGCGAGCAAGCTAGGGCGAGAGATCTTCGTGCGCACCCCGGTGTTTGAACCTCAAGGGTTTGCGGGAACCCGTAATCCGACATTTGGCGCGCCAGGTAGGGGTGCGCCGAAGCTTTGCTCCTCCGCCAGCATCACCTCTCCGGTCGGCCCCCATGGCTAGTGCTGCCCCTCCGACCGGACCGACGGGTGCCCGTGACGGCACCATGGGGTTCAGGGCCCTCACCCCCGCCTTGCGGCGGCTGCGGTGGCCGCACAAGTCCAGGCCGGACATGCCAACCCGCTACTACGGTGCGGCAGATCCATCGGCCTTCCTGCTAGCGTACGAGGAGGCCGTTCTGGAGGCTGGAGGCGACGTTAAGGTCATGGCCAACTGGTTCCCCATGGCCCTCGCTAGTGTGCCACGCGCCTGGCTGCTCAACCTGCCAGGATCCTCTGTGGCTTCTTGGGAGGAGCTGCGCGACATTTTCATCGCGCGCTTCACGGCGCCGGCGCCTTTCGCCGTTGTAGCCCTCCTCGGCGGCTCACATGCACCGCCCTCAGACCGCCATGTCAAGCAGTTCTTCCACCATATCGGTGCCGCCTCAGTGCAGCAAGGAGCCCCTCCAAGATGGGTGGCGCCCAAGGCCGACCTCACCTTCGACTCGGGGGACCACCCCGCGACCACCGCTGGCTTGGGCGTGTTCTGAATGCTCTGCACACCCACCATCTGCAACGTAGCCGTGACCAAGACCCTCATCAACGGCGGAGCTGGCCTCAACGTGCTATCTGTAGAAGCTTTCAGCTTGCTTCACATGCCGTACGGCCGGCTCCGCCCCACCAAGCCTTTCTCCGGAGTCGGCAGCGGTTCCACCTGCCCCTTGGGGCAAATATGTCTCCCGGTCACGTTCGGTACCCGTGACAACTACCACATCGAGCTGATCGACTTTGACATTGCCTGCATCGACCTCCCGTACAACGCCATCCTTGGGTACCCTGCCCTGGCTCAGTTCATGGTAGCGATCCATCCGGCCTAGAACCTCATGATGATGCGGGGGAGCAGCGGCATCCTCACCGTGGCTGGAGATACCAAGGAGGCTCTGACGGCCCTCAAGCTCGCCTTCAAGGCCTTCGCAGTAGTACACCCAACCGACAAGGCCGCCCCTGGGGCTAAGGAGGCCGCGCCGGTGAAAAAGAAGCAGCTATTCACTCAGGATCATGCTGAAACCAAGCAAGTGCTGGTCGAGGAGGACGGGGCCTCGGGAGCCACCTTCACCGTAGGCGCCAACCTTGACCGGGACCAAGAAGAGGCATTGGTAAAGTTCCTGCGTGCGAACAAAGAGGTATTCGCCTGGGAGCCCAAGCAGCTGGTAGGGGTCCCAAGGGGGGTAATCGAACATCACTTAAGGGTGTGCCCCAATGTGCGCCCTATGAAGCAAAAGGCGCGACAATAGTCCACGGAGAAGCAGTCCTTCATCATCCAGGAAACCTGCAAACTGCAAGCGGCAGGCGTCATTCACGAGGTCCGGTACCTGGAGTGGCTGGCGAACCCCGTCATCGTACCCAAGAAAGGCGAGAAGGAGCGCATGTGCGTCAACTTCACCAACCTCAACAAAGTCTGCCCTCAAGACCCTTTCCCGCTTCCGCGCATCGACCAGATCGTCGAATCCACCGCTGAGTGCGACCTGCTGTACTTGTTGGACGCTTTCTCGGGTTACCACCAGATCAAGATGGCGGTGGAGGACGTATAGAAGTGCATGCCGTTTAGACTACGCAACACTGGGGCAACCTTCCAGCGGCTGATGCATATCGCCTTGGTCCAACAACTGGGAAGAAACGCTGAAGCCTACGTTGACGACATCATGGTAAAATTCTGGAGGCAAGGACCCTCATTCAGGACCTGGAAGAGACTTTTGCTAGCCTGCGCCAGGTGGACTTGCGGCTCAACCCGGAGAAGTGCGTGTTAGGTGTCCCCTCCGGCAAGCTACTGGACTTCCTCGTGTCGCACATGGGGATAGAGGCTAACCCGAAGAAGGTCAAGGTGATAGAAGACATGAGCCCGCCACAAACTGTCAAGGAAGTGCAGAAACTCGCGGGCTGTGTGACCTCGTTGGGGCGCTTCATCTCCAAGCTCGGGGAGCATGCCCTGCCGTTCTTTAAGCTCATGAAGGAAAAATGCCCATTCGAGTGGACCCCAGAGGCCGACCTGGCGTTTCAAGACCTCAAGAGATATTTGACCAGTCCTTCGGTGATGGTAGCACCTCGTCCCATCGAGCCGCTGGTGCTCTACCTGGCCGCCATGCCACACTCCGCCAGCGCGGCTTTGGTGGCTGTCCGGGAAGAGCGCCAGACCAAGAGCCCGCCACGTAATGACGCACCTTCAGCACGGACGACGCGGCACCAAGACGGTGCCACTAAAGCCGTGACGGCGCTCGCAGATGATCAGGCCCTACAAGACGGTGTTCCTGGGCCTGCGGAGGCCCCGATGGGTGACCAAGCTCCTGAGGTCTCCCCACCTCAGGAGGCTCCACAACCTCCGAAGGCCGTGGGCTCCATCAATGCTCCCGCCCTCGTTGAGCACCCGGTGTACTTCGTCAGCTCAATGTTACGGGACGCGAGAGCACGATATCGCATGCCACAGAAGCTTTTGCTTTCACTCCTAGTGGCCTCACGCAAGCTGCACCACTACTTCCAAGGCCACCCAATTAAGGTCGTCTCAGCCTACCCACTGGAGAGGGTGCTCCGGAGCCCCAACACTGCGGGGAGAGTCGCTGAGTGGAACAGCAAACTGCAAGCATTTCAGCTGGAGTTCAGCACAACCAGGGTCATCAAGGGAGCCGCCCTCGCCGACTTCATGGCAGAATGGACCGACGCTCCAAAGCCCGAAGTGGGCTAGAGTCGATCCCTTTTGCCAGGAAGTGAAGTGCCAGATGGTTGGGTCATGTACTTCGACGGCGCTTTCGCATGCCAGGGCACGGGGGCTGGTGTCGTGCTCATCTCGCCCACCCAAGACAAGCTATACTACACCGTGCAGCTCTGCGTCTAGCGGGGAGAGAAGGTCTCCAACAACATTGCAGAATATGAGGGGTTGATCGCTGGCCTCAAGGCTGCAGCAGCCTTGGGGGTGAAGCGTCTCACCATCAAGGGCGACTCTCAGCTCCTCGTCAACTTATCCAACAAGGTGTACGAGCCAAGGGATGAGCAAATGGAGGCGTACCTCATGGAGGTGCGCAAGATGGAGAAGCAATTTCTAGGCCTGGAGTTGCAGCATGTGCCTCGCGGCACTAAGAAGGAAGCCGACAACATTGCGAAGAGGGCGTCCAAGCGTCAGCCACAAGAACCTGGCGTCTTCGAGGAGCGGCTCTTCAAGCCTTCCGCGGCCCCTCTAATTGCGGAGTTCGCACCGCCTCGAGAGGAGCTTCCCCCGCCATCAGCCTTAGGAGCTCCAGCCTGTGGCCCGACCTCAGGAGCACGCCTACTCCTCGCGCTCGAACCTCAGGAGGGGTGTTGGTGTCAAAACCGGCGGATCTCGGGTAGGGGGTCTGGAACTGTGCGCCTAAGGCGGATGGTAACACGAGGCGGGGGACACGATGTTTACCCAGGTTCGGGCCCTCTTGATGGAGGTAATACCCTACGTCCTGCTTGATTGATCTTGATGTTATGAGTATTACAAGAGTTGATCTACCACAAGATCATAGAGGTTAAACCCTAGAAGCTAGCCTATGGTATGATTGTTGTTGTCCTACGGACTACACCCTCCGGTTTATATAGACACCGGAGGGGGCTAGGGTTACACAGAGTCGGTTACAAGGGAGGAGATCTACATATCCGTATTGCCAAGCTTGCCTTCCACGCCAAGTAGAGTCCCATTCGGACACGGGACGAAGTCTTCAATCTTGTATCTTCATAGTCCAATAGTCCGGCTGTCCGGAGACCCCCCAATCCAGGACTCCCTCAGTAGCCCCTGAACCAGGCTTCAATGACGATGAGTCCGGCGCGCAGATTTGTCTTCGGCATTGCAAGGCGGGTTCTTCCTTCGAATACTCCATAGAAGATTTTGAACACAAGGATAGTGTCCGGCTCTGCAAAACAAGTTCTACATACTACCGTAGAGAGAATAATATTTCCACAAATCTAATATGCTGACACGTTTAGCAACATGACATCATGCCATGGCCCGGTCATTATTCAAACCGTTTTTCTCAACCAGTACTGCACATATCGTGAGGTGGTTTTCTTGACATGTCTTTTAGAAGCAGAGATCGTGTCCCCCTTATTACGGGATTCTCGTCAATAAGGACGTGGGTAACCCAATCGTGCCTGTTGGTATGATTCCTCGATTTTAGGCAAATCCCAAATGGCCACGAGGAGGACGCTTGATATTCACCCTCTTTATAAAGAGGCCAAGGCCTGTCCTTTTTTCCCTTTCGTACTCAATTGAATCCTTCCCCCGCCTCGAGTTCCAACACCCAATGCTCAGGTCAGCCGCTTTGGACCTTCAACCATGTCCGGATCCAACCTTCAAGGTCGGTGGATACCTTCCTTTGTCATAGAGGAAGACATCAATAAGCTAAGAGAGGCCAGTTATTTGACCCTTGAAATCTCGCACAGGCTGCCAGCTCGAGGGCAGGTCATTCCCACTCCCGAACCCGGCGAGAGCGTTGTATTCATCTCTCACTTCCTCCGAGGGCTAGGCCTCGCTCTAGATCCCTTTGTTAGGAGGCTCATGTTCTATTATGGGCTGGATTTCCATGACCTGGCCCCGGATTCCCTCCTTCACATCTTGTCATTCATCGTCGCGTGTGAGGCCTTCCTCCGCATTACCCCACACTTCGGCCTGTGGCTCAAGACTTTCAATGTGAAGCCAAAGACGATTGAGGGGCGACATGCAGAGTGCGGAGGTGCCGTAATAAGCAAAAGTGTTGATGTTCCGTGGCCAGAGGGTTCCTTCCCAGAGGTGTCTGGTTTATGGCAACGGGAGTGGTTTTATATCACAGCTCCCCAGAGTACCAAGTAGGTAGCCTCCCCCGCCTTTCGCTCGGGCCCCCCACCACAACTGACATCATGGATCAACAAGGGGCTGGACTGGGGGCCAGTAAATGATGTGCCGATATTGCAGAGTCGCATCCAAGATCTCCTCGAGAGAGATGTCAGCCTGGCCACGGTAATGCAAGTCATGCTAGTTCGTCGAGTCCCACCTTGCAAACGTCGACCCCTCTGTATGTGGGAGTTCAACCCGGAAGGACCGCGAACTATTCAGCACTTCCTCGGCATGATGCTCGAAGAGATGTACAAATTGTTTTTTGGACCACAAATAAGGTGTCTAGACACCACCAAGGATGCGGGTCTGAGCTGCAATCGTCCAGATACCCAAGTAAGTAATCCCGTGGCCGAACGTGTTGTTTTTTTATTCATCACAACATCATTCTGAAAGGCCGCTCTTTGACTAGGACTGAGTAACAAAGGCGAAGATGATCAGGTGTTCGGCCCCCCTTCCCGAAGGCTCAGCAAATCCAGTACTAGCCAGAATGCTCGAGCTGGCGCCTTATCAGGCGCCCTTAGGGGAAGATAAAGGGGGGAATAAAGAGGCTAAAAGCAGGCCTCACTCATTATTCATCCAAACCGGGGGAATTAGCGCCTCCGCGAAGGAGGATAACCAGGGAGAAGAATCTGAAGTTCCCTCTCCCCAAAGGAAGGAAGAGGACCACCTCTGAAGACCCAGAAACAAAGGCTTCCAAACAGGGGAAGAAATCTTCGCCAGAGGATCCTGCCTCGGAGGGTACTCTTGCCGCACAGTGCCCGCAAGGGGATCAGCCCTCTACCGAGTTGTAAGTAAACAAAAAGTACTTAATAGTAAAAATATCCTACATTTCTTCTGAAGACAATAACCAACGCATATATCTTTGTAGTTCGGATCGTAGCCCTTCTCGATAGAGTTCGTCTTCGAGGGATCTTCTTTCGGAGATGATGGAGAGCGAAACACCTCCCCATGCCACCCCGCCTTATGAGGCGGGCGACCCTGAAGTGTTGTCACGGAGGGTTTCTCCTAATCCGCCAAGGCCAGAGGGTAATCCTTCAGCCACCCGAAGTCCTCAGTATTTGGCTCCTAAAGAGAGCAAGATAAAGAGCCCGGAACCGTCCGGTGTGCGATCGGGCGCACTGAAGGATCTTCTGGAGCAAGAGGCCATCTCAGAAGCGCATCGTACACTAATGGGTATGGTGATTGAGAGGATTTCATCCGCTGAAAGCGGGTTGCATGAAGCTTTTATGAGTCTGCTGAAAGGCTTTGAGGTACGTGAAATACTGTATGTTTTTGACAGTACCGCACAAGTTAGGTGTGCCCTATGCAGATAGTAGCCCCTGAGACTCTGGTTGCCATCGAGAATGGCGGCAAACAGAGGATCATAGTCCCAGATAATAATCAGGTCGCCTTCATGTGCAGGTGGCTGAAGGTCCAGTGGCTAGCCGGACTGATGAGTTTGCCGAGCTGAAGCGGCAATTTGATGCGGCAGATGTCGACATCATGCTTGTCAACAAGCGGCTCGGCGAGGCACAGGGTATGTGATTTCTCCGATGATCAACACATAGTAAGAGGAGCATGATGCCAATATATTTAATATGTTGTGATTGCAGATGGAGCCGCCGCCGTGGAGACCCTTCGGGCGGAACTTGCCCGAGCCAAGGAACAAGCCTGGAATAGTGATGCGGCCGCTCTAAAGGCGGTCGAAGAGCTGAGGGACGAACAAGCTGCGCATTGCCAAAGCAAGGAAAAAATAGCCAAGATGGCCGTTGAGTTGAAAGATGCCGCCGACCATTACCAGCTTCTTGAAAAAGAAAGTCGAGCGAAGGCGACGGACCTGGAGAAGGCCATGGTAGCAGCCAAGGAAGCCCGCTCCAAAATCAGAGCGGCGAAGGAGTTGCGTCAAGCTAGAGATATCGCGACTGGGAATCCCTTTCTGTTGCAGACGAAGTTCGGGGATCTGAAGTATGCCCCTCTTGATCAACTATGGAGTTCTGCAGATGCATACGTGGATTTGGTAGCAAGTGCTGCTGATGCGGCCGAGTACTTCAAGGATTAAAAAGATCGTGAAGTGGAAAAGTTGTTCTGGTCACAGTTCAATGTTCCAGTGCGTCTGCTGCTGTTGAATTAGCGAATGGCCAAATGGGCCAAGCTCCATAGGTTGTCCGGACTTGCCATGAGGTCTATTGTGGATCATCTGTGGCCGTAAGGGTCAAGGCCGAATAGTTATTTTAGTTTAGTGCAACAATTCGTTGGTGATGTGCTGCACATCGATGCTATGAAGAGGTCGGCGTGCATAGAGGGTGCGCGGATGGCACTTGCCCGTGTCAATACATACTGGGCAGAGATGGAGGCCACCACTATTGCAACCCAGAGTTCCGCCGTGGGCCGAGTATCTGCCGAGCACTACTTTGAAGAAGTCCTTGAAGGCGCTCGTTCAATAGAGGCTCAGTGCTCGAAGAATATTATGTTCTAGTGACATGTATTTCTATTGTAAAAGACAATGTTTTATTGAATTGTAAAGGCTGCAATTATACTTTTGCCTGAAAGTATTATGATGCCTCCTATGCGGCCGTTTATGTATATATGTATATAACCTGAAAGTTTGCAGTCATCGGCTTCAGCCCCCACGCATATAATGCAGGGGTGTTCGCAAAAAATGTGCATTCATACTTGATCCAACGTCTTGGTCCATTAAGGAGGTGGTAGCGCAGTGAACAAGGCAATCAGACTATATTGCTTTAATACTTTCACTTAGCCATAGGATTTGACGGTGGGACTACTATATGGCCCGTGGTACTTCCGTGCTTGTCCGAATACGGTGCGCGTACGTACATGACCAGGAAACGGTCCTTCATTAATGTGGAGGAATCCCGAAGATTTAGCTAAGTCATCGAGTGGTTGACCAGTCTCGCGCTTTATCATGACAGTTAGTTTTCGGCTTTCTCTACTGAGGTGCTCATCCGGATGAACCAGGGCACAATCGTAGTAGTTCTCCCGGTGCCGGCTTAGACGATAGAGCGGAACTTAAGGTAGCAAAACACGGGAGCCAAGCAAACCCAACATTTGACCAAAGACATGATTTGGAGCTGATGCATATAAGGCCAAACTCGCGACGCCGAACACTCCCTAAGGTATTCGGTCTTTATAATATATATGCCGGGCTGAACAATGCCCTTAATAATAAACCCCGAGTGTCCAGGTACGTGCAATATTCTAATGTGGCGAAATGCCAATAATGTCAGCATCCTTCTCGGTTGTACTGAGTATCCGGGGGATGTGAACAACAAGAGACAATAAAAAAGGTTTACGCAGGGTCTTAATTTGAAAAGAAACCTTTGAGCGAGTCCCTGCTGCACGTCTGCGCCTGTGTCTCCATTATGCCGTGTCCTGGACGGGTGTAGCATGATTGTCATCTGTAAAAGAGAAGAACTTAGGTGAAAGTTGTCATGCCAAAAAATTGGTTATTCTCGATAAACCATTAAAATTCAAGATAAGTCAAGTTGAGCCGAACTAGCCCTGATTACATGCCGGAAGCCCTTGGTACCGTCTATGAGGGTTTAACCATCAAACCAATCTCAGGAATATCTAGTGATGCACCGGACTCGTCTAACCGTGTCCGCGGTCTTGACGACCTGTCATTTATTCTGGTTGGTGAGGCCGTCTAGTGCTCGGCTGTTAAAGCCGCCGCACGTTCTTCCGCGCGTAGAGAACGCTCAATATTTCCACCAACTGTGATGGTGCCAGTGGACCAGGCATCTTAAGCTTAAGATAAGCGTAATGTGGTACCACATTAAAAGGAGCGAAAGCTGTTCTTCCGAGTAGTGCTTGATAGCCGCTTCGGAATGGAGCAATGTCGAAGTCTAACTTCTCACTTCGGTAGTTGTCGGGTGAACCGAATACAATCTCTAGTATTAGAGAGCCCGTGGAGCGGGCCTCTGGGCCTGGTATTACTCCCTTGAAGGTAGTATTACTGTGGCTGATTTTTGTCGGGTCTATCCCCGTTTTGCGGACTGTGTCCGGATATATCAGATTTAGACCACTGCCGCCGTCCATAAGGACTCGTGTGAGATGGTATCCGTTTATTATTGGGTCTAACACCAAGGCAACTAATCCTTCATGTCGGATGCTTGTCGGGTGATCCCTGCGATCAAAAGTGATCGGGCAGGCCAACCAGGGGTTGAACTTAGTGGTGACGGGCTCTACGACGCGTATGTCTCGGAGTGCGTGTTTGCTTCTCCTCTTCGTCGCGTGGATCATGTTTACTATTTTAACCTCTGGTGGGAATTTTTTTTGTCCTCCAGTGCTTTGCTGGCGAGGTTCGTCCTCGTCTTCGCTTGGTGTCTCCCTCCCCTTGTGTTCGGCGTTTAGCTTACCAGCCTGCTTGAAGACCCAACATTCTCTGTGGGTGTGATTTGCAGGTTTATCGGGGGTGCCATGAATCTGACATAGTTTGTCTAGAATCTTGTTTAGGCTAGACAGTCCATCTCTACTGCCTTTGAAAGGCTTTTTCCGCTGACCTGGTCGAGAGCCCCTGAATCCGGCGTTTACCGCCGTATTATCTGGGCTGTCTTCTTTATTTCGACGCTTTCTTTTACCGCATCGTGGTTTTCCATTGCCATCCATGACTTCGGATGTGCTTGGGTCGCTGGTGCTACTACGGGCTAACCAGCTATCTTCACCCGTGCAAAAGCGGGTCATGAGGCTTGTCAGGGCTGCCCTTGTTCTCAGTTTTTCTTGGCCGAGGTGTCTGGCGAGCCATTTGTCTCGGACGCTATGCTTGAAAGCAGCTAAGGCTTCAGCATTCGTGCAGTCGATGATTTGGTTCTTCTTAGTGAGAAACCTGTTCCAAAGCTTTCGGTCTGACTCTCCGGGCTATTGAATTATATGACTTAAATCGTTTGCATCCGGAGGTCGGACATAGGTCCCTTGAAAATTAGCCCGAAAAGCATCCTCGAGCTCCTCCCAACTTCCAATTGAGTTTTCGGGGAGGCTTTTCAGCCAGTGCCGAGCTGGTCCTTTAAGCTTGAGGGGCAAGTACTTGATGGCGTGGAGATCGTCTCCGCGAGCCATATGGATATGGAGGATAAAGTCCTCAATCCAGACCCTAGGGTCTGTGGTCCCGTCGTACGCCTCTATGTTCACCGGTTTGAATCCTTCTGGGAATTCATGGTCCAGCACCTCATCGGTGAAACATAGGGGGTGTGCGGCACCCCTGTATTTGGATGTATCATGGCATTCGAACGGTTGTAGTATTTGGTTTTGGTTTTGTGTCGGAGTTGGACTAAAGAGTTCAGGGCGTATCTGGGACAAGGAATACTACCGGAGAAGGAGGAGGACGTGGAGCACGTGGCCCGACAGGCTACAACATACTGCATCTAGGGTGGTGGGCTATACAGAAAACAACCAAATGATGTTTCCTTGCTATGAATTTCCAGGGAGCAGGGGTGCGAGCTGCTAGCTGACATACATGGCGGAGATTGCAGGCATCACTCGTCGTCGCGCACCCTGGTGGGCAAGGCGTTCCGCAGCGGGTTCTACTGGCCCAGGACACTCAACGACTCAACCGAGCTGGTGAGATCCTGCAAGGCCTGCCAGTTCCATGCCAAGCAGATCCACCAGCCAGCTCAAGGCCTCCAGACTATCCCACTCTCCTGGCCGTTCACAGTCTGGGGGCTGGATATCATGGGTCCGTTCCCTCGAGCGCCCGGGGGCTACCGCTACCTCTACATCGCCATCGATAAGTTCACCAAATGGGCGGAGGTGGAAGCCGTCCGCACCATCCCAGCCCGGTCCACAGTCAAGTTCATTAAGGGCCT
This sequence comes from Triticum dicoccoides, assembly GCF_002162155.2. Lineage (NCBI taxonomy): Eukaryota > Viridiplantae > Streptophyta > Magnoliopsida > Poales > Poaceae > Triticum > Triticum dicoccoides. The sequence goes on along the minus strand of NC_041380.1, from coordinate 466,470,477 downwards.
CGTGAGCCGGTTTGGGGTCCCTAACTGCATCATCACCGACAACGGCTCACGGTTCACTAGCAATCTCTTCAAGACATATTGTGCTAACCTTGGAATGCAGATTTGCTACGCCTCAGTGGCACACCCTAGGAGCAATGGCCAAGCCAAGCGTGCCAACGCGTAGGTCTTGAGAGGCCTCAAGACCAGGACCTTCAAGAAGAAGCTCGAGGCCTGCGGCACGGGCTGGCACAACGAGCTCCAGTCCGTGATGTGGTCCATCGGCACCACCGCCACCAAGCCAATAGGCGAGACCCCGTTCTTCCTCGTCTACGGAGCAGAAGCGGTTCTCCCTCACGAGGTCAAGCATCGCTCCGTGTGGGTCCTGGCGTTTGATGAGGCACAGCAGGACACCATGCGGGGGATGGACCTCATGCTCGGGGAGGAACGCCGCTGCCAAGCCTCGCTCCGAGCGGCAAGGTACCAGCAGGCATTGCGACGATATCACTGCCGCAGCGTCCGCTCCAGGATGCTCAAGGTGGGCGATCTCATCCTGAGGCGGGTGCTCTCTAGCGAAGGGCTGCATAAGCTCTCACCCATGTGGGATGGCCTGTTTTGGATTGCTCGCGTTTCTAGGCCTGGCGTCGCGCGCCCGGAGATCCCCATCCAGAATGCCTGGAACATCCAGCACCTCCGGAAGTTCTACCCATGAAGCAAGGCCCAGTGCCTGTGAAGGTCTCTGCTCGTGACACTCTCAGGTAATAATGAGTTGGGCTGTACACGCCCCTGAGTCTCCGGAGTGCCGCCCTCGGGCCTCGGGGGCTCCCTCCCACGTCCTAGTGGCAGCACTTAGCTCCGCGCCGGTGAGAAGACTAGACTAGGTGCCGGACGCGGCTGTTCGTTGGGTTTCTGTATTTGGCTTGCACCCCTTTTTAATGGAATTTGAAGTTCTGGCGTTTCTTGATGGCTTGGTTGAATCCCTTCTTCTCTCTGCTTCTTCCCGCAGTTCTTTGCTTTGTGCCAGGGAGAGCGGCAGTTGCTCAACGCTCTCCCTCGCATGCCTCGCGAGGGGGCTACTGGATAGGTGAGTGCGTGCACGCTCCCCTAGTCTCGGCGAGGCGCCCTTGATTGAGCTCGTGATCAGCACACCCCTTTTTTAAGTTTGTGCCCCACGGGTATCACGACGTGGTGCGCTAGGCCAAGATCAGCCCATGCCTAAGGCCTCACGCAAGGAGGGATAGGGATTTCCTAACGAATTTTCGCAGCTTTGCGATGTCTCCCAGGCCGGCAGCAGGGAGGCCTCACCTGACGCCAGGAGGTGCGCATCCACGCAAGGCGGAAGCTACCTCGGATGTATCAAGCTAAGTTATCCCTCTACTCCTACATAAAGCACAGATGCCACAACACAACACGGAAACAATAAACATAGCATAAAGCAAAATAAGCATTATGGTTCATTACACACCCTCGCAGGGCCCCACTTCTTTCTTGTAAGACAGGAAGAAAGGGATGGACAGGCAAAAGTGGCTCCCACACCCGCGGTTGCTCACGAGGATCGCCCCCAGCGCCCCCGGACTCAGCCGGAGCCCTCCTCGCGCTTCACTGGGGTGTGGCGGCGGGACGACCCGCCATTGTTCTCGAAGCGATCCCAACGACACGAGTCTTGTCATAGCTGCCGCTGCTGGAGCTTTTGATGGAAGAGGAGCTGCTGCTGCCGGACGAGCCACAGCCGTCGCCAAGGGCGAGTTCGCCCTCATCCACGTTATAGCCATCACCAAGGCCGAGCACTTCATCACCATCGTTGTCTTCAGGGCAGCACCCAACGCAGCGACCATCTTCCCCGAACACCCTCACAAAGAGGGTCGCGGCACTGTCATACTTGAAGTGGAGGGTGCACCGCCTGCCCAGACCGCGCGCGCGGGCGAACGTCTGCCAGCTGCGAGCTAGGGCTACATTGCCCGCGACGGATACCTCCACCGTGACCCACGAGGCCTTGCTGCAACAATCATCGGCCTGCAGCCAGAGGCCGCCAGGACCCATGGTCGGCGTCTCGCCAACAAAGGAGCACGAAAGTTGAAGCTAGGTGCCGGCCGGGTTCTCCGACCACACGACGAACTCCGACAGAACCTCCGCTGAGTGGAAGCGCGGCCGAGGAGGCCGGGCGACCATGGTGCGCCTTCCTTCATTGGCAGGACTACCACATCTCGGGCGGTTCCCGCCGCGCGAAGAGCCGCTGCCGCGGCTCCCAGGGGCGGCGCCGGACCCTGAAGAAGTTCGTCCGCGCCCATGGGGGATCACAACGGGGGTTGCGGGGTGCTTGTGGGGGCAACCACGCCACATCTTAGGCGGAGGCGAGCCGGGCCCCTCCTGGCGAGCCTTCCCTTTCTCTACGGCCGAGAACCTCTTCACCGATGCCATGGGTGTCGCTGCAAGGCGGTGAAGCAAGGAGGAAGAAGAAGAAGCACGCGGAATGGAGGAAAAGCTTAGCGATGAGGGCTCTGCATCCCTCCTCATTCATAGCCAGAAGGAGGCCAACCGCCGGCCTCAACGATCGCAGGTAATGATAATTTTCTTCTGCATGCAACAGGGTCTCGTCAAGTCGGGCAGTTGCTGAGGCGGCATGGGGAAGCGGAGACGCCAACGTCCCATTAATCACCACGCGTCAATCAAGGCCGCAGGCTATTGGGGCCCGCGGTGCTCCGCACTTGCCCTTTGGCTTCGCCTCAAAGCAAAGTCCGAGCGCGCCTTGGGAACGGGGGTCCCCAGACTTGCCTGCCTGCGGCCCAGGGCGTGACTCCACCAATGGCCTGGTATGGCCCATCTTCAGCAGCAACCACTCAAGACCCTTGGGAGGGGCCAAGCCTTGCGAGGCGGACAACACCAAGACCTCCTCAGGGGCAGACTCACTAGGCCGGCTCCTGAGGAGCGGAGATATCTATGCAAGGGTCACCTCGCGAGGTTCATGTGACGTGAGCCATGACGACCAAGGCCAGGCGGGCGCCAGCGGGCACAGAGTACCAGTTTCCTCCTTGGTGCTACGGGGGCAAGCGCAGGCGAGGAGTCCCGAGGCATCAGGCAAAAATTCCCATATCGGTGCAACGAGACCAAGACCGGCAGGACGGTAGGATGGAGGTTACCACGGAGCCCACGGCGGCGTCACCACCAGAGCCTTTGGCAGGAGAAGACCACCTTTTGTCAAGATAGCTTGTACTAGTTGTCCCCATTCAAACTTGGACGTTGTGGGATCCCTTCCCGCCTAAACATTTGGGAATATGACCAAGGCCTCTATAAATAGGACGAGCCACCCACATAGGAAGGGGACCGATCATCTGGGTCTCCCTCACACACACCAGGTCACCGAGCTCAAGAACACCTCACCTTAGGAGGCTGTTCTACTTTGTACTAGTTCATCCTCAGCCTACAAGGCAATCCACCACACCACAACGGTGGCCCGAACCAGTAAAAACCCTCGTGTCTCTTGTTCTTTGGATTCGTCGAGCTAGGCCTAGAGATCATGGTGAGAGCAAGCTAGTGAGAGAGATCTTCATGCACACCCCAGTGTTCGAACCTCAAGGGTTTGTCGGAACCCGTAATCCGGCACCAAGTGCCAGTTGCTGTTTTTCGCATGTTTTTTACATCGCAGGAAATCAATACCAAAGAAAGTCCAAATGCAATGAAACTTTACAGAGATTTTTTATGCACCGGAAGACACCCAATGGGCGAAGGCAGCGCCTGGGGTGGTGGTGCTTCGAGGGGAGCACAACCCACCAGGGCGCGCCAGGAGGCCCAGGCACGCCCTGGTGGGTTGTGCCCACCTCGGGTGCCCCCGGACAGCCTCTTTGCTCTATAAATACCCCAATATTCTAGAAACCCTAGGGGAGTCGACGAAAATCAATTCCAGCCGCTGTAGAGTCCAGAACCACCAGATCCAATCTAGACACCATCACGAAGGGTTCACCACTTCCATGGTGCCTCTCTGGTGATGTGTGAGTAGTTCTTTGTAGACCTTCGGGTCCGTAGTTAGTAGCTAGATGGCTTCCTCTCCCTTGTTTGATTCTCAATTGTGGTGTGTTTGTTGGTATCCGATGAACTTTGAGTTTATGATCAGATCTATCTTTTTATATCCATGAAAGTTATTTGAGTTTCTTTGATCTCTTTTATGCATGATTGCTTATAGCCTCGTATTTCTTCTCCGATATTTGGGTTTTGTTTGGCCAACTTGATCTGTTTGTCTTGCAATGGGAAGAGGTACTTTGTAGTGGGTTTGAGCTTATGGTGCTTGATCCCAGTGGCAGAAGGGGAACCGAGACGTATGTATTTTTGCTACTAAGGATAAAATGATGGGGTCTATCTCTACATAGATAGATCTTGTCTACATCATGTTATCATTCTTATTGCATTACTCTGTTTTCCCATGAACTTAATGCACTAGATGCATACTGGATAGCGGTCGATGTGTGGAGTAATAGTAGTAGATGCACGCAGGAGTCGGTCTACTAATCTTGCACATGATGCCTATGTAATGATCATTTCCTAGATATCGTCATGATTATTTGAAGTTCTATCAATTGCCCAACAGTAATTCGTTTACTCACCGTTTGCTATTTTTCTCGAGAGAAGCCACTAATGAAACCTACGACCCCCGGGTCTCTTTCTCATATTATTTGCCTTTGCGGTCTATTTTCCTTTGCTTTTATTTTCAAATCTTTAAACCAAAAATACAAAAAAACCTTGCTGCAATTTATTCTCATTTATTTTATTTGGCGTTCGATCTATCAATCTACTACAATTTTATTCACGTCTGTTTGCCCATCTTGGGGCGCCGCTACCCGAAAGGGATTGACAACCCCTTTTACACGTTGGGTTGTGAGTATTTGTTATTTGTGTTCATGGGATGTTTACGTTGTGTTGCTTGGTTCTCCTACTAGTTCGTTAACCTTGGTTTCATATCTGAGGGAAATACCTACCGCTGCTATGCTACATCATCCCTTCGTCTTTGGGGAAATACCGACGTAGCTTCAAGCCGCATCAAAAGGAATTTCTGGCGCCGTTGCCGGGGAGGATCTTCAACATATACCAGGTTCCTAATCACACATCTCATCTCCTCGCAATTTACATTATTTGCCATTTTCCTCTCGTTTTCCTCTCCCCCACTTCACAAAAAATTGCTGTTTTATTCGCCCTCTTTTTCGTTTGCCGTTTTCTTGTCGGATCTATCCTTTGCTTGTAATCATGAGTGATTTCGGTATGGCACCCACAGATGATGGCCTAACTCCTAAGATTGGATGTACGGGCAATCTGGATGCTAAAACTTTTATCTTGGGACAAGGGAATGTTATGGGAAAAGAACGTATCCAAGAGTTTTTCAAATGTGTGGGAGATCTAAGTCTTGATGATGCTCCTATACTTAGAACCACTAGATCTTATGCAGATGCTATTTTAGCACTAGTTCTGAAATCGAAAGTAAATTTACTCGTACTCATCCTACTTTGCAAAGATTGTTTTTTGAGCTCCCCGTTATAAAGAATCCTAAGGCTAAAAAGTTGGACACTCTTGCTCTTATGAATGAGTTTGACCATATCATACGGGAAGCTAGGGAAGTCTTTGATTTTTATGGTATGAATCGTGAAAAACCCGTGATAGATGAAATTCTTTACAATAGTGATTATGAGTTAAGACATTTGCTTGGGGATAATAAAATCTTTGATGAGAATCTTAAAAAGGAAGTCCCCATTCTAGATGTAATCCAACAAATTTTTAATAACGTTAATCAACATTACAATTGGATTGTTGCCGGAAATCAATGAGGTTATGATAATGGGCAACTTAACAGTTCTAAGGTCTCTATGGATAATATGTTTTGTATTGTTTTTACAAAACCCCATGATGAAAATACCTCTAAGGGAATTAAGAAGAAGGATGACAAAACTTAGATCCTTGCCTTATTCCTAGCCAAGGGCGTAAAACTATAGCGCTTGTTGGGAGGCAACCCAATGAATAAAATTTATTTTTGCTTTTTGCCTCCTGTCCTTGAGTGTTAGCACAATTACTACTGTTATGATTGTGTTTTTTGTGTTTTAGTTAGTGTTTGTGCCATGTAAAGGCTTTAGGATCTTCTTGGGTGATAGTTGTTTGATCTTGCTGAAAAAACAGAAACTTTTGCGATCACAAAAATAATTTTCATTTTGAACCAGAGAGCTATAAAATACCAATTCCTTTTGTAGTAGATTAATATACAAATTTCCCAGGTCGTCCTAATTTTTCAGAGTTTTTGAAGTTACCTAAGTATTCAAAACATCCAGATTGCTACAGACTGTTCTGTTTTTGACAGATTCTGTTTTCTTTGCGTTGTATGCTTGTTTTGATGGCTCTATGGTTTTCTTTGATGAGTTTTTGCCATAGAAAAGTTGGAATACAGTAGATATAATGCGAGAACAAAATTTAAATTGGTTTTCTACAGTACTTATAGTAGTGACTTATTTTCTTATACTAACGTATTTCGCGAAGGCTTTTGTTGAGTTTTGTGTGATTGAAGTTTTCAAGTTTTGGGTTATCTTACGATGGATGAAGGAATAAGGAGTAAGAAGAGCATATGCTTGGTGATGCTCCGGCATCCCAAGCTATTATCCAAAAGAGAGCAAGCAACTAAGCTTGGGGATGCCCCCGAGTGGCATCCCCTCTTTCTTCTAACGACCATCGGTATTTTACTCGAAGCTATATTTTTATTCGTCACATACTATGTGTTTTGCTTGAAGCGTCTTGTATGATAAGAGTCCTTGCTTGTTTTATTTTGTGTTTTAAGTCTTGATCCCTTTCTGGACACACCTATTTGAGAGAGCCAAAATTATGTCATGACTTGTTAGAATTGCTCTCTATGCTTCACTTAAATTTTTATGAGCTATGGATTTGCTCTAGTGCTTCACTTATATCTTTTTGAGCATGGTGTGCTTTATTATTTTCGAAGAAGTTCTCTCTTTCTCCACTTAAATTAATTTGAGAGAAAGAAATTTTATGCTCATGATCTTCACTTATATTTGTTTGAGCTTGTCAAAATCAACACAGGAAAATTAATTCCAAAGTGATAGATATCCAAGAAGGATATAATAAAAAGTTTCATGAAGATCATTGGACAAAATAAACTTGATTCTTAGTAATGGTTTCGAGATATGATGATGTGATATGTGAGTTATGTTGATGAGTAATTGTGCTCTAGTAAGAATATGGGTGTTAAGGTTTGTGATTCCCTATGCATGCACGAAAGTCAATAATCATGCAATGAAAATTATATCCTAGTTGTGGTGCATTATTTGGTGTTAATTATGCTTAATGATTGCTTATGAGACTATTCATTTCTTGGTTGGTCGCTTCTCAATCTTTTGCTAGCCTTCATTTTGCAGTAAGTATGATCACTACTTGTGCATCCAAAAACCTTTAAACTAGTTTTGCCACATGAGTCCACTATATCTACCTATATGCGGTATTGTCTTGCCGTTCTAAGCAAATTTGTATGTGCCATCTCTAATTTTCAAAATAAACTTCTCTTTTGTGTGTTCGTACAGCTCACAGAGCGGTGAGGGGTGGCTAATATTTTCCATGCTAGATTTGTTATTCTCACGATGAGTGTTTATCACTTGTCATTGCACGAGAGTAAGGCAAAGGTATTAGGGATGCCCAGTCCTGAAATGAAAAATGAATTTATTTTATGTTGTCAAATAATAAATTCCTTGGAAAGTGTTGGCATGGAAGGCACCCATGGATACGGTTAGCCATGGAAAGTGAAAGTATGGTGGAAAAAGGAATACACTTTATTTTCTATTTGGGAATCGCCTATGATATATGTAGCATGGAAAGTGTTGGGAATTCTAGGTCGTTTTCGTTGGTGGGAAAGGCACACCTCCCAAAACATTTTTATCTCTCAATTATCGCTTTGAGCTCTGGCACCTCTACAAATCCCTACTTCCCTCTGCTAAGGGCCTTTCTTTTACTTTGTGCAATTTTTATTTTTGAATTTGAGTCTTCATCTTCTCTTATAAAGCACCAACTAGGAGGCACTATGATCTTACTCGAGTATTGGGTGTAGTTAATATGCGAGTGCGTTTCATGAATGGATCAATGATTGAGCATAATGGGCTAGGGATAGCTTATTTTAGCGTTGATATTTTAAAAGACATGGTTGCTTGTTGGTATGCTTGAGTATTTAAGTTATCATGTCAAAACTAGACTATTGCTTTGAACAATATAAAAGTCCAAATGTCCATGCTATAAACAAAAGAATATGAAATGACATGTTAGGCAACATTCCACATCAACATTTCTGTTTTTATCACTTACCTACTCGAGGACGAGCAGGAGTTAAGCTTGGGGATGCTAATACGTCTCCAACATATCTGTAATTTTTTATTGTTCCATGTTGTTATATTATCAATCTTGGATGTTTTATAATCATTCTATAGTCATTTTATATCATTTTTTGGTACTAACCTATTGACATAGTGCCAAGTGCCAGTTGCTGTTTTTTGCATGTTTTTTTACATCGCAGGAAATCAATACCAAACGGAGTCCAAATGCAACAAAAATTTACGGAGATTTTTTATGGACTAGAAGACACCCAATGGGCAAAGGCAGTGCCTGGGGGTGCTCCGAGGGGAGCACAACCCACCAAGGCGCGCCAGGAGGCCCAGGCATTCCCTGGTGGGTTGTGCCCACCTTGGGTGTCCCTTGACCGCCCTTTTACTCTATGAATACCCCAATATTCCATAAACCCTAGTGGAGTCGACGAAAATCAATTCCAGCCGTCGCGGAGTCCAGAACCACTAGATCGAATCTAGACACCATCACGGAGGGGTTCACCACTTCCATTGGTGCCTCTCCGGTGATGCGTGAGTAGTTCTTTGTAGACCTTCGGGTCCATAGTTAGTAGCGAGATGGCTTCCTCTCTCTCATTTGATTTTCAATACAATGGTCTCTTGGAGATCCATATGATGTAACTCTTTTTGCGGTGTGTTTGTTGGGATCCGATGAACTTTGAGTTTATGATCAGATCTATTTTTTTATATCCATGAAAGTTATTTGAGTTTCTTTGATCTCTTTTATGCATGATTGCTTATAGCCTCGTATTTCTTCTCTGATATTTGGGTATTGTTTGGCCAACTTGATCTATTTGTCTTGCAATGGGAAGAGGTGCTTTGTAGTGGGTTCGATCTTAGGTGCTTGATCCCAGTGACAGAAGGGGAACTGACACGTATGTATCATTGCTACTAAGGATAAAATGATGGGTTCTATCTCTACATAGATAGATCTTGTCTACATCATGTCATCATTCTTATTGCATTACTCCATTTTCCCATGAACTTAATACACTAGATGCATGCTGGATAGCGGTCGATGTGTGGAGTAATAGTAGTAGATGCAGTGTAACGCCCCAATACTGGAGCTTCAGATGCCTTCCATGTTTCCGAGTGTTGTAGGGTGATTTGTTTTGGTTCGTTGCATCTTTTGCATTGCATCATGTCATCATGCCATCATTTTCTCAAAGCCAACTAAAAACTCACTTAAATAAATGGCATGGATCTTTGGTCCATTTAAACCGAGGGAATTCACATGGTGATTCTCTTTATAACATATCCTCCCGATATTAGGGAGCTATAATAAATATTCCATTAACTTGGAATCACCCATAACACAATTGCACTACTCTTCAACTCTTCTTTTATCCGACTCAACCTCATATTTTTTTCCTTGTCATCTCTCTCTCAAGCCACACCCATGCATCATCACATCTCACTTCCTTATTTTTTCATGTCCGTGCAGGTGACGCAACCGAGCTCAAGGAGGAGCTCGATGAAGATCGTGTTCGTTGTGTTGTTTCGTTTCCAGTTGATCAGTAGTGGAGCCCAGTTGGGGCGATCGGGGATCTTTTGCATTAGGGGTAGTCTTCTTTTATTTTGGTTCCGTAGTCGGACCTTGATTGTATTCTGGATGTTGTAATGTTTTTCATGTATTGTGTGAAGTGGCGATTGTAAGCCAACTCTGTATCTCTTTCTTATTCAGTACATGGGTTGTGTAAAGATTACCCCTCTTGTGACATGCCTACAATGCGGTTATGCCTCTAAGTCGTGCTCCGACACATGGGAGATATAGCCGCATCGTGGGTGTTACAAGTTGGTATCAGAGCCTTCCCCGACTTAGGAGCCCCCTGCTTGACCGAATCACTAGCGTTGTTGAGTCTAGAAAAATGTTTTGAGTCTTATAGGATTATATATATCGGAGAGTAGGATTCTTTTTACTCCTCAGTCCCTTCGTTGCTCTGGTGAGGCATCCTGACGTAGAGTTTTGACTCTTCTCTCCTTAAATTTCACTGAAATTTTTAGGATTACGCGGGTATCTTGGAATCGTTCCGATGGTTTTGTGACAAGAACATTGTTCTTGGTGCCTCCTGACATTTAGGGGTTGTGGCAGTGTCCCGGGGAGTTGAGCTCCGAGGTGTTGTCGTCACAATTTTTATCGTTGCAGTTCTGGAATACCTGAGTTTCCTGACATCGAAAATCTCTTTTATGCAGTTGTTGGTGAGATAACCTCGACGCCACACAGTACTGGGGCGGGAGTTCGGGAGTATTGCCATAACTCGTATAACGGATGCTTTTCGAAGGTTGAGGTAAATAATTTCCGAAGGTTTCTTGGTTATGTGTTGAAGGATGGATACAACTGGATGTAGGTATTGTTAGTTTGGGTGAGATATTATGCTTCCCCTGTATCCCCAACACCTGATTGCATAACTAGAAAGTTTCGGGAGTTTATAAGTGGGAATTCAAGTAGCTCTTAGGATATCTTTCCGACAGATGTATGATATGAAATTGGGGTTCGACGTCTAGTGGTCCGCCTATCCATGGTTGGTTGTACAGTGGTCTCGTTGTGTCTTAAAGAGTCCTTGGCTATGCTGACTCGGGGACGCTTCATATGTCATGTGCACTGCCTTGTACATGATGGTGCTGTACGATCGAGCCCGTGTGGGCCCCACCACGAAAACTTCAGACGAAATCTCTATCATATGTTTGTTCTGGCTTATTTTGCAAGTCAATGCTTTGTTTTGTTTTGTTGTGGTATTCGAGTTGCTTCAGTGTCAAGTGTTGATTCCATACCTTTCCTAAGTGGTGTTCTCATACTTCTATGGGAATACCAATTCTTCATGATAATCGAGATTGTCATGTCAATCATTTTTCAACCGGCGTGTTTCTCTTCAAGTGGATTCGATCATTTCAACATCCGCAAGATCACCTCTCAGTTTTTTCCCAATGTTGTTCGTTTCATCTGTCCCCAAGTTGCCTTCGTTTTCCCGCCCTCCCACCCTTTTTTCTTCAAGGATTCAGATTTCTTAATCATGTATCCTTTTGTTTGTGAGAGTCTCTTCATTCTTTTTAGTCAATATTCTTATCCATTGAGTCTCAAGAAGATACTAACGGAGCTTCAAGTGTATTATTCTTCGTTCTATTTCTTCTCCGGTGGATTTAATTCAAGCTTTGTCGATCATATATTTTCCTTGTTTCAAATGCTTTCTCATGTCGGTGCACCTCTTAATCATTCACCTCCCGCTATACATTTGTTCCGGAGTGCCGAAGATAGCTCAGAAGATTCATGTTTCCACTCTGTTTTCGTTCAGGCTCTTTCGAGGATGTTATCTCAGTCAAGTCATTTAATTCAACCGGTGCAATCTCTCTTTTAAATCATTTCAACAGTGTATCTTTTGAGTGGGCCCTAACCCACAGATCTTTTACCAGGATCTTACCTAACTCTTCTTATTCTGCCGGAGTTATTCTCAAATCTTCTAAAGTTTGACGCAAGAATGAATGTCATCAGTCATATGTCTAGTCTCCAAGATCTGCCAAATTCTTTTCATCGTTGGCTCAACCTTTCCAATTTTCTTTCCGGAGTGCCTCAAAAATTCTCAGTGGTGGTTCTTGTCATCATTCTCAACATTTGAAGACCGAGGAATAGTTTCTCTTCAATCATATCCATTCTCGTGAAGATTCTCAGTTCTAGCTTGATGCAGTCCTTTCATAATTGTTTGTGACAATTCTTTTCACCCATCCGAAGCATTTCAAGAGTCTTTTTAGTTTGATTCTCTGAAGGCCATCATTTAGGGATTATTCATTCTTAGCTTTCAGCTATTGTTCTCCAAATCTTACCGGTCCATCATTCAAATATTCTATAATCAGCTCGTGATCTCTTCGTTCTCTTATATCAAATTCTCTAAAGTATCTTCATTCATTTTCCAATTCTTCCCGGTGAATTGTGCTTTTGCTACTTTCTTGTTCAATTCTTATGGTGGTTCGTTCAAGAATTCTCTTCCGTTGCTATTGTATTAATTTATTCATTGTTCCCAAATCCAACCGGTGGTTCGTTGAGACTTTCTCAAGTTGGCGCTATATCTATCTTAATTCTTTCTACGAGAATAAGTAGTATGCCAAATCCGTTGCTTGTCATCAATTAAATTGGTGAAGGATACGCATAACATAATTCTTATTCTTGTTTCATCCAAGTGATAAATTCCTTCCTTCGGAGTTTGTTCATGATGAATAAATTCTTGATTTTCTTTTGTTCATCTTTTCTTTCTCGGAGTTCCAAGCTCTAATTATCACGGAGATCCATCTAAATCATTACAAGACTTCACCTTGTGTTTTCCACTTCTCTTTCCTTTCGTGTGATCATCCTTTTGTTACCGGAGTTCTTCATGAAGGTTCTACATGATGGTTCATCAAGGATTTAATTCCTTCTCGAAGCGTTCATCAAGATTCTTTTCAGAGGAGCTCAAGGGTTCTTCATCTTGCAATCCGAAGTGCAATTGTTCTCCCTTATCTTTTGGGGACAATTACATTTTTACCCCTAGTTGGTTCCTACCCACGGGTTTTGCCCTTACTTTTCGAGCTTGCTCAGTTTTGCCCTTACTTTTTCTGTCGAGATCCCTCGAATGCCCTTTGACTGTTTGACCAAAACTTTGAAAATTCATAACTAATTCATATACACTCAGAAAAATGCAAATAAGATATCAAAATGTTTAGATAAACATTACCTTTATGGGCATATCATTTGCATTCAAGACAAAAGCATCATTTAAACTACCCGAGGTAATTAGTATTATTAACATTATTAAAAATAAATAGGTATAAACAATATTTTTTTCATGAATAAAAATTACATGCAAATGTAGGTGATGTTTTCTGAACATCGTGATAACTTATTTGCATTTTTCAGAGTTTGTATCAACTTGTTATGAATGTTCTAACGACTTTGACCATTATTTGGAAACTTCATAACAAGTTGATACGAACTCAGGAAAATGCAAATAAGGTACCAGGATGTTCAGAAAACATCACCTACATTTTTATATAATTTTTATTCACGGAAAAAATATTGTTTTTACCTATTTATTTTTAATAATGTTAATAACATTAATTACCTCGGGTAGTTTAAATGATGCTTTTGTCCTGAATGCAAATGATATGCCCATAAAGGTAATGTTTATCTGAACATTTTAATATCTTATTTGTATTTTTCTGAGTTCATATGAATTAGTTATGAATTTTCAAAGTTTTGGTCAAAAGGTCAAAGGGCATTCGAGGGACCTCGACGGAAAAAATAAGGGCAAAACTGAGCAAGCTCGAAAAGTAAGGGCAAAACCCGTGGGTAGGAACCAACTAGGGGTAAAAATGCAATTGTCCCTATCTTTTGCGGTGGTATTATGTCATTCTTGACAATTTCTGTGTGTTTCATGATTCACATGTTGTCAAGAATGAGATATTTTAAATCCACCAATCTCTTCGTTGGAGTTATCTTGTGTCATGTTTCACCTAAAGCCTTCTCTAAGGATTGTTGCTACTTATGGTGCTCTTAAATAACCCAAGTTCTTGTAACGCCCTCGATGCGGCTATATCTCCTACGTGTCGAAGCACGACTTAGAGGCATAACCGCATTGAAAGCAATGTCGCAAGTGAGGTAATCTTCACACAACCCATGTAATACATAAGGGAGAGAGACACATAGTTGGCTTATAATCGCCACTTCACACAATTACATGAATAAAGCATTACATCATCCAAAAACAATCAAGGTCCGACTACGGAACCAAAATAAAAGAGGACTACCCCAAATGCTACACAGATCCCCAATCGACCCCAACTGGGCTCCACTACTGATCAACTGGAAAACGGAACAACACAAAGGACAAGATCTTCATTGAGCTCCTCCCGAGCTTGGTTGCGTCACCTGCTCGGCAACATCGGCACCTGCAAGCGGGTTTTGGAAGTATCTGTGAGTCACGGGGACTCAGCAATCTCACACCCTCACGATCAAGACTATTTAAGCTTATGGGTAAGGTAAAAGGTATGAGGTGGAGCTGCAGCAAGCGACTAGCATATATAGTGGCTAACATATTCGCAAAAGAGAGCGAGAAGAGGAGGCAAAAGCACGGTCGAACAACTATGATCAAGAAGTGATCCTAGAACAACCTACATCAAGCATTACTCCAACACCGTGTTCACTTCCCGGACTCCGCCGGAAAGAGACCATCACGGTTACACATGCGGTTGATGTATTTTAATTAAGGTCGTCTTCAGGTTTTCAACAACCGAACATTAACAAATTCCCATCTGCCCATAACCGCGGGCACGACTTTCGAAAGTTCAAATCCCTGTAGGGGAGTCCCAGCTTAGCCCATGACAAGCTCTCACGGTCAACGAAGGAATAGACCTTCTAGCGGGAAGACCCGATCAGGCTCGGAATCCCGGTTACAAGACATTTCGACAGGTAAAACAAGACCAGCAAGACCGCCCGATGCGCCAACATCCTGATAGGAGCTGCACATATCTCGTTCTCAGGGCAACACCGGATGAACACTACGTACAGCTAAAACCAACCCTCAAGTTTCCCCGAGGTGGCGCCGCAAGTGGCTCTAGTTTGGACCAACACTTAGACAAGCACTAGCCCGGGGGGGGGGGGTTAAAATAAAGATGACCCTTGGGATGTGCGACTCCCAAGGGAAAAGGCTAGGTGGCAAATGGTAAAACCAAGGTTGGGCCTTGCTGGAGGAGTTTTATTCAAGGCGAACTGTCAAGGGGTTCCCATTATAACCCAACCGCGTAAGGAACGCAAAATCCGGGAACATAACACCGATATAACGGAAACTAGGGCGGCAAGAGTGGAACAAAACACCAGGCATACGGCCGAGCCTTCCACCCTTTACCAAGTATATAGATGCATTAATTAAATAAGATATATTGTGATATCCCAACAAGTAAACATGTTCCAACAAGGAACAACATCTCCATGTTCCAACAAGGAACAAACTTCAATCTTCACCTGCAACTAACAACGCTATAAGAGAGGCTGAGCAAAGCGGTAACATAGCCAAACAACGGTTTTCTAGGACAAGGTGGGTTAGAGGCTTGGTTCAACAATATGGGAGGCATGATAAGCAAGTGGTAGGTATCGCAGCATAGGCATAGCAAAAGAGCGAGCAACTAGCAAGCAAAGATAGAAGTGATTTCGAGGGTATGGTCATCTTGCCTGAAATCCCGCAAGAAAGAAGAACGAGTCCATGAGGAAGACAAATGGACGTAGATGAACGAATCCTCACAAACGTGACGTTACCGGAACCAACCCGAAGAGGCAAACACCGGAAAGAAGCACACAACATAGTAAACAACCAACACATGAACATGGTATGATATGCGGGGTGCGGTATGCGATGCATATGCATGATTTGCAAGGGAATGAGTGAACCTGGCCTCAACATGGAAATCCAAGTGTGCCACTGGAAAGATGAGATGAAATCTCTTGAAAATGATATAAAGATCACCGGAATCGGAGTTACGGTTTGGAAATGGCGAGCAATTCAAATATGGCACCAAGCTGCGATAAACAGCAAGTAGCCACCTAAATGCAACAAGATGAACACGCAACAGCACTCAAACATGGCAACAAAATACATGGCGGGAAACCATTCAAGATGATTAACAAAAGATTAACACTGAGCTACGGCCAATTCATCCATTAACAGGTTCAAACAAGCATGGCAAAAGTGCAATTGATAACAGGTTTCAAACTTAGTGAAATTAACACAAGCCTAGAATTTCAGATCAGGTATCACACTTTGGAGCAGGAAAACTATAAGCTACAGGAACTTAACATGGCAAGGCAAGGCATGGCATGGAGCTACTCAAAGAGCTTAACAAACATCCCTTAGTGACCTTGAGCCAAAAGGGATCAGAAAATACAATTGCAAGCATGTGAACATGGCAAAAACATCATCAGATCACAGACTTAGTGAAAAACTGGAGCATGCAAATCAGATATCAAGTAGGCATGTTAACGAGCTCGATGCACTCACTACAGAGCATGGCATGACAATCTACATCAAGAATACACATTATACAAGCTAGACATGGCAAGAACAATAACATAGCATGCACGGATCAACTACAACATCCTCGGCAAAATTGCTAACAAGTAGACAATCTGTCCAGATTCACAAAATAGCAAAAGTAGAGCTCGATTGACTCGAGCTAGGGTGCTCCATAATTGCAAACAAAGACATGGATGGATAGAGTAACAAAACATCCTTACTGATCATCCTCAAAAGAGGCACGGATCACTAGGAAACAACATGAACATATGGCATATTGAGATAAACAGATCAAGGACTTAGTGGAAATGCTAAGTCCCTGAAATCAGCATTAACGAATGCACCACTTTGCAAGCTTGTGCTAGTCACCACACACATCACAAAAATACATGGGTTGCACCTCTGGAAAGATGGCAAAGCATATAACAAAACTCATGTAGAGCTCAGGGGCATATCATGCACACATAAATCATGGCAAAAATGACAAATATCTAATTGGAGCAGTAGATCTGACAATTAACTCAAATAGCACTCTTCCAACAGCATTTCGGGCATCAAGATGAACCCAAATGAAAATGATGCAATGAGATGAAAGGATGTACTCTCTGAGGCGAACATTTTGATATGCTATATGCATGAATCGGAGCTACGGATGCAAAGTTACGACATGATGAACATGGGCATTTGAAACATGGAAAACTCGGGGACTTAGTGAAAATATAGACCTCCAGATCTAGGGTTCATCCGGCGCACGAACCGAGGCGGTGGCGGATCTCGCCGGAGATGGAAGGAAGAGGAGTCGACCTCGCCGGAGATGGCGGATCCGGGACGGATCGCACCGGATCCGGCCGGATCCCGGTGCGGGCGGCGTAGGGAGGTCGGCGGCGGCCGTGGCGCGGGGTCCGGCGACCCAAGGCGACGACGGCGGCTCACTGGCGGCGAGGGCGCGAAGGCAGCGCGGGCAGGTTGCCGGCGAGGCAAATGACGGCGAAGGCGAGCGTGGCGGCGGAGAGAGGTGCGCGGGGGCTCGAGCGCTCGGGCCCGGTCGGCGCGGAGGAGGGCCAGGCGCGGGCCGCGGCGGGCCTCAGCGGTGCGCGCGAGAGGAGAGGGAGGCGGCGCCACATGGCGTGCCGTGAGTGGATGCGGGCGGAGCAGCGGCTGAGGTGGCGGCTCGTGATAGGTCCGGGTGAGGTGGCGGTGGCGGCGGACATTGTCCGGCGGCGCGGGACGAAATGTCCGGCGGCGCGGGGGAGTTTTAGGGTTTCGTCTGCGCGAATTTCGGAGGGGGTCACATATATATAGGTAGAGGGAGCTAGGAGAGTCCAAATGAGGTGCGGTTTTCGGCCACGCGATCATGATCGAACGACCGAGGGGATGCAAGGGCTTTAGGTGGATTTTGGGGCACTTTGGAAGGGTGTTTTGCTGCAGCACACACTAGGCCTTTTCGATCCCTCGGTTAACCGTTGGAGCATCAAACGAAGTCCAAATGGTACGAAACTTGACAGGCGGTCTACCTGTAGTAAACCAAGGCCGCATGACAAGTCTCGGACCAATCCGGAAATGTTTAATACCCACACATGAGAAGAAGGTAGAAATGAGCACCGGAGGAGATAGGAGCGCCGGAATGCAAAACGGACAACGGGGAAAATGCTCGGATGCATGAGACAAACACGTGTGCAAATGAAATGCACATGTTGACATGATATGCAATGCATGACATGCAAGCAATGACAAAGCAACAACAGTGAATAACTGGATGACACCTGGCACATCGGTCACGTGGCGTTACAACACTCCACCACTATGAGAGGATCTCGTCCCGAGATCTAGAATGGCACCGGAGGGAAATACGGAAGAGAAAGAGAAGAGGTAACCCTAAGTTGCTTCTTTGACGAATGAGTGAAACCAAAGAACCTTGCGAGGTTGAACAAATTGAAAAGAAGAAAACAACAGAGATGAACAAAGTTGAAATCACTCTGTTAGAAAAAATAACAAGGAACATTACGAGAACCATGTAGGTTGAAAGCATAAGAAAAGGGTTGCAGTGGACGAGAAGTAGATGCAAACACTCCGGTTGAAAATGGAAGGTAAAGAATATGGGCTTTGCAATATGAAAGCACTTGGATGAGACTCCGGTTAGAAAAAGAATGATAGCCACAACACTCCAGTTAAAACAAGATAGAGAAGGGATAAGGATGATGTAATTTCGACAGCACTTCGCCTGTAATTGGAAGGAATAGAACATGATCTTGACAAGATGAGAGGATACTTGAAAAGAGGGCACGACACTCCGGTTAAAAGGATAAGCACGAAAAGAACATGGTCCTGACAATCTGAGATGATGAGTGAAGAGAGCAACACCTCAATGCCTCCGGAAGAAAGAAATAGAAGATAGGGAGATAAAAGAATGTAGAAGAAAATGCCAACTTTTGCTACAAAAGAGCTTGAGAAGGTATCCTTAGGAGAAGGGTCGAACGGAGTTGTTGGAAAACCAACAACGAAAAGGATAAGCTTGATATGGTCTTATGGAATACATCTCAAATTATGAGGTGACAACCTGCCACTCACGGGAAAAAGAATTGGATTGATATGAACGAGGAGACGAGAAACTTATTTCACCGGGAGGATAAAGAAGAACTTAGATCATTTATAAGCACCATAATTAGCAACAATCCTTAGGGAAGGCTTTGGTGAAATATAACCCAAGATAATTCCAATGAAGAGATTGATGGATTTAAATATCTCATTCTTAACAATGTGTGATTCATGAAACATGAACTCAAATTATCAAGAATGACCTAATACCACCTCAAATGACACGGTAGAGAGAATTGAACTCTGGATTACAAGAAGAAGAATGCTTGAGCTTCTTAGAAAAGAATGTTGATGAAAAACTTGGAGAAGGAATTAAATCCTTTATGAACCATCATGTAGAACCTCCATGAAGAACTCCGGTAAACAAAAGGATAACGAAAAAAGAGAAGTTGGAAACACAAGGTGAAACCTTGCAATGATTTAGATGGATCTCCGTGGAGATATAATTGAAAGAGGTTGGAACTCTGGGAAGAAAAGATAAGATGAACAATTGAGATCAAGAATTTTGATGAACCTCCGAAATAGGGAATTTATCATTTGGATGAAACAAGAGTAAGAATTACATTATGCTTAACCTTCACCAATTAAATTGATGACAATCAACGGATTTGGCACACTACTTATTCTCATATCAAGGATTAAGAGAGATATAACATAAACTTCAGAATGTCTTCAACGAATCACCGGTAGGATTGAAACAACGAATAAATTGATATGATACACAAAGGAAGAAGAATCTTGCATGAACCACCGTTAGAATTAAAATGAACGAAGAAAAGATAAAGAATCACCGGGAAGAATTAGCAAATAAATGAAGATGCTTGAGAGAAATTAGATCCATGAGAATGAAGAGATTACGAGCTGATTAGAGAATCCTTGATTTAAGCACCGATATGATTGGAGAATGATAACTGAAAGCTGAGAATGAATAAACCTGAATAGATGGACTCCAGATAACAAACTGAGAAGACTCTTGAATTGCTCCGGATGGGTGAAAAGAAATCTCACAATCAAAACCAATTATGAGAGGATGGCAGAGAATGGGGCAATATTTAAAAGAAACTCTTCTTCGGTCTTCAAATCCGAGAATGATGACGAGGAACACCACCAAATTATTTAGACACTCCGGAAGAATCAAAAGCGAAGAGGTTGAGCCAACGATGAAAGAATTTAACTAATCTTGGAGAAAGGCATTTGACTGATGATAAATCATTCTTACGTCAAACTTCAAAAAGAAATTTGAGGATAGCTTCGGGAAAATAGGAAGAGTCAGGTAAGATCCTGGGAAAAGACCTGTGGGTTAGGGCCCACTCAAAAGAAACACCGTTGAAATGATTTAAAAGGGAGGTTGCACCGTTTGAATTAAAAGGCTTGAATGAGAGAACATCTTCGAGAGATCTTGAACGAATGCAGAGTGGAAACACGAATCTTCGAGATATCTTGAGCACTCCGGAACAATTGAATAGCGAGAGGTGAATGATAAAGAGGTGCACCGGTAAGAAAAGGTATTTGCAACGAGGAAAGGATGTAATTGGCAAAGCTTGAATTGAATTCATCGAATAAAAGAGAACGAAGAATGATGAACTAGAAGCTCCATTAGAATCTTCATGACAATCACCGAACACGAACATTGACTGAAAAGAACGAAGAGACTTCACATGGATAAAATGGATATTTGATTAAGAATTCCGAGTCCTCGAAGAAAACAAGGGAGGGAGGGCGGGAAAAACAAAGGCAACTTGGGATGGATGAAACAAGCACCGTTGAGAGAACTTAGAATTGAACTTGGAATGTTGAAGTGATCGGATCCACTTGAAGAGAAACACGACGGTGAAAAAGATTGACAAGACAATCTCGATCATCAAGAAGGATTGGTATCCACATCGGAGTATGAGAACACCGTTTGGGGAAGGTATGGAATCAACATTTGACTTCGAAGCAACTCGAATACCACAACTCAAAACAAAATAAAGGATTGGCTTGCAGAATAAGCCGGAACAAACATATGACTGAGATTTCGTCCGAAGTTTTCGTGGTGGGGCCTACACGGGCTCGATCGTACAGCACCATCATGTACAAGGCAGTGCACATGACATACGAAGCGTCCCCGAGTCGGCATAGCCAAGGACTCTTTAAGACACAACGAGACCACTGTAAAACCAACCGTGAATAGGCGGACCACTAGACGTCGAACCCCAATTTTGTATCATACATCTGTCGAAAAGATAATCTACGAGCTACTTGAATTCCCACTTATAAACTCCCAAAATTTTCCGGTTATGCAATCAGGTGTTGGGGATACAGGGGAAGCATAATATCTCACCCAAAACTAGCAAATCCTACATCCAGCTGTATCCATCCTTCAACACATAACCAAGAAACCTTCGGAAATCATCTACCTCACCTTCGAAAAGCATCCGTTATACAAGTTATGGCAATACTCCCGAACTCCCGCCCCAGTACTGGGTGGCGTCGAGGTTATCTCACCAACGAACTGCATAAAAGATATTTTCGATGTCGGCCTACTAAACTCAGGTATTCCAGAACTTCAACGATAAAATTGTGACGACAACTCCCCGGGACACTGCCACAACCCCTAAATGTCAGGAGGCACCAAGAACAATGTTCTCGTCACAAATCGATTGGAACAATTCCAAGATACCCGCGTGATCCTAAGAAATTTTTTAGTGAAATTTGAGAAGAGAAGAGTCAAAACTCTACGTCAGGATGCCTTGCCAGAGCGATGAAGGGACTGGGGAGTAAAAAGAATTCCTAAACTCTCCGATATATAATTCCTAAATAACTCAAAACATTTTTTCTAGACACAACTCGGCCGATAAAATAATCAAGCAATGGGGGCTCCTAAGGTCGGGAAAGGCTCTGATACCAACTTGTAACGCCCTCGATGCGGCTATATCTCTTACGTTTCGAAGCACGACTTAGAGGCATAACCGCATTGAAAGCAATGTCGCAAGTGAGGTAATCTTCAGACAACCCATGTAATACATAAGGGAGAGAGATACATAGTTGGCTTACAATCGCCACTTCACACAATTACATGAATAAAGCATTACATCATCCAAAAACAATCAAGGTCCGACTACGGAACCAAAATAAAAGAAGACTACCCCAAATGCTACACAGATCCCCGATCGACCCCAACTGGGCTCCACTACTGATCAACTGGAAAATTGAACAACACAAAGGACAAGATCTTCATCGAGCTCCTCCTGAGCTTGGTTGCGTCACCTGCTCGGCAACATCGGCACCTGCAAGCTGGTTTTGGAAGTATCTGTGAGTCACGGGGACTCAGAAATCTCACACCCTCGCAATCAAGACTATTTAAGCTTATGGGTAAGGTAAAAGGTATGAGGTGGAGCTGCAGCAAGCGACTAGCATATATAGTGGCTAACATATTCGCAAAAGAGAACGAGAAGAGGAGGCAAAAGCACGGTCGAACAACTATGATCAAGAAGTGATCCTAGAACAACCTACGTCAAGCATTACTCCAACACCATGTTCACTTCCCGGACTCCGCCGGAAAGAGACCATCACGTTTACACACGCGGTTGATGTATTTTAGTTAAGGTCGTCTTCAGGTTTTCTACAACCGGACATTAACAAATTCCCATCTGCCCATAACCGCGGGCACGGCTTTCGAAAGTTCAAATCCCCGCAGGGGAGTCCCAACTTAGCCCATGACAAGCTCTCACGGTCAACGAAGGAATAGACCTTCTAGCGGGAAGACTCGATCAGGCTCGGAATCCCGGTTACAAGACATTTCGACAGGTAAAACAAGACCAGCAAGACCGCCCGATGCGCCGACATCCTGATAGGAGCTGCACATATCTCGTTCTCAGGGCAACACCGGATGAACACTACGTACAGCTAAAACCAGCCCTCAAGTTTCCCCGAGGTGGCGCCGCAAGTGGCTCTAGTTTGGACCAACACTTAGACAAGCACTGGCCCGGGGCGGGGGGTTAAAATAAAAATGACCCTCGGGATGCGCGACTCCCAAGGGAAAAAAGGCTAGGTGGCAAATGGTAAAACCAAGGTTGGGCCTTGCTGGACGTGTTTTATTCAAGGAGAACTGTCAAGGGGTTCCCATTATAACCCAACCGCACAAGGAACGCAAAATCCGGGAACATAACACCGATATGACGGAAACTAGGGCGGCAAGAGTGGAACAAAACACCAGGCATAAGGCCGAGCCTTCCACCCTTTACCAAGTATATAGATGCATTAATTAAATAAGATATATTGTGATATCCCAACAAGTAAACATGTTCCAACAAGGAACAACATCTCCATGTTCCAACAAGGAACAAACTTCAATCTTCACTTGCAACTAACAACGCTATAAGAGGGGCTGAGCAAAGCGGTAACATAGCCAAACAACGGTTTGCTAGGACAAGGTGGGTTAGAGGCTTGGTTCAACAATATGGGAGGCATGATAAGCAAGTGGTAGGTATCACAGCATAGGCATAGCAAAAGAGCGAGCAACTAGCAAGCAAAGATAGAAGTGATTTCGAGGGTATGGTCATCTTGCCTGAAATCCCGCAAGGAAGAAGAACGAGTCCATGAGGAAGACAAACGGACGTAGACGAACGAATCCTCACAAACGCGACATTACCGGAACCAACCCGAAGAGGCAAACACCGGAAAGAAGCACACAACATAGTAAACAACCAACACATGAACATGGTATGATATGCGGGATGCGGTATGCGATGCATATGCATGATTTGCAAGGGAATGAGTGAACCCGGCCTCAACTTGGAAATCCAAGTGTGCCACTAGAAAGATGAGATGAAATCTCTTGAAAATGTTATAAAGATCACCGGAATCTGAGTTACGGTTTGGAAATGGCAAGCAATTCAAATATGGCACCGAGCTGCGATAAACAGCAAGTAGCCACCTAAATGCAACAAGATGAACACGCAACAGCACTCAAACATGGCAACAAAATACATGGCGGGAAACCATTCAAGATGATTAACAAAAGATGAACACTGAGCTACGGCCAATTCATCCATTAACAGGTTCAAACAAGCATGGCAAAAGTGCAATTGATAACAGGTTTCAGACTTAGTGAAATTAACACAAGCCAGGAATTTCAGATCAGGTATCACACTTTGGAGCAGGAAAACTATAAGCTACAGGAACTTAACATGGCAAGGCAAGGCATGGCATGGAGCTACTCAAAGAGCTTAACAAACGTCCCTTAGTGACCTTGAGCCAAAAGGGATCAGAAAATACAATTGCAAGCATGTGAACATGGCAAAAACATCATCAGATCACAGACTTAGTGAAAAACTGGAGCATGCATATCAGATATCAAGTAGGCATGTTAACGAGCTCGATGCACTCACTACAGAGCATGGCATGACAATCTAAGCACACACCCATCAATAATACACATTATACAAGCTAGACATGGCAAGAACAATAACATAGCATGCACGGATCAACTACAACATCCTTGGCAAAATTGCTAACAAGTAGACAATCTGCCCAAATTCACGAAATAGCAAAAGTAGAGCTCGATTGACTCAAGCTAGGGTGCTCCATAATTGCAAACAAAGACATGGATGGATAGAGTAACAAAACATCCTTACTGATCATCCTCAAAAGAGGCACGGATCACTAGGAAACAACATGAACATATGGCATATTGAGATAAACAGATCAAGGACTTAGTGGAAATGCTAAGTCCCTAAAATCAGCATTAACGAATGCACCACTTTGCAAGCTTGTGCTAGTCACCACACACATCACAAAAATACATGGGTTGCATCTCTGGAAAGATGGCAAAGCATATAAAATAACTCATGTAGAGCTCAGGGGCATATCATGCACACATAAATCATGGCAAAAATGACAAATATCTAATTGGAGTAGCAGATCTGACAATTAACTCAAATAGCACTCTTCCAACAGCATTTCGGGCATCAAGATGAACCCAAATGAAAATGATGCAATGATATGAAATGATGTCTCTCTGGGGTGAACATTTTGATACGCTATATGCATGAATCGGAGCTATGGATGCAAAGTTACGACATGATGAACATGGGCATTTGAAACATGGAAAACTCGGGGACTTAGTGAAAATATAGACCTCAGATCTAGGGTTCATCCGGGGCGCGAACCGAGGCGGCGGCGGATCTCGCCGGAGATGGAAGGAAGAGGAGTGGACCTCGCCGGAGATGGCGGATCCGGGACGGATATCACCGGATCCGGCCGGATCCCGGCGCGGGCGGCGTAGGGAGGTCGGC
>NC_041380.1:466390293-466444750 GCF_002162155.2 Triticum dicoccoides | reverse complement strand
CGGCGCGGAGGAGGGCCGGGCGCGGGCCGCGGCGGGCCTCGGCGGCGCGCGTGAGAGGAGAGGGAGGCGGCACCACATGGCGCGCCGTGAGTGGATGCAGGCAGAGCAGCGGCTGAGGTGGCGGCTTGTGATAGGTCCGGGTGAGGTGGCGGCGGCGGCGGACATTGTCCGGCGGCGCGGGACGAAATGTCCGGCGGCGCGCGGGGGAGTTTTAGGGTTTCGTCTGTGCGAATTTCGGAGGGGATCACATATATATAGGTAGAGGGAGCTAGGAGAGTCCAAATGAGGTGCATTTTTCGGCCACGCGATCGTGATCGAACGACCGAGGGGATGGTAGGGGTTTAGGTGGATTTTGGGCCACTTTGGAAGGGTGTTGGGCTGCAACACACATGAGGCCTTTTCGGTCCCTCGGTTAACCGTTGGAGCATAAAACGAAGTCCAAATGGTACGAAACTTGACAGGCGGTCTACCGGTAGTAAACCAAGGCCGCATGACAAGTCTCAGACCAATCCGGAAATGTTTAATCCCCACACACGAGAAGAAGGTAGAAATGACCACCGGAGGAGATAGGAGCGCCGGAATGCAAAACAGACAACCGGGAAAATGCTCGGATGCATGAGATGAACACGTATGCAAATGAAATGCACATGATGACATGATATGCAATGCATGACACGCAAGCAATGACAAAGCAACAACAACGAGTAACTGGATGACACCTGGCACATCAGTCACGGGGCGTTACAGTTCTTCACTTGTCCTCCTAGTGAAATAAGTTCTCATCTCCTTGTTGATATCAATCCAATCAAATCTTTTCCGTGAGTGGCAAGTTGTCACCTCATAATTTCGAGATGTTTTCTATAAGACCACAACAAGCTTACTCTTTTCGTTGTTGGTTTTCCAACAACTCCGTTTGACCCTTCTCCTAAGGATGCCTTTTCAAGCTCTTTTGTGGCAGAATCTGGCATTTTCTTCTCCATTCTTTTTTTCAATTATCTATCTTCTATTTCTTTCTTCCGGAGGCATTGTGATGTTGTTCTCTTCAACCCATCTTGTTGTTTTGTCAGAATCGTGTTCTTTTCGTGCTTATCCATTTAACCGGAGTGTTGTGCCCTTCGCTCAAGTTCTTTTCATCTTATCAAGTTTCATATCACTTTTCAAACGGAGTGTTGTCCGAAGTTGTTCTTCCTGGTTCCTCATTCCTAATGGACTGTTTTTCAACTTCGATGACCTCCGTGGTATTATTCCTTTCAAGTTGTTCAACTTTTCAAGGTCCTTTGGTTTCACTTGTTTGTCAAAGAAGCAACTAAGTTTTACCTCTTCTCTTCCTCTTCCTTTTCTCTCCGGTGCCATTCTAGATCTCGGGACGAGATCCTCTTGTAGTGGTGGAGTGTTGTAACGCCCCAAGACCGGAGCTTCAGATGCCTTCGATGTTTCCGAGTGTTGTCGGATGATTTGTTTTGGTTCGTTGCATCTTTTGCATTGCATCATGTCATCATGCCATCATTTTCTAAAGCCAACTAAGAACTCACTTAAATAAATAGCATGGATCTTTGGTCCATTTAAACCGAGGGAATTCACATGGTGATTCTCTTTATAACATATCCTCCCAATATTAGGGAGCTATAATAAATATTCCATTAACTTGGAATCACCCATAACACAATTGCACTACTCTTCAACTCTTCTTTTATCCGACTCAACCTCATATTTTTTCCTTGTCATCTCTCTCTCAAGCCACACCCATGCATCATCACATCTCACTTCCTTCTTTTTTCATGTCCGTGCAGGTGACGCAACCGAGCTCAAGGAGGAGCTCGATGAAGATCGTGTTTGTTGTGTTGTTTCGTTTCCAGTTGATCAGTAGTGGAGCCTAGTTGGGGCGATCGGGGATCTTTTGCATTAGGGGTAGTCTTCTTTTATTTTGGTTCCGTAGTCGGACCTTGATTGTATTCTGGATGTTTTAGTGCTTTTCATGTATTGTGTGAAGTGGCAATTGTAATCCAACACTGTATCTCTTTCTTATTCAGTACATGGGTTGTGTAAAGATTACCCCTCTTGCGACATGTCTACAATGCGGTTATGCCTCTAAGTCGTGCTCCGACACGTGGGAGATATAGCCGCATCATGGGTGTTACATGCAAGCAGGAGTCAGTCTACTAATCTTAGACGTGATGCTTATGTAATGATCATTGCCTGGATATCGTGATGATTATTTGAAGTTCTATCAATTTCCCGACAGTAATTCGTTTACCCACCGTTTGCTATTTTTCTCAAGAGAAGCCACTAGTGAAACCTACGGCCCCCGGGTCTCTTTCTCATATTATTTGCCTTTGCAATCTATTTTCCTTTGCTTTTATTTTCAGATCTATTAAACCAAAAATACAAAAATACCTTGCTGCAATTCATTCTCAATTATTTTATTTGGCATTCGATCTATCAATCTACTACAATTTTATTCACCTCTATTTGCCCATCTTGGGGCACCGCTACCTGAAAGGGATTGACAACACCTTTTACACATCGGGTTGCGAGTATTTATTATTTGTGTGCAGGGGCTGTTTACGTTGTGTTGCTTGGTTCTCCTACTGGTTCTATAACCTTGGTTTCATATATGAGGGAAATACCTACCGCTGTTGTGCTGCATCATCCCTTCCTCTTTGGGGAAATACCAACATAGCTTCAAGCCGCATCAATTTACTACTTTTCTGCAAAGTATTTTCCTGCTTATAAGAAACAAGCTGCCCTTAGGGAAATATTTAACTTTGTGCAAATTGAAGAAGAGAGTCTCCCATGAGCTTGGGGGAGGTTTCTCCAATTATTTAATGCTTTGCCTGATCATCCCCTCAAGAAAAATGAAATACTTGATATCTTCTATAATGGACAAACCGATGCTTCCAGAGACCACCCATATAGTTGTGCTAGTTGTGTTTTTAGGGAAAGAACTATTGAGCAAGCTGAATTGCTATTGAATATGATAATGGTTGGACACTTCCCGAACCAATTCCTAAGACAACTCTGAAGAAAAGGGGTATTCTGTTTCTCAGTCCTGAAGATATGCAAGAGGCAAAGAAAACTATGAAAGAAAAGGGCATTAAAGCTGAAGATGTTAAGAATTTACCGCCTATTTAAGAAATACATGGTCTTGATAACCTGACATAGGTAGTAGAGGTAAACTCTCTCCGTAGATTTGGTGAAGGTGATATTCCTCATAATAAGTCTGCTAGTCAGTGCTTGGATGAGTTTGATAATTTCATTGTTAAACAAGAAAATTTCAATGCTTATGTTAGTAGACAATGGAAACATAATGCTTACATGCTTGACCATTTGGGTGACTATATGAGTAGAACTGTTAATGATCTTAAGCTTATTAGTAAACATGCTTCCATGGCTACAACTCAAGTAGAACAAGTACTAAGACACAAGATGATTTTCTTAATTAGATGATAGTAAGAATAATGATAATGTTGTTAGCGTTATGACTAGAGGTGGTGAGATGACTCAGGAACCTTTGTATCCTGAGGGCCATCCTAAGAGAGTTGAGAAAGATTCTCAGAGAATTAATACTGATGCACCTAGTCCTTCTAATAAAAAGGAAAACTGTTTGGACTTTGCATGCTAGTGAACCTGCTATAGACACACCTGAGAATCCTAATGATATTTCTATTTCTGATGTTGAGAGACAATCTGGTGATGAACATGAACCTAGTGATAATGTTAATGTTGATGCTCAACCTAGTAATGATAATGATGTAGAGATTGAGCCTGCTGTTGATCTTGATAACCCACAATCAAAGAATCAACATTATGATAAGAGAGACTTTGTTGGTAGGAAGCATGGTAAAGAAAGAGAACCGTGGGTTCAGAAACCCATGTTCTTTCCTCCTAAGCCATCCTAGAAGAAGGATGATGAGGATTTTGAGCGCTTTACTGAAATGATTAGACCTATCTTTTTGCATATGTGTTTGACTGATATGCTTAAAATGCCTCCTTATGCTAAGTATATGAAAGATATTGTTACTAATAAAAGAAAGATACTGGAAGCTGAAATTTCCACCATGCTTGCTAATTATACTTTTAAGGGTGGAATACCAAAGAAACTTGGAGATCCAGGAGTACCAACTGTACCATGCTCTATTAAAAGAAACTATGTTAAAACTGCTTTATGTGATGTTGGAGCCGGTGTTAGTGTTATGCCTTTCTCTTTATATCGTAGACTTGAATTCAACAAGTTGACACCTACTGAAATGTCTTTGCAAATGGCTGATAAATCAATTGCTACACCCATCGGTATTTGTGAGGATGTGCCTGTGGTAGTTGCAAACGTTACTATCTTAACAAACTTTGTTATTCTTGATATTCCCGAGGATGACAGTATGTCGATCATCCTTGGTAGACCCTTTCTGAATACTGCAGGGGCTGTTATTGATTCCAACAAAGGCAATGTCACTTCCCATGTTAATGGTAATGAGCATACGGTACACTTTCCGAAGAAACAACCTCAAGTTCATAGTATCAACTCTATTGGAAAATTTTCAACTATCACTATTGGAGGTTTTGAATTCCCTCTTCCTACTTCCAACAGGAAATATGATATTCTTATTGTTGGGGACATGCATATCCCCGTTGAGCTAATCTAGTGTTATTCAAAAATTCTCCGGTTTCATGTCATTCGGAAGGAGTTTGTTAATAACACTTGATCAACCTTGTTAATGGATTCCTCTTGATGGGCATAAGGAGGATGAATTTAGAAGGTACAACTCTCTGTACCCATCTTTTACTTTCTGCTATTTAGATTAAATGAATAAAAATACATTTTCCGTCTGCTCTCTGAATTATCCATGCAATAAAAAATGTCCTGAAAATAAAAGTTCTCCAAATGCCCTGAAAATTTAGTATGATTTTTTATAGAATATTTGAGAATTTCTGGCACTGAGAACACACTAGGGGGACCCACCATGAGGGAGTCCTGGATTAGGGGGTCTCCGGACAGCCGGAATATATCCTTTGGCCGGACTATTGGACTATGATGATACAAGATTGAAGACTTCGTCCCGTGTCCGGATGGGACTCTCCTTGGCGTGGAAGGCAAGCTAGGCAATACGGATATGAAGATCTCCTCCCTTGTGACCGACTCTATGTAACCCTAGCCCCCTCCGGTGTCTATATAAACTGGAGGGTTTTGTCCGTAGGACAACACATACAATCATACCATAGGCTAGCTTCTAGGGTTTAGCCTCTACGATCTTGTGGTAGATCAACTCTTGTAATACTCATATCATCAAGAACAATCAAGCATGACATAGGGTATTACCTCCTTCAAGAGGGCCCGAACCTGGGTAAACATCGTGTCCCTTGTCTCCTGTTACCATCCGCCTTAGACACACAGTTCGGGACCCCTACCCGAGATTCGCCGGTTTTGACACTGTGTTGTCACCATAAGGCTTGATGGCTCCTTCGATCATCGGTAGCGATGCGGTCCAGGGTGAGGTTTTCCTCCCCGGGCAGATCTTTGTATTCGGTGGCTTCGCACTACGGGCCAATTCTCTTGGCCATCTGGAGCAGATCGAGAGCTACGCCCCTAGCCATCAGGTCAGATTCAGAAACTTAAACTACACTGCCGACGTCCGTGGAGACTTGATCTTCGACGGATTCGAGCCCGTGTCAGGTGCGCCGCACAGTCACGACGAGCACGACGTAACTCTGCCGTCGGACAGTGTTCGGGAGGTTGCATCTGCAACTACTTCGGCTGTCAATTCGGAGCAAATCCCGCCATCTGAAAGCGGAGGGATAGACCCCGCCATGGAGACTGCACTCTCAGTGGCGATGGAGCCCGATGC
Source organism: Triticum dicoccoides (assembly GCF_002162155.2). Taxonomy (NCBI): domain Eukaryota; kingdom Viridiplantae; phylum Streptophyta; class Magnoliopsida; order Poales; family Poaceae; genus Triticum; species Triticum dicoccoides. The sequence continues at coordinate 466,438,910 of NC_041380.1, read as the reverse complement.
TGACTTCACCCCTTAGGAGAGCCGTGTCGCCGAACCACTGGATTCACCTCCGGCCACGGACTCCGAGCCGCTTACATCCGTGCCCGTCGAATTCGACTGGGCGCCGATCATGGAGTTCACCTCCGCGGATATCTTTCGGCACTCGCCCTTCGGCGATGTGCTAAATTCATTAAGGTCCCTCTTCCTGTCAGGAGAACCTTGACCGAACTATGTCCGGCTAGAATGGGATGCAGACGATGAAGAAATTCGCTGCCCACCCACCACCCACTTAGTAGCCACTGTCGACGATTTAACCGACATGCTTGGCTTCGACTCCGAAGACATCGATGGTATGGACGACGATGCAGGAGACGAGCAGGAACCACCGCCCACAGGGCGCTGGACCACTACATCATCATACGACATATATATGGTGGACACCCCTAAAGAAGGCAATGATGACGAGACAGCAGAGGATGACCCCTCCAAGAAGCAACCCAAGCGCCGACGTCAGTGGCGCCGCTCTAAGTCCCGCCACAGCAAAAGTAGTGATACCGGCACAGGAGATAATAACACTCCGGATAGTGCCAAAGACAATCACAATCCCCTCCACCACGATGTAGAGCCGGAGGATGAACAAGCCAACCCTCCAGAGCAGGCAGCAGATGGAGAACCAGAGGAGGACAATTACATGCCTCTCTCTGAAGACGAGGCGAGCCTCGGCGACGAAGAATTTATCGTGCCTGAGGACCCCGTCGAACAGGAGCGCTTCAAGCGCCAGCTTATGGCCACAACAAATAGCCTGAAGAAAAAGCAACAACAGCTTCAAGCTGATCAAGACTTGCTAGCAGACAGATGGACCTAAGTCCTTGCGGCTGAGGAATACGAACTCGAGCGCCCCTCCAAGAGTTACCCAAAACGTAGGTTGCTACCTCACCTCGAGGAGGAAGCATTGAAACCCCATGCACCAGTGTACGATGCGGCTGACCGGCCACTACGTGGCCGAGCCAAAGAGGCGTTTCAGCCTGAAGTTCAGCCTGCACCCCGCCGCCACTCAATCCAAAATACCAAGGCTCGGGGCAACACACGGGACCTGCGAGACGTATTGGACAGTAAGGCAAAACTTGCAAGGTCAATATACGGGTCACGGGCACGCGCGCCAACACGGGACGATGATCGTCGCACCGGATACGCCAAAAGCAAATATGGCCGGGCCAAATACAGCAGACAAGATTCATATGAACTGCGTCGGGATATAGCCCGGCACAGAGGCGCCGCACACCCCCTATGCTTCACTAATGAAGTTATGGATCACGAATTCCCGGAGGGTTTCAAACCCGTAAATATCGAATCATATGATGGTACAACAGATCCCGCCGTATGGATTGAGGATTTCCTCCTTCACATCCACATGGCTCGCGGTGATGATCTACACGCCATCAAGTACCTCCCACTAAAACTCAAAGGACCAGCTCGGCATTGGCTGAATAGCTTGCTAGAAGACTCCGTCGGCAGTTGGGAGGATCTGGAAGACGCATTCCTTGACAACTTCCAGGGCACTTATGTGCAACCACCGGATGCCGATGACTTGAGCCATATAACCCAGCAGCCAGGGGAATCGTCCAGACAATTTTGGACTCGGTTCTTGACTAAGAAAAACCAAATTGTCGACTGTCCGGACGGAGAGGCCCTCGCAGCATTCAAGCACAACATCTGTGACGAGTGGCTTGCCCGCCACCTTGGCCAGGAGAAGCCGAAGTCTATGGCAGCCCTCACGACACTCATGACCCGCTTTTGCGCGGGCGAGGATAGCTGGCTGGCTCGCAGCAATAACACATTGAGGAATCCGGGCGCTTCGGATACCAAAGATGCCAACGGCAGACAATGTCGTAACAGACCAAAGCGCCGTAATAATGACGATAACACCGAGGATACGACAGTCAATGCCGGATTCAGAGGCTCTAGATCCGGTCAGCGGAAAAAGCCATTTAAAAGAAGTACTCCGGATCCGTCCAGTTTGGATCGCATACTGGATTGCTCGTGTCAAATCCACGACACCCCCAACAACCCAGCCAATCACACCAATCGAGAATGTTGGGTGTTCAAGCAGGCCGGCAAGTTAAATGCCGAAAACAAGGACAAGTGGCCGCATAGTGATGATGAGGAGGAGCCCCGGCCGCCAAACACGGGAGGACAAAAGGGGTTCCCCCACAAGTGAAGACGGTGAACATGATATATGCAACCCACATTCCCAAGAGGGAGCGGAAGCATGCTCTAAGGGACGTCTATGCGATGGAGCCCGTCGCCCCAAAGTTCAACCCATGGTCTGCTTGCCCGATCACCTTTGATCGCAGGGATCACCCCACTAGTATCCGTCATGGTGGATCCGCCGCACTGGTCCTAGACCCCATCATCGACGGATTTGATATCACTCGAGTCCTTATGGACGGCGGCAACAGCCTGAACCTGCTCTATCAGGATACAGTGCGAAAAATGGGTATCGATCCCTTGAGGATCAAACCCACCAAAACCACCTTTAAGGGCGTCATCCCAGGTGTAGAGGCTCATTGCACGGGCTCAATCACACTGGAAGTAGTCTTCGAATCACCGGACAACTTCCGAAGCAAGGAGTTAATCTTCGACATCGTCCCGTTTCACAGTGGCTATCATGCACTGCTTGGATGAACTGCATTTGCAAAATTCAATGCAGTACCGCATTACGCATACCTCAAGCTCAAGATGCCAGGACCTCGGGGGGTCATAATAGTGAATGGAAACAAAGAACGCTCGCTCCGCTTGGAAGAGCACACTGCGGCCCTTGCAGCAGAAGCACAAAGCAGCCTTTCAAGTGTCTCCGGAGTAAACTACAACAGGATCGCCTGGCACGTTCAGAGCTCGCCTAGCAATTCGGCCCCCGTCCCAGTCCCAGTCAAGCAACGAAATCTGTGCCGCGCGTACATAATTACGCACTGAAAATACCATGGACATAGGCAGGGGCACGATCAGGGCACGTCCCGCAATGCGGCTTAACCGCCCTCGGGGCTGTATATCTTTATCATTTCTTTTCTCTTTCAGGGCCTAACTCTCTGGAAACCCTTTCCGGCAGTATGATTGCCGGACACATTACGGGAAGGAACAACCAAGGCGGCAAGAAGCTAAGATGTACACGGGAACCCCCAGGTGGTCTCTAATAATAATACCCGCTTTCTATACGCAGCTTGACCTTGGATAGGACATTTTGAATAGTCCTACTTTGTGCTTATTGCACTACCTGTACCAGTACGCTTTGACGTATTATTTAATATAACAATGCATAGCATTAGTCTATTATTGCATTATTCATTCTTTTTTCTTTCTTCCTTTATGTCCATTTAGGACAATCCGCACCCGTCAATTCGGGTATGGTCAGTATGCTAGGGGCTTTCCTTTACCCCATAATACGGCGCGAGAAGTCCGAACACTTTCGACAGTGCGGCACCCCGAACTTATAGCATTATATGCATCAGCTCCGAATCATGTCTTGGGTCAATAGTTGGGTTTGCCCGGCTCCCATGCTTTGGTACCTTACGTTCCTCTATATCGGCTAAGGTAGCAGTGGGAGAACTACTGCGATTGTGTCCCGGTTCTTTCGGACGATCACCTCAGTAGAGAAAGCCAAAAACTGATTGTCATGATAAGGCGAGAGACTGGTCGTTGTTCGAGAGGTCTCAAGTCCTTAAAGACTTTTTCCGCTTCAGGCGAGGAGTCGGCCTTGTCCGGCTTAGGCGTGTATAGCGCCCCAAATTCGGCCTTCCGAGTACCAGGGGCTTCGCGAAAATTTAAAATTATAGACTTCTATGGCTAAGTGAGAGTGATAAAGCATTATAGTCCGATTGCCTGGTTCGTTGTGCTGAACACCTCCCTTGAAGGACCCAAAATTGGGGTAAAGAGTGCTCAAGTTTATCTCGAACACCCGAGTACTAGTTACATGGGGGCAGAAGCCGACGACTGGCCAACTCTCAGATTTTATAAATGGCCGCACAGAAGGTAATATTTTAAATTAAAAAAGCGTCGCATGGCACAAATGAACTCATTTCACATTAAAGGATCACATGAGCATGTTTATTCACAAATTACATCCTTGGCACACTCATCCTCCACAAGGCGGGAACCCTTCAGGACACTCTCATAGTACATCTCGGGGCAGCGATGCTCCTTGCCCTCCGGCGGCCCCTCCTTCACCAGCTTCACGGCATCCAGCTTCGCCCAGTGCACCTTCGCCTGGCAAAAGCCCTGCGTGCACCCTCGATGCAGACGGACCGCTTTATGACTTCAAGCCGTGGGCAGGCGTCGAGGAGCCGCCTTACCAGACCGAAGTAGCTGCTGGACAGGGGCTCGCCAGGCCACATCCAGACTATAAGGCCCCTCATGGCTTGTTCGGCCGCCTTGTGAAGCTCGACCAACGGCTTCAGCTGGCCGCTCAAGGGCACAGGGTGTTCGGTCCCAATATACTGAGACCAGAACAACTTCTCCATCACGCTCCCCTCCTCAGCTCGGTAAAACTCCGCGGCATCCAGTACACTGCGAGGAAGATCTGCAAACGCTCCCGAAGAGCTCCGAACTCGGGTAAGAAAAAGGAAAGTCTCCTTCACGTGCTTGCTTTGCATAATGAATGCCTTACCCGCTGCTATCTTCTTCACCGCATCAATATCCTGGAGGGCCTTGTGTGCTTCGGCCTTGGCGCTCCGGACGCTTTCAAGCGCCTGCGCGAGCTCGGACTCTCGCGTCTTAGAGTCAAGCTCCAAGGACTCGTGCTTTTTGGCGAGAGCCTCGAGCTCTTGCTACACCTCGCCTACTCAGGCTTCTTGCTTCTCCCGTTCAATGCGCTCCTTGGCTGCTTTGTCTTCGGCCTAGGACAGCGCCTTCCTCAGGGTTGCCACTTCGGTCGTGGCCCCTGGCAAATCCATGATGATCCTATTACTTTACACCTGAATTTCTTTTTAAATATATAGACAAGGGTATTGCTTACCTTTGCTCTCCTCGAGATGCCTCTTGGTAAGGCCGAGCTCATCCTCAGACCGCTCCAGGTCCTGCTTCAGCGCAGAGACCTCCGCAGTACATGTGGCAGCGGCCAGTAGTGAAGCCTTCACATACACATAGATATTTTTCTGATTAGGCTCTCAAGTCATCATTTGATCCTCTATTCGGCCTTTCTTTCCGAACGCTGAATAGAGCATCAGGGGCTAGTATCCATGCGGGCATATTTTCCTATATCTTCATTGCTTACCTCAAAGCCTGTTAGGAGGCTGGCGCAAGCTTCAGTCAGTTCGTTCTTGGCAGACTGAACTTTCTCGATCACCGCACTCATGATAGTGTTGTGGTCTTCGTCGATGGAAGCGCCGCGAAGCGCTTCCAGCAAGTTGTCCGGTGCCTCTGGATAGACAGAGGACACCGGCACGGGCGGCTTGCCCCCCTTAATGGGGGGTCGCCCGCCGGAGTCCGGAACCACCAAAGATTCCGGTGCAGTGTCCGGCTGGTGGCCGAACCTGGAGCCCATGGGAGTCCGGCTCCCTTTGCGCCCAAGGTCCGGAAGGTCGCCTCGAGGCGCCCCCAAGACTGCCTCCCCTTGGCCCGGTGCCTGTTGATACAACACCTCGATGTTGTCCACAGGGCAAGGAGTGGAGGCGGTCGGAAGAGAACCGATGTTCATATCCGACGAGTCCAACGAACCGCTCGACGAAGTTACGTCGAGATGGGCTCGGGACGGACGGCATAATCATGTTTGGCATGAGAAGAAGCAGTGTGGTACAACATACCACGAATTACCATGGTGTCCGGATACTTACGACTTCGCCAGGGGCTTGACCGTGGGTAGCCACTCATCGCCGCTGTAGGCGGCTGTCGTGGAGCAGTCCGGAGGGAGGGTCTTGCCCTTCTTGGACCCTTAGGCCTCCCCGGTTGGGTCGGCCTTCCTTTTCTTGTCTCCCCCGGCCGGGGGAGGAGAACTTTCCTCTTCCTTCTCCTCGTCTTCATGGGAGGAGTGCGCGTCGGAGTCATCGGACGATGAGTCCGATACAACCTTGCGCCAGAGACCCTTCCGGGTCCCCGCGACCTTCTTCTTGGTCTTCTTCACTGGCACCTCGTAAGGTGCCGGAGTTAGCATCTCCGTTAGGAGAGTGCCCGCAGGATCTTCAGGCAGGGGGGCTAGGCAATCAAGCTGCTCCACTATCTTTATCCAGTCCTGTTAATGGCATAGAAGCTTAAATCCTGCATATGACTAAACCGGGGCAAATAAATACCCTGAGAGATATAAAAACTTATTGGGTTGGCGCGACGCTTTGCGCTGAGTCCGCGGTCCTCGGTGAGGGAAGGAGGAATCTCGGCGCCCTTGAACAGCACCCTCCAGACGTCCTCGTGCGTCATGTCATAGAGCTCTCGCAACGTCTGGTGCTTGGCCCAGTCGAACTCCCACAAATCGAATGCCCGTCGTTGACACAAGAGGATCTGGTAGAAGAGCATGACCTGGACCACGTTGACGAGCTTGATTTTCTTGCTCGTCATGTTCCGGATGCAGGTCTGGAGTCCGGTCAACTCTACCGAAGAACCCCAGGACAGGCCCTTCTCTTTCCAGGAGGTGAGCCGCGTGAGGATTCCGGATCAAAATTTGGGGGCCGCCACCCAGTTGGAGTCACGCGGCTCGGTGATGTAGAACCACCCCGATTGACACCCCTTTATGGTATCCACATAGGTGCCCTCGAGCCAGGTGATGTTAGGTATCTTGCCCACCATGGCGCCTCCGCACTCTGCTTGCTGGCCACCCACCACCTTCGGTTTAACATTGAAGGTTTTCAGCCATAGGCCAAAGTGGGGCCTGATGCGGAGGAAGGCCTCGCACACGACGATAAACACCGAGATGTTGAGGATGAAATTGGGGGCCAGATCATAAAAATCCAGCCCGTCGTAGAACATGAGCCCGCGGAGAAATGGGTGGAGGGGAAATCCCAGTCCGCGGACAAAATGGGTAAGAAAAACTACCCTCTCATGGGGTTCGTGCGTTGGGATGATCCACCCCGCATCTGACAGCCGGTGCGCGATATCCGCGGCCAGATATCCGGCTTCCCGTAACTTTTTGATGTTCTCCTCTGTGACGGAGGAGACCATCCACTTGCCTCCTGCTCCGGACATGCTTGGAGTGGTTTGAGAAGAAGAACGCGAGCTTGGGCGTTAGAGCTCGAGTGTGCGGGAATGGGTAAGCAAGGAGGAAGAAGGCGTGGGTGAAAAGAGTAAATCCTTGTCCCTTTATAAGGGTGGAAGAGGCGATGTGTCTCCCCACTTGCCTGGTAAAACTGCTTATTCCCCAGGCACCGTAATTGATGGCGTGGTTGGGTTACCCACGTCCGTATTGATGAGAATCCCAAAAATAAGGGGGACACGATCTCTGCTTTGACAAGACGTGTCGATAAAACCACCCCATGTTATGTGTGGTGCTGGCTGAGAAAAAGGTTCGAATAATGACCGAGCCATGACATAACGTCGTGCTGTCAGAACGCGTCAGCAGATCAGATTTGTGCAAATATTATTCTCTCTACGGTAGTATGTGGAACTTGTTTTGCAGAGCCGGACACTATTCTGGTGTTAAAAATCTTCTATGGAGTATTCGGAGGAGGAACCCGCCTTGCAATGCCGAAGACAATACTGCGTGCTGGACTCATCGTCATTGAAGCCTGGTTCATGGGTTACTGAGGGAGTCCTGGATTAGGGGGTCTCCGGACAGCCGGACTATATCCTTTGGCCGGACTATTGGACTATGAAGATACGAGATTGAAGACTTCGTCCCGTGTCCGGATGGGACTCTCCTTGGCGTGGAAGGCAAGCTAGGCAATACGGATATGAAGATCTCCTCCCTTGTAACCGACTCTTTGTAACCCTAGCCCCCTCCGGTGTCTATATAAACCAGAGGGTTTAGTCCGTAGGACAACACATACAATCATACCATTGGCTAGCTTCTAGGGTTTAGCCTCTATGATCTCGTGGTAGATTAACTCTTGTAATACTCATATCATCAAGAACAATCAAGCAGGGCGTAGGGTATTACCTCCTTCAAGAGGGCCCGAACCTGGTTAAACATCGTGTCCCTTGTCTCCTGTTACCATCCGCCTTAGACGCACAGTTCGGGGCCCCCTACCCGAGATCCGCCAGTTTTGACATCAACACACCACCTGTCCACAAGGGTGGAGGGCGTGCCCCCTACCTTGTGGGTCCCACATGGGCCACCTCCACTTATTCCAGCAGCCATCCACTTCGCCTTCCTCCAGAAAAAATCAGTCCATAGCTGAAACCCGTGTTCTTTCTCACTTTGCTGCCATTTTCGATCTCCTTGCTCAAAGCTCCATTCACAAAACTGCTTTGGGAGATTGTTCTTTGGTATGTGACTCCTCCATTGGTCCAATTAGTTTTTGTTCTAGTGCTTTATTTATTGCAAATTTGTGTTGTTGTGGTGACCTTGTTCTTAAGCTTGCATGTCAAATTTATATGGTCCAAAGCAGTTTTGATGGATGATATAGCCTCTAGGCACTTGTAGGAGTAGTTGCCATCAATTTTGTTGAGTTTGGCTCACTTTTATTTTGAGTCACTAAAAATTTCAGAAATTTTCCAGAGGAAGAAAAATGTCTAGGAGAACGTACCAAGGTGGTTCTTTGAGGAAGCAAGCACCTAGGCTCGAAATACGTGAGCCGGACCTTGAACCACCAAGGGAAGCTCAAGTGTGGCCTTGTGAATGGCCGTTAGATGAATTTATGGTTCAGGAAGGCATCAAGGATGAGTTTTATGCATACATACAAAATGCAGGCCTTGAGGACTTCGTGTCAGACAAATGCCTACAATTCTACTACCTCACCGATTCCTTAGTGCGGAGGTTTCAATTTTCATCTAAGCACAATACCCATACTATCCTGTTTGATCTCTATGTTAAATCTTACACCATGGACTTAGAAGATTTTAGTGATGCATGCAAAATTCCACAATGGGGTATTCGTAATGAGCCTCATAAAACTAAATACAATGATTTCCTTGCTAGCATTACTATGGGAGAAACTAGGAGTATTACATTGGCTTCCATGGGGAGCATTCATTTCCCTGACATACATTATTTTTCTCTCTTTATAGGAAGATGCATCAATGGTAAACACGATCATAGCCACCTTTGTGCATCAGATCTTAGTGTCCTCAAGTGTCCGGTGTTAGGTGATAAGCGTTATAACTTGGGGTCATTGTTGTGAGGAGGTTACATCTTAATGCTAAAGACGGAGAATTATTTGGTGGGATTTATGCAACTCATTTAGGTAATTATCTGGGTGTACCCATAAGAGGGTATGATATTGAGTTGCCACTTGCTTTTCTAGATTATGATGCTATGGCGCGTTACCAGTTTCTTAAGAGGAACGAACAGTCCCTCCAGTGCCGACTCATCTTTGACAGACGGGGTGTCGTACATGTTACCCTTCCTGCTCCTATCTTCTTTAACTTTCAGGTAAATGGGAGATATTTTATAACTAGAGAGGAGGCGAATGAGTATGAGAGAACAATGGAGGCTGCTCACCTCCAGGAAGCAGCTCACCAAGCAGTGGCTACCGCAACACAATATGACCCTAACTATGATTTTGGATATCATCCGGGCCAGTGGTGGCTGAGGGAGTCCTGGATTAGGGGGTCCTCGGGTGTTCGATCTATTCGATATAGGCCGAACTGATGGGCCATGAAGATAAAACAGAAGACTACCCCTCGTGTCCTGATAGACTCCTATATGCGTGGACAACAAGTTTGGTGTCTGGATGTACTATTTCCTTCCCTTGTAAACCAACTCTGTACAACCCTAGGACCCTCTGGTGTATATATAAACCGGAGGGTTTAGTCCGTAGAGGCTATCAGAATAACCATAGGCTAGACAACTAGGGTTTAGCCATTATGATCTCGAGGTAGATCAAATCTTGTAACCCTTATACACATCGAATATAATCAAGCAGGACGTAGGGTTTTACCTCCTTTAAGAGGGCCCGAACCTGGGTAAACATTGTGTCCATTGTGTCCCTTGTTACCATCGATCCTCAGGCACACATCTTGGGACCCCCTACCCGAGATCTGCCAGTTTTGACACCGACATTAGTGCTTTCATTGAGAGTTCTGTTGTGTCATCAACAGAAGAATCAATGGCTCGCCTCTTCATCGGTGATAGCGCTGTCTCCGGGGAGAACTTCCTCCCGGGTCAGCTTTTCATGTTTGGCGGCTTCTTGCTACGTGCCAACTCGACCGACCACCTTGAGTAGGTCGACAACTACACCCATGGTCACGAGAAGGTTTGGAAGTTTGAACTACGTCGAGACCAGATCTTTGAGGGGTTCACGGCTTCGGCCACCACTTCCCACCTACACGAAGGAGGCCCTTCGGATCTACTATCAGATCCCGTTCAGGGGTTGACGCTCATGTCCGCCTCGGCCTTAGATCCGGGATGGACTACTTCGTCCGAAAACAGGAGGGTGAACCCCGCCGGACTCTCTCCCATCATGGAGCTTCTAGCCGGGGACCCAAAGGCGACTACACTGTCGGCGGACCTAGAATCAAATGGGACTCTCCTCATTATCGGAAAGCAGGATTCGCCGCTGGGCACCAACTCCGAACTCTCGAGGTCTGCGTCCTTCGAGCTTGGTCCAGCGGTTATCGCTGAACCTAGTTCCGCAGATCCTCAGACATTGATACGTCTTCAACGTATGTATAATTTTCTATTGTTCCATGCAGTTATATTATCATTCTTGGATGGTTTATAATCATTTTATAGTCATTTTATATCATTTTTTTGTACTGACCTATTGACATAGTGCCAAGTACCAGTTGCTGTTTTTCGCATGTTTTTTACATCACAGGTAATCAATATCAAACGGAGTCCAAACATAGCGAAACTTTTTGTGGAATTTTTTGGGACCAGAAGACATCCAATGGGCCAGAGAAGCGCCTGGGAGGTGCTCCGAGGGGAGCACAACACAGCAGGGCACGCTTGGAGGCCCAGGCGCGCCCTGGTGGGTTGTGCCCATGTCGGGTGCCCTTGGACTGCCTTTACTCTATAAATACCCCAATATTCCAGAAACTCTAGGGGAGTTGACGAAAATCAATTCCAGCCACCACAAAGTTCAGAACCACCAGATCCAATCTAGACACCATCACAGAGGGGTTCACCACTTCCATTGGTGCCTCTCCGATGATGTGTGAGTAGTTCTTTGTAGACCTTTAGGTCCGTAGTTAGTAGCTAGATGGCTTCCTCTCTCTCGTTTGATTCTCAATACAATGGTCTCTTGGAGATCCATATGATGTAATTCTTTTGCGGTGTGTTTGTTGGGATTCGATAAACTTTGAGTTTATGATCAGATCTATCTCTTTTTATCCATGAAAGTTATTTGAGTCTTCTTTGATCTCTTATATGCATGATTGATTATAGCCTCGTATTTCTTCTCCCATATTTGAGTTTTGTTTGGCCAACTTGATCTAGTTATCTTGCAATGGGAAGAGGTGCTTTGTGATGGGTTCGATCTTACGGTGCTTGATCCCAGTGATAGAAGGGGAACTGACACGTATGTATCATTGCCATTAAGGATAACAAGATGGGGTATATTTATACATAAATAGATCTTGTCTACATCATCTCATCGTTCTTATTGCATTACTCCGTTTCTCCATGAACTTAATACACTATATGCATGCTGGATAGCGGTCGATGTGTGGAGTAATAGTAGTAGATGCAGGCAGGAGTCGGTCTACTAATCTTGGACGTGATGCCTATGTAATGATCATTGCCTAGATATCGTCATGATTATTCGAAGTTCTTTCAATTTCCCAACAGTAATTCATTTTCCCACCGTTTGTTATATTTTCTCGAGAGAAGCCACGAGTGAAACCTACGCCCGCCGGGTCTCTTCTTTAATATATTTGCCTTTGCAATCTATTTTCCTTTGCTTAGATCTATTAAACCCAAAAATACAAAAATACCTTGCTGCAATTTATTTTATTTGGCGTTCAATCTATCAATTATTACAACTATCTCATGTCCGTTTGCCAATTTCGCGCCGTTACCCGAAAGGGATTGACAACCGCTTTTACACGTTGGGTTGCGAGTATTTGTTATTTGCGTGCACATGTTGTTTATGTAGTGTTGATTGGTTCTCCTACTGGTTCGATAACCTTGGTCTCATCACTGAGGGAAATACCTACTGCCGCTATGCTGCATCATCCCTTCCTCTTTGGGGAAATACCGACATAGTCTAGCAGACATCAGATATTTGTCCAACTCTCACTCCTAAACGAGGTGCTGGACTTAATGCAATCCCTCGCCATCACGGACGCATCACCTCCGAACTATGCCCAGTTCGAACTTGGGGCTGAGACTAGGGAATTTTATGTCCCACCCACCACCCACTTAATAGCCACTGTCTAGGATTTAACCGACATGCTAGATTACACTTCTGAAGACATCGATGGCATGTACGATGATGTCGAAGCCGAACCAGGTCAAAACCCGCCCATCACCAGGCGTTGGATGGTCACTTGTACTTATGAGTATACATGGTGGACACCCATGAGAAGAAGGACGACGATGGCACTCAGGATCTAGATGAGCATAAGCCCATCGATGAACCACCAAAACATCGGTGTCAGTGGCGCCGCTCACGATCGCATCAAGAAAGGGAGAGCGACACCGGCACCAGAGACAATGACACTCCAGATATTGCTGAAGACCCCCAAAACCCCGTGGAGCCTGCGTTCGAGGAGGAGGAAAGGGAAGAGGGTCAATTCAGCCCCAAAGAACTCGTCGATCACGAAGATTTGGATGATAGTAACTACTCACCTGTCTTCAAAAAGGATGTCAGCCTCGGTGACGAAGATTTCATCGTCCCAAAGGAACCCCTCAAACAATAACGCTTCAAGCGACAGCTCATCGCCACCGCGTGAAGCCTGAAAAAGAAGCAACAGCGGATTAAAGCCGAACAGGACATGCTCAATGACAGATGGACTAAGGTCCTAGCTGCCGAAGAAGGATATGGCTTTGAGCGCCTAACAAAAATTTACCCAAAACGCAGGCTACTACCACAATTCTACTACGAGGCCCTTGTGCCAATACCGTCAAAATATAATCAGGCTGATCAACAGGACCGACCACCACGTGGACGGGACAAAATGGCTAATTGTGCCGAACACCGTCCCGTGCCCCCTCACCATAGAAGCGAGGAGACAGCGGCTCTGGGCTACACATACAACCTACATCAGGACCTGACCAATAGAGCCGGCCAGATAAGATCAATCTATGGATCAAGAGGACGCGCACCCGCACGAGATGACGGCTATCAAGCCTGGAACGACAAATATAATCAACTCCGGGGTCAGCACCGAACACAGATATCGTCCGAACTTTGTCGCAATGTCGCCCAATACAGAGGCACCACACACCCCATGTGCTTTACTAATGAGGTAATGTAGCACTAATTTCCGGAAGGGTTCAAACCCCTGAACATCGAGCTGTACAATGGAATGACAGATCCCGCTGTATGGATTGAGGATTTTCTTCTCCACATTCACATGGCTCGCAGAGATGATCTCCACGCCATTAAATACCTCCCTCTAAAGCTGAAAGGACTAGCATGACACTGGTTGAATAGCCTCCCAGAGAACTCCATTGGAAGTTGGGAAGACTTAGAGGATGCTTTTTGGGCCAACTTTCAGGGCACTTATATTCGGCCATCGGATGCTGACGACCTGAGTCACATAATTCAGCAACCCGGAGAGTCAGCTCGCAACCTTTGGAATCGATTGTTAATTAAAAAGAACCAAATCATGGACTGTTCGAACGCCGAAGCCTTAGCGACATTTAAGCATACCGTCTATGACGAATGGCTCGCCCGACACCTCGGTCAGGAAAAGCCGAAGACTATGGCGGCTCTTACTGCACTTATGACCGGCTTCTGTGCGGGCGAAGATAGTTGGTTGGCTTGTAGAAGCAATAGTACCGGTGACCCCGACACTTCTGAGGCCAGGGACGGCAATGGCAGGCCACGGCACAATTCGGAACAATAATGAAGAAACAGAGGACATGGCAGTAAACGTCGGATTCAGTGGCTCCAAACCGTCTCAGCGGAAGAAGCCATTCAAAGGAAATAGGGACAGTCCATCCAACATGGACAAAATACTAGAGAGACCTTGTCAGATTCATGGCAATGCTGACAAGCCTGCCAACCACACCAACAGAAATTGTTGAGTTTTCAAGTAGGCCAGTAAGTTAAATGTCGAGCATAAGGGGAAAGGACCTCAAACCGAGGACGATGATGAACCTCGCTGATACGTCCATTTTGCATCATGTTTCCTTACTATTATTTATGATGTTTTTATGCATAATAATGCTTTTTGGAGTAATTCTAATGCCTTTTCTCTCATAATATGCAAGGTATACACAAAGCGGGAGAATTCCAGCAGCTGTAAATCTGGACCCAGAAAAGCTACGCCAGGCCACCTATTCTGCACAACTCCAAACAAGTTGAAACTTCACGAAGATTTTTTATCAAATATATGATGAATATTGGAGCAAATAACTACAGAGGGGGCCCACCAGGTGGGCACAACCCACCTGGGTGTGCTAGGGAGCCCAAACATACCCTGGTGGGTTCTGCTTACCCAGGCCCACCTCCGGTGCCCATCTTCTAGTATATAGGTCGTTTTGACCTAGAAAAATAATGAGAGGACTATAGGGACGGAGTGCAGCTGTCTCGAGGCGGAACTTGGGCAGGAGCACTTTTGCCCTCCGGTGGAGCGATTCCGCCGGGGGAACTTCCCTCCTGGAGGGGGAAATCATCGTCATCATCACCACCAACAACTCTCCCATCTTGGGGAGGGCAATATCCATGAACATCTTCAACAACACCATCTCATCTCAAACCCTAGTTCATCTCTTGTGTTCAATCTTGTTACCGGAACTATAGATTGGTGCTTGTGGGTGACTAGTAGTGTTGATTACATCTTGTAGTTGATTACTATATGGTTTATTTTGTGGAAGATTATATGTTCAGCTCCAATATGCTATTTAATACCCCTCTGATCTTGAGCATGATTATCATTTGTGAGTAGTTACTTTTGTTCTTGAGGTCACGGGAGAAATCATGTTGCAAGTAATCATGTGAACTTGATATGTCTTTGATATTTTGATAGTATGTATGTTGTGATTCCCTTAGTGGTGTCATGTGAACGTCGACTACATGACACTTCACCATATTTGGGCCTAAGGGAATGCATTGTGGAGTAGCAATTAGATGATGGGTTGCGAGAGTGACAGAAGCTTAAACCCTACTTTATGCGCTATTCCGTAAGCGATCGATTGGATCCAAAAGTTTAATGCTATGGTTAGAATTTGTTCTTCATACTTTTCTCGTAGTTGCGGATGCTTGCAGGACGGTTAATCATAAGTAGGAGGTTTTTTCAAGTAAGAACAACACCTAAGCACCGGTCGACCCACATATCAAATTATCAAAGTACCAAACACGAATCAAACCAACATGGTGAAAGTGACTCGATGAAAATCCCGTGTACCCTCAAGAATGATTTGCTTATCATAAGAGACCGTTTTGGCCTGTACTTTGCCTCAAAAGGATTGGGATACCTTGCCGCACCTTTGCTACCATTATCGTTACTTGCCTGTTACAAATTATCTTGCTATCAAACTACTCGGTTACTTACAATTTCAGCACTTGCAGGCATTACCTTACTGAAAACTACTTGTCATTTCCTTCTGCTCCTCGCTGGGTTCGACACTCTTACTTATCGAAAGTAGCTACAATTGATCCCCTATACTTGTGGGTCATCACTCGCCCATCGAACACTGGGGGACAGAAACAATTTCCCCCAAAGTGAAAACGGTGAACATGATCTATGTCACTCACATCCCCAAGAGGGAGTGCAAACGCACATTAAGGGACGTCTACGCCGTAGAGCCTGTCGCCCCAAAATTCAACACATGGTCGGCTTGTCCAATCACCTTTGATCGCAGGGACCACCCAGCTAGTATCCGTCACGGAGGTTTGGCGGCCCTAGTACTCGATCCTATCATCGACGGGCACCATCTTACTAGAGTCCTTATGGGCGGCGGCAGCAGCCTCAACTTGATCTACCATGATACTCTCCGTAATATGGGTATCGACCCATCAAGAATCAAGCCTAGCAACACTACCTTTAAATGAGTGATACCCAGCGTGGAGGCCCGTTGCACGGGCTCCTTAACAATGGAAGTCGTATTCGGCTCTCCAGACAACTTCCGAAGCAAAGAATTGGTCTTCAACATCGTCCCTTTTCGCAGAGGTAATCATGCACTACTCGGACGAACTGCTTTTGCCCGCTTTAATGCAGTCCCGCACTATGCTTATCTAAAGCTCAAAATGCCTGGACCTCGTGGCATCATCACAGTAAATGGTAATATGGAGCACTGCCTCCGTACTAAGGAGCATAGCGCAGCTCTAGCAGCAGAAGTACAGAGAGGCCTCGTCAAGCTGAACAACTCATCGATCGTCAAGACCCAGGACACTACTAAATGTGTCCGAGCCGCGTTACAATGCAGTAGCTCGGTGGAACCTGAGCTCGAATAGCAGTTTAGCCTCCGACAATTGCCCCATAAGGTGGCACTGTATGTACTTCGCGTACACAATTACGCCCTTCAAATACCTTGGCAGTGCCGGGGGCACACTGCGGAACTGGTCCATAGTATGATTTGAGCCTATTTGGACCTCAAATACTCTTCCACTATAAGTTTGGGTCAAAGACCAACCTGATCTATGGTCATGCGAGGACCTTTTTTATAGGTTCCTCTTTTTTACAGACGACCATTAGACTCCTCCCTTTCAAGGATATCTCTCCAAGGAGGAACGACGCAGATGTGCAGCAGGGCATCATTGAGATTCTTAAACCACTTCGTTTAGGCTTTGTGTAAACCTTTCCCTTGTGTAAACTTCTAGCATATACAATGGCCTCGATATTTTTTGGAATTATCTATAACAACACGGCTCGACGTATTAATCAGGGTATAAAGGAAACAGTTGATTACCACTTTGTTTGGAAATCATTTTATATTATCATCTATATTCCCTCCCTACCTTAGACTGCCACTCGTGCCTTAGTCCGGCCTTAACACCAGGGGTTGTACTCGTCCCTGCACATTTCAAGTCCGAACACCTATAGGGAACTCTTCGGGGTCCCGAATATTGCATTATATGCATCGGCTCCGAACCATATCTTTGATCTATAGTTGGGTTGCCCGACTCCTGTGTTTACCACCTTACGTTTTGCTCGTTCATCTAAGGTAGTAAAGGGAGAACTACTATGATTGTATTTCTGGTCTGTTCGGTCAAGTACCTCGGTAGAGAAAGCCTAAAAATGACTGTCGTGATATGTGAGAGCTGGTCGGCGATTTGGCGACTTAACATTATACTACAAATCGTTAGCAATTCACCCCGTGTTATATGAGGGGCTGGTCTTCGCCCAGCGACGTGAAAAAGGCACCGTAGTCCGGATAGTCGCACACGCACAAGGGCTAGTACTTAGCTCCACAGTCAAACTCCTATGGCTAAGTGAAAGTAATAAAGCCGCATAGTTTGATTGCCTTGTTCACCTCGTGGACACCTCCTTTACGGACCAAGACGTAGGATCAAGTGTGGTCATGCGATACACCGAACACCCCTATAGCATCTACATGGGGGCTAAAACCGACGACTAGAAACTTTCAGAAATAAAACAATAAACAACCGCACAGGAGGAAACATCGGTTGAAACAAAAAGCAGAAAACATAGATATATAAAACAACATGGGTTCATCACATAGTTTCTACAACCCAAACACACTCAATCAAATATCACGCCCTTCGAACATTGACCCTCTATCATTCGGGATCCTTCTAGGACGTCATCGAAGTACCTCTCTGGATTCCGATGATCTTTGCCTTCGGGCGGGCCTGCGGTTGCCACTTCGGTGGCCTTCATCTTCGCCCATTGCATTTTGACATGGGCAGACGCCATCCAGGCACCCTCTATGCAGGCCGAGTGCTTCACAGCTTCAATCTGTGGCCCCGCATCGACGAGCCACTTCACCAAACCGAAGTAGCTGCTAGGAATTGGCTCGGTCGGCCAGAGTTGGACTATTAGGTCCTTCATGGACAAACCGGCCACCCTATGTAGCTCAGTCGGCTGCTTTAGCTAGCCGTTCGGAGGTGTCGGGTGCTGCAGCGCGAGAAATTGCGACCAGAATAGCTTCTCGGTCGAGCTCCCCTCCTGAGCTCGAAAGAACTATGCAGCATCGGCGGCACTCTTTGGCAGATCCGCAAGCGCGCCTGGAGAACTCCACACTCGGGTGAGCAAAGCATACCTATGACCCCAAAGATACTCTGCAAAAGAAAGGCCTTACCAGCCGCTATTTGCCTCTCCTGATGGATCTCTTCGTGAGCGCTTCGGGACTCGATCCGCGCCTCTTTAGCATCGTTGAGAGCCTTGGCAAGCTCGGACGACTGAGCCGAGGTCTCTAGCTCCAATGTCTCGCATTTGCTGATGGCATCCTTCAGCTCCTGCTCGACTTCGGCCACCCGGGCTTCGTGTTGGCAGCGGGCAGTCTATTCGGCCTCTAGTTCAGCAGCCATTTTATCAGTGGCTACCTTGTTCTCCTCGTCCTCCTTCTTGGCTTGGTCGAGGGAACCATTGAGGGTCTCGACCTCGGCTACGCCAACTATGCTCATAATTACAACATTCTATGAGTTACCTCTCAATAGTCATATCACTTCTGGCATGATTTTTTACATCATACCTTGCCACTACAAAAAAATACACTTCCGTGATGATACGTGTTTGTCACAGTAGGTCGCTTTTTTGTCATGCATGTACATCCATGACAAATTTATGACAGAATCAAGATAGTCATACCTGTGCTATCGTAGAAGTGCTCCATGACATTACCAAAATTATCATCACGGAAGTGTCCACATCCATGACGATAAATCGCGCGTCATAAAAGTGCTTTTGTCAAGCGTGACCAACACGTGGCATCCACCGTAACGGAACGCAGTTAAGCTATCGGGTCAGGTTTTGGATCCGATAACCCGTTAACAGCCCCGACCAATGGGGATTTTCCATGTGTAAAATCATCATTGGCTAGAGGAAACACGTGTCGGCTCATCGTCGGGACATATGTCATCCACTCACTGGACAGAAGGCGCCTATGATACGTCGACACATGGCACAGCCCAACAAGTTTAAATGGGCCGGCCCAACTAAAGGCCCACAAGATTTTGCGGACCATAATGGGCCGACCCAGCTGAAGGCCCAACAAGTTTAAATGGGCCGGCCCAACTAAAGGCCCACAAGATTTTGCGGACCATAATGGGCTGGCCCAGCTGAAGGCCCACACGATTTTGCGGGCCATAATGGGCTGGCCCAGCTAAAGGACCACAAGATTTCGCGAGCCATAATGGGCCGGCCCAGGTAAAGGCCCACAAGATTTTTGTGTGCCATAATAGGCCGGCCTAGGTAAAGGCCCACAAAATTCTTGCGGATCATAATGGGCCGGTCTAGCTAAAGGCCCATGAGATTTCGCCGACATTAATGGGCCGGCCCAGCTGTAGGCCCACAAGATTTTGAGGACCCTAGTAGGCCGGCCCGTTAACTGGCTACCATGTTTTGGGCCAAATGCCGGCCCATATTTGATACGGTCTATTAATGGCCTGCCACGCTCCATGCCTAATAGTGGCCCATATGAGATCCTGCCTGTTAAAAGCCTACCATGTTCTGGGCCAAATTACGGCCCAGATCAGGTCTGGCCCTTTAAGAGGTTTTGGGCCTAATTATGGCCCATATCAGATTCGGCCCGTCAACTGGACACTATGCTTTTGGGCCCACTTGCTAAAGGCCCACTTAGTAATTCAACCTGATATTAGTCTTGGCCTGTTAAGGGCCCGTTTAACATTTCGGCCCTATATTAATTTCAGCCTGTTAAAAGCCCGTCATATAGTTGGGCCTAACTACGGCCCAGTTTGCATCTGGCCTGCTCGCAGTCGATATCTGATTGGGCCAAACAAGGACCGAGACAATTTTTCGGCCTGTTAAAAGCCCGTGATTCGATTCGCACAATCATGTGCCGGGGTTCATTTCGGGCTGCTGCCGGCCCATGAGCTGATCGACACGTTTCAGGCCCAACCTACATCGTGATTGCATGACGGCCCGATTGTGTGCCGTAATTTTACAGTTTGGCCGGTTTACTGCGAAGACATGATATATATATAGTAAAATAACTGCAGCATCGTGAATAAGAAAAAACCTATACTATATAATAAAGAAATTACGGCATATTACATCCACTGGGCATCAAAGTTTGCCTCTATGATAATAGAGCACAAGCAAACAGCAGAATACATACACTGGGCATCAAAGATCGCCACCAGTGCAAATAAACACGCCGACAAAATAATATACAAAACCAACAGCATTTCAATAGAGTTCAAGAAAGGTTAGCCCTGCTGGGGAGCTGCAGCGCAAGCAGCTGAGCAACATGATGAGACTGCGCTTGTTCAACACTTATATCTTCCTCACTCTGAAAGATAAACAAGCAGACAGATGACATGTTTTGCACATAAAAGTATCAGTGCTGACAATTCATCACATTTCTTACTGACGAATAAAGTGACATAGTTTAAATTTGCATTAACACAATATGGTATTGTTCAGGTCAAGACATGGCAGGAAATGACATTGTGAAGGAGTTGGCAGCTTCATGACACCACTGGATTACAGATCAAGAACTCATAAGTATCAATGGTTAGTGTGCTGTCAATTTATACCATTTCAGATTGGCAAATAACGAGACGGTTTAAATAATAATAGAATGATATGGCATTTTTCATAGTTAAGACATTGCAGAATATGACATTGTGTTGTAGTGGGTAGGTTCACCACACCACTGGATTACAGATGAAGAACAGAAGCATACATGCAGTGCAAAAGAAGATCACTTGCTCTGTATAGTTTAATTTACATGGTATGAAGAAGGAACTTGGTTGTACAACTGAAAACTTAAATTGAGAAAGGACGAACTTTTGTTTATGAACTACATATAATAAACTTTAAACAAGCAATTTGATGCAAACACCAAAAATAAACAGCAGTTGCAGTCATGCCTAACCAAATATATACAACAAAGTTTGAAGGCTTGAGATGGACAAACTTACATTATTGGTGAAGACAGGCTCTATAAAGGCCTTGTCCATGCTGATGGGGGGGGCAATTCAAGAAGTTTACCACATAATCTTCTTCAAAAGCATTGCCTTTATTCTACATTTTGTTAAGAGTAAATATAGATGTGATAATATACGAAAAAATGGAGAATATTTAAGATAAGATGAAGAGTGATGCTACATAACCAAGTAGCTATAAATGTAAGTGCAACGATACATGCAAAAGGTACAGCCAAGAGCAATGCACAGTTAAACTTCTTCAGTACCAACCTTATGGTAAGAGTAAATATAGATCTGATGTGTAGAAAATGAAGGGCAAAGGAAAATAAGCTGCAGAGTGATGGTACATGAAAAACTACCTATCATTATGAGTACACTGATAAAAGACAACATGTACTTAGAAGAACAATGCAGAGCTAAAAAACATTGGCATTGGATATATTGTACACTAATGTAACCATTCATACAGATCAGATAATTTGGACCGAACAATTGATAAGCAAGCTATCATGCATACTGCTGTCACATAATGAACCAGGTATGTATGTAAGTACAGTGATACAGGACAATAGGTACTAACAAGAGCAAAGCAGCGGGCAACATATTTGTGATATCCTATCGTTCTTGTCAAACCGGAAATCTTCTTCGAGCAGATTTCCTGCAAAAAAGATCCGTAAGGCACATGCGGAAAAGTAGAAGTTCAAATTTTTATGTGATTTCATAGACAGTACCTCATCCTGGGAACGAGACCAGTGCATAACAAGGTTTTTCCATTCAATGTTTTCTAAATTTAGCATAGGAGACTTCACTGGAAATTCGTTTATAGACTTGCCATCAAAGTGTGATTTCCTCAGGTAACACCGATACTACTGCAATGCTTCCTTGAAAAGCACAAGCAAGGTTTGCTCGTCATGACTATCCAGATTGATCCTCGCCTAGTTACAACAATGTAATGTAAATCATTGATGTGTTCAATTAGCAGAAAATAGGAAAATAATAGCCATGAATAATAGCACTTACACGTAAGTTGGACAGGAAGATGTGAAAATGGTGTTTGTCTTCACAATAATCTTCCCATGATGGGAATATATGCACGTAGTCCCTAACAACATTGAAAGCATTGTCTTTTAAACTAGGAATAAATGGAATGGGGTTCCAATCTACAAGAATTGGCCGTCTCTATAGTTGGGATAGGTCTTTGGCCGGTGGACTTGCTGTACTTTTTGCTGGAGTAGGATTTTTCTGTGGTACAGCTGGTGCTATGGCAAATGAAATCGGTATACCTTTTGCTGGAGTGCAGGTCCTGTGTGGTGGGGCTAGTGGTGTGGCCAGTGAAGTATGGGTACAGTCTGCTGGAGTCGGTCCTACGTTTTGTGTCACTGGTTGTACAACCAATATAAGTGGGGTGTTGTCTGATTTCTCCGGCACCACCACATTTTTCAAGGACTTTGCTGGTGATCCTTCAGGTTCGGCAATCACCCTCTTCCTTTTTGATGTCTGATGCACAAGAACAACATTTGAGTGGAAAAACATGGTATGATGACAGATGGAATATGTATTGATAATGGATGGGCATGGCATCTCGACATATATGATGAGTAAACTAAGCAGATGGCGGTGCAACAAAGTAGAAGAAATGCAAGACAACATATGCAAGATACCCGCAATCAATAAAACATTGCCAAATTAGAACAGGCACCTTGATGGGTGAACAGGACAAGCTATCTGCCTTTGACTCCTCGAGGTTAGAATAGTCATTAGGATGATATTCAGAACAAGAATCAACCGGTGGGGAGCGTATGAGTTTCATTGCATCCAGAATGGCACTCAATGCCTTGGTGCCAATTTTGTAAGTCATTGAAGTGTTTAGGTTCAAGAGTGGACTGCTGCTAGTACGATACAAAGCAGCTACACAGATCATAGTGTAGATATAACGGGAAAACCTTAAGCATCAGAGTAAAATCAGCAAAGTGGAACCTGCTGGAATATATGTGTTAGTATTGCCGGTATGGCTAGAAAGGCTTCGGATACTAGCTCTCTTCAAGTGAAGGTGCGGTAGTGTTAATATCAATGTAACTCTCAAAGGTGACAGAGCTCCCCGCATTTCCTTGCTATTCTTATAGGATTCAAGTGGGCAGGCCACTACAAATCCTATTCCTATGTTTACAAGATCCTACAAATCAAAGAGGCTCAAAGTGTCCATCACAACCGACCGTATAGACCTCTACACTGCAAATGTCCCTGCTCATCTTCAGTACAAGGAACATACTGTACTACTATCATACTCCCTCCGTTCCAAAATATAAGTCTTGGTAGAGATTTCCACTATGGATCACATACAGATGTATCCGGGTACATTTTAGAGTGTAGATTCACTCCTTTTGCTCCATATGTAGTCCATGGTGGAATCTATACAAAGACTTGTATTTAGGAACAGAGAGAGTACATATTAAAGAAGAACGGAAGAGGAACATGGTAAAGAAAAGCAAGCAGATTTTGGATAATAAAATGTTGGTTGCGCAGTGCCCACACATGATGAACTAGAGCGCATTAAGAATGCAACTCCTAGCTGTCTCTCGACCATTTCAGGCGGTTGGATGAAGATCCTACGTCTCCTAACCCTTTTTCTTCATCGTCTCTGATTCTTCCCATACAGAACACCGCATGGGCCGCCGGCCGGACCACCGGCCCCCACCGCCTGTGTTCCTCCGCCACCCCCACCCCCGACCCCCACCCCAACCCCCACCCGCATCAAGTTTTCTTTGTTCGGCGAGGCCCCACAACCACCCGAGCCCCTTCGATCGCACCGGCGAACTCCGGCGAGCTCTGAAAAATCGACTGACCCAATTTTGAAATTTAGTCTACTGTGATTTAACTAGTGTGGAATATAAAAGGGGAAAACCATAAGCATTGCGAATATGGTGTTGAGCATGCCATGGCGGATCTGAAGGTGCAAACCGGACAAAGGCAACTTCGCAACCAAGACAAGAAATCAGAGTAAAGCAGTGGCGATATATTTTCTTGCTGCGATAAATAAGTTGAGCAGATACGAAAGAGTACCGCCTCTGGTGCGGCGCCATGTACGCATCTGCTGAGAATTTGACGGTGCTGCGGTAGCGATGGCTATCAGCGGCGTGGAAGCATATCTAGGAGGGTAGACGGTGGCGGTGGGGCGCGGTGGACGAGACGGTCGTAGGAGCGACGCCGACAAGGTGGACGACGGCGGGGATGAAGCGAGAGGACGGGATGCAAGGATCTCGGTCCGAAGCCGTGGATGAGAGAGGTCGATCTCTTGTAATGGACGACGGTGTCGAGGTATCAGCTCCGGCATGGTGGAGGAGGACGGCGGTGGATGGGGTGGCGGACGGAGGAGGGTGGGGTGGAGAGGGTGTTTTGGCGCCCACGGAGTACGAATGGGGAAAAGGGAGGTAGAGAGGAAGGGGGAACCATGTATTCAGGGCGCGCTTGTCTCAAATGCGAGGAAATTTACAAACTTAGCCCCCGTTTCAAATTTCAACTACATCACAGCAACACTAGTCGGTTGGGGATAGGACGGTAATCTCGCATACACCGAATATTTGCCAACGAGAGTTTGTTTTTGGCGCCCATCGTGTATGAATATGAATCGGGGAGGGAGTCGATTTTGGCCGAGGACACATTGTGTTTTGGCGCCCACCGTGTATGAATCTGGGTGAGAGGCGGTTACGTCACGTTTGGGTGAAATTACAAACCTACCCCTATCGAAACCTATAGAAATCCAGCATATAGGCTTTGCGTGGCAGGGATAGGCAGTAGTGATTTCCATCTCGCAGATTTTGGTTTCGGGCGGTTACTGCGACTTTCCCCGCTTCGTTCAAATTTTGCAGAGTGCACGTTTACCGTGCCAACTTAATTCGAATCCCATTTGTATTCTATTTTTTCGGGCAGGATCCATTTTCAATTGGAATTACATTCTATATACATCTTTTTTTATATATATACTTTCAAAAGCACAACAAAGAATTCTGCTCCTTTATATGTATAATATGATTTACAAATACAACGATCTCAAAATCTTAAGGTTGAATTTGAAAAAATTTAACCAAATTATGTTCTACTAAAATGTATGGATCAGTAATATCTACATATTAAATAACATAGATGTGTGTGAATTCATATGAGTATGCATGTTTGATAGATCAATTTTGGTTCGAGTATGGATTACATGTATCATCATCTTGAATTCAAATATTTGAATCCCTTTTTTGTTCACTGCTTTCACGCCCATCTCTCTCGCATGCATGCTCCTTCAGGTAGCTATCACTCTCTTTTCTCCAGCTCACCCACGCGCTCACTTCATGTTGCTCCTATCCTTGCAAACATGGTCCCTCCACGTCTCCCTTGAGAAGTGTCACACTCTCCCTATCATTATCAATTACACAGTTTTCATTATCTTTCACGTCTCTACTGTTCTCTGGTATCACTCAGTACCTAAGCTTTGCTTTTCACCGCCAAACACACAGTCCCCACTCGTCTTTCACTTTGTCTTTCTCTCTATGGGATTCTCTCACACACCCTATATGTCTCTACATATGACTCATACCACTAAAATTACTCTCTCTATCTCTCCTGTAGACAGAACATTTGTTGCGGTCTCCTTTTCGTCTCCATCCCAGACTGACATTATTCATTTGTTTACCGACCAAACAACCCCGACTACCGTCTCCTCTCTCTCACACACATACACACACGCACAACTCCTACCACTAAAATGTGAATGGAAAACGAGATTTTGTTATACCCAAACAAAAAAGGACTGGAGGGAGTGATTGCTCTGACATGGACGCGACCTCTCATAGCGCATGCATTGAACCGGCACGCCGGCCAAGAGGGACGCACTGGCTATAGGCCCGGCTGAGCACGCCTCCTCGCCGCGTGCAACCAGCTTAAGACTGCCCTACCTTCCTTCATTGAATCCGCGTGTGTGCCGGCAACACGTCCTTCCGTGAGCCGGCAGGCATTTTAGAACACAAAAATGACTAAAATATAATTAATTTACGCATGGTCTTGACTTGTTGTGCTCGCACTGGTAGCAGGAACTAGTAGAGGATTTTCTTTATTTATAACTCTCCTCACATTTTTTTGGCTTTGAAGTGAATCATGGTTGTGAACATTATGTATGAATGTGCAGATATCTGTGAACATGAGTTTGATGTGGAAGTTGAACTTGGAATGTCGGGCTTGCGCGTGAACTATACCATGTCCAATGCTTCGTGTGTTATTGTTTGGAAAGTAATTGCTGTTATTACATGACCCAAAAAAAACATTTTGTGCCACATCAGTAGATGCACGAACATCACAACAGGCATGCTGACTGGATAAACATTTGAACCTAGCTATTATGAAGGAAATTTTGTATTGACAACAGTTTTAGATAGCAGGAGACGCCTAGCCTGCTTTGCCTCTGCTAGCTTATTTCTGGCTTCTTCCATCTCTTCTTTGGCTTGGGTGAAGAGAGCATCTGATTGCTCTTTTCGCTTCTTCAGGAACTCAGCTACATTCTCAAGGGCTGCTGCACGCTTTCTTTCAGCCTTTACTAATGCCATGAGGACACGAACAGCTGATGACTCCACCTGGCTTGTGTGTAATCCAGCATCATCTGGGAATTTGCACCTTGTGTCTAATCCAGCATCATTAGGGAACTGGCACCTTGTGTGTAATCCAGCCTCATTTTGGAAACATGATCTCGAGGTTGACCATACTTCCCTCCTCGCAGGAACTGCATCCTGACATGAAGTTACTTCGTTTTTAGATCAATACTCAGAGCAACCTAGATCCATTTAGTAGAAGCCAGATAAACAGAACTCGGAGAAGTGAATTCAAAAGGAAAAAATAAATAAAAACAGACTACAAGGTGAGAACACCCACTTCCTACATCAAGCTAAAAACGAAAGCATTAGGATGATTAAGACTCTTCTTATTACACATCGAAGAACATCACGCTTAAGAGAAACAGAAACTACAACATATACACATCGAAGAACACGACGCTACACGAAAGTAATTGAAAGGGTGTTACATACCAAAGCTCGTTTTACAGGTGTGGTGCAGCTCCTCTTTAACTTGCCACGCTCCTTGAAAATGTCCCGAATATCCCGTGTTTGGTCTTCATTGCTCCTCTGCATGTTCGCACTCATGGTTTTAAAATCTCAACATGGCAAGAAAAATATACTACTAGTAATACTCGCGCATCTTGTGGGCAACATTAAAGCACTCATCTGCCATGTTAGAGCATCTCCAACAAGATAAACTACTCATACAAAAGCATCTTGATGCGTGCAACGCATGGGCATTTGGCTAGTTCTAAAAACCTTTCCATCATTTGCCACACTACTGGTTGCAGATGAAAAACCTACCCAAGCATAGCGCGATACAGGAGCGACGCAAAATTACAAGCTGATATTCTGTTGGACAATGGAGGCTATAACCAATTACTTTTACGGGAACAATAACACCCAGGAAATTTGAAGGGTAGGTATGAACAAAATTGGAACTGCACATGTACTGCTAAGTGATTCAATACACACATTACCAATCGAGGAGAACGATGGTCGCGGCGGCCTTTGTGAGTCATGGTTGGCAACGGGAGTTAGTTTATTGTCCACGATGGTGGTACTTCTGCGCTTGGCGTCGGCTTCCGGGAAGCAGACCCGAGACCGTGGAAGACGATGCCGGGGAAGAGGCTCCGTGTACGACGACGGTGGACTGGCTCCAGTGCGGCGTACGAGGTCGTCGATGAGGCAGATGTGCTGCGGTGGATGAGTGCACCGATGTAAAGGGGAGGAGCACGAAGGCTGCGGTGCCGTGGAGAAGTCTATTTTGCGGTGGGGATAGAAATTGGGGAGTATTCAGGTGTACTACTCTGGGTGCCGGGGTGGGGTTGGCTGGGTAGGGTGAACATGAAGTTACGAAAACAGCCCCCTACCAAGCGTCATCCGTCGGCCTGTTCCGAAGGCTATGATGGTAACTTCCCACTGCTCGAATCAGGGCCGCGGGAGATTTTCCCACCGACCTCAAAATTTTGTGACACTGGACTCCCCGTGTGGCGTGTTGAGTGATTCGGCTAAGCAACTAGCGAGTAGTAGTAGTAAACTCTGCATATTAGGTTTGACCGAAGTCAAACCTCCTAAAGTTTGACCAAGTTTATAGAAAAATGTAAACATTTACCATAACAAATATGTATGATGTGAAAGTACATCGAATAATGAATCTAATGGTATTTATTTGTTATTATATATGTTAATATTTTTTGTTATAAGCTTTCTAAGAGTTTACAAAACTTGACTTTGACCAATGCTAATACGCGGACTTAAATAAAAACGGAGGGAGTACACATTTGTTTTCTTAGTTTGTAGTGAACTAATCATTTGTTGAAATTGTGAAATAAATATATTAGGCTATTGACTTCGAATGTAATGGTCTATACAATTCAATAGTTACAATCATTGTCGAATCCCAAGATGTATACAAGGTCTATAGTACTTCACAACATGCTCAAACTCACATAATCCTAGTCAAATGAGAATCTAAATGCATTTCATAGTTATTACTTTGTAGGATGCAACAAGAACAACCATAACTCTACATCATCCATTATAGAAGCAACATTTTGACATATCCCAATGTGTGAATGAAACATGCAGAGAGAGCTTTTGAAGATGGAGTAGATAGGGCGGGAAAGATTGTATGTATGTGGACGAGAGAGTAGGATACAAACCTAACGAGACAGAGAGAGAGAAAGAGAGAGGAAGAAGTTAGGTCTGTGAGAAAGATGCATACATGTAATATACATGAGATGCGTGTGCATCTGGATTCTGTATACGTGGAAGGAGAAGAGACAACATGTTTGATGAGAGAGCAGGAAAAACATGGACGAGAGGGGAAGGATCTCGTGGGTTGAGGGATTGACAATTTTGTGCGGGGGAGAGAGGGATTGGTAATTTTGTGCAAGAGAGAGAGAGAGAGAGGGTGGGGGAGGAGTTAGTCAGCCATCGTCACATCACCCTGCTTCCAAATGACCCCGCATTCTCTAGCGCGGTGTGGTCACCGTCTTCGATCTGCTCGTTGCCCTCTTTGAAGATTGAGGTGTTGTGCATGTTGGGGTGCAAAGAAGCACAAGCGAGAGTGGTGCCGTATAACCTTGGATGGGGATGAATTGTGTGCTTGGGGGAGTGTGTGTGTGTGTTGTGCTGCGTGTCTCTCTCTCTCTCTCTGTGTGTGTGTGTCAGATATTGAGAGAAAACAAACCTAAGGAGAGAAATGGGTATTCACGAAGAGATTGTGCGGGCCTTGAGGTGGGCAGGGGCCGGGTGAGGGTTCAAAATGTGCGTGTTGATGCATGTGTTGCATGCGGCCGTGCGAGGGACGGATGAATCGAGAGAGATGGTTGTTGTGTTACGGATGCTCCTCTCTTTGTCTCTGTCTCTCTCCCTCTCTCTCTCTCTCTCTCACACACACACAAGTAAACTAGAAGACCGTTCTCTCATGTATACACAACGTATCGGCATCTGTCTATGTCTCACTCATGCACGATCATTTGCACATTCACACCTATGTCTATATCACACACACACCGTCTCCACATTGCCCTTCCGCCACAACACACATATGGACACATACACACGTTCTCTCTTAGTCACACACACAAAATCAGTATTAAAAAACTAGGGCGCACCTGAAACATCCAAATCCAAATAAACACAAACTGGAGCTAAATTCAAATATATGGAAATATTGCAGCGTCAAGAACTTTCACAGGAAAAAAAGTTGAGTAATATTCGAGGATTGTTTTCACACACACAAAAAGGTTCGGTGGATGTCCTTCGAGCGCGACACGGTGACGCACCTTTCAATCGACCGCGCGGTCGCGGTTCACGCGCTTGCACAGGATTCCGTATCGTGGCCGTGGTACTAAGGCTGGTCACAATGGGCAAGAACATAAGCTAGTAACTAATAAAAATCTGCCTAAGTCTAATGTTTACGTGTACTAGTACGGTTTTCTTTTAAGTTTGACCAACCTTGTATATAAAACTAAAGTAAGCTCCCACACGCGCACTCATCAGTATGTCGCCGCTGTTGCGCATGCCGGCGCCCGCCTGCTCCGGCCAACAATTTCTCGCCCATCGCCGCCATGTCGCCGCCATCCCTGTGCCATGAAGCCGAAGGCTCGCCCATTCACGTCGTCTGCAGTCCCTCCTCGCGATGCCGCCATGCTGCCAAGCACGCGAGCAGCTGGTGGAGCCGCGTCTATGCACGCAGCATATGAAGAGGAGGACGAGCGCGTGCTCCAGCACGCCGGCGAGGAGGAACTAGCATGTCATTATTGTCTGTGTTGGAAATATGCCCTAGAGGCAATAATAAATTGGTTATTATTATATTTCCTTGTTCATGATAATCGTTTATTATCCATGCTAGAATTGTATTGATAGGAAACTCAGATACATGTGTGGATACATAGACAACACCATGTCCCTAGTAAGCCTCTAGTTAACTAGCTCATTGATCAATAGATGGTTACGGTTTCCTGACCATGGACATTGGATGTCGTTGATAACGGGATCACATCATTAGGAGAATGATGTGATGGACAAGACCCAATCCTAAGCCTAGCACAAGATCATGTAGTTCGTATGCTAAAGCTTTTTGAATGTCAAGTATCATTTACTTAGACCATGAGATTGTGCAACTCCCGAATACCGTAGGAGTGCTTTGGGTGTGCCAAACGTCACAACGTAACTGGGTGGCTATAAAGCTACACTACAGGTATCTCCGAAAGTGTCTGTTGGGTTGGCACGAATCGAGACTGGGATTTGTCACTCCGTGTAAACGGAGAGGTATCTCTGGGCCCACTCGGTAGGACATCATCATAATGTGCACAATGTGATCAAGGAGTTAATCACGGGATGATGTGTTACGGAACGAGTAAAGAGACTTGCCGGTAACGAGATTGAACAAGGTATCGGGATACCGACGATCGAATCTCGGGCAAGTATCGTACCGCTAGACAAAGGGAATTGTATACGGGATTGATTAAGTCCTTGACATCGTGGTTCATCCGATGAGATCATCGTGGAGCATGTGGGAGCCAGCATGGGTATCCAGATCCTGCTGTTGGTTATTGACCGGAGAGTCATCTCAGTCATGTCTGCATGTCTCCCGAACCCGTAGGGTCTACACACTTAAGGTTCGATGACGCTAGGGTTATAGGGAATAGATATACGTGGTTACCGAATATTGTTCGGAGTCCCAGATGAGATCCCGGACGTCACGAGGAGTTCCGGAATGGTCCGGAGGTAAAGATTTATATATGGGAAGTCCTGTTTTGGTCGCCAGAAAAGTTTCGGGTTTTATCGGTAATGTACCGGGACCACCAGGAGGGCCCCGGAGGTCCACCAAGTGGGGCCACCAGCCCCGGAGGGCTGCATGGTCCAAGTGTGGGAGGGGACCAGCCCCAGGTGGGCTGGTGCGCCCCCCCACCAAGGCCCAAGGCGCAAGGGAGAGTGGAAGGGGGCAAACCCTAGGCTCAGATGGGCCTAAGGCCCACCTAGTGGTGCGCCCCCCTCTCTCCCCCCTTGGCCGCCCCCCTAGATGGGATCTAGGTCTGGCCGCCACCCCTAGGGGTGGAAACCTAGGTGGGGGCGCAGCCCCTCCCCTCCCCCTATATATACTTGAGGTTTTGGGCTGCCATAGACACGATTCAATCTCCATCTTGGCGCAGCCCTACCCCTCTCCCTCCTCGTCTCTTGTGGTGCTTGGCGAAGCCCTGCTGGAGTACCACGCTCCTCCACCACCACCACGCCGTCGTGCTGCTGCTGGATGGAGTCTTCCCCAACCTCTCCTTCTCCCCTTGCTGGATCAAGGCGTAGGAGACGTCACCGGGCTGTACGTGTGTTGAACACGGATGTGCCGTCCATTCGGCACTAGGATCATCGGTGATTTGAATCACGACGAGTATGACTCCATCAACCCCGTTCACTTGAACGCTTCCGCTTAGCGATCTACAAGGGTATTAGATGCACTCTCCGATAACTCGTTGCTAGATGAACTCATAGATGGATATTGGTGAAAACGTAGGAATTTTTTTTGTTTTCTGCAACGTTCCCCAACAATGGCATCATGAGCTAGGTCTATGCGTAGTTACTATGCATGAGTAGAACACAAAGTAGTTGTGGGCGTCGATATTGTCAATTATCTTGTCGTTACTAGTCTTATCTTGATTCGGCGGTATCGTGGGATGAAGCGGCCCGGACCGACCTTACACGTACTCTTACGTGAGACTGGTTCCACCGACTGACATGCACTTGTTGCATAAGGTGGCTAGCGGGTGTCTGTCTCTCCCACTTTAGTCGGATTAGATTCGATGAAAAGGGTCCTTATGAAGGGTAAATAGAAATTGGCATATCACGTTGTGGTTTTCGCGTAGGTAAGAAATGTTCTTGCTAGAAACCTATAGCAGCCACGTAAAAACTTGCGACAACAATTAGAGGACGTCTAACTTGTTTTTGCTGCAAGTGTTTTGTGATGTGATATTGCCAAAGGATGTGATGAATGATATATATGTGATGTATGAGATCATGTTCTTGTATAGGAATCACGACTTGCATGTCGATGAGTATGACAACCGGCAGGAGCCATAGGAGTTGTCTTTATTTTTTGTATGACCCGCGTGTCATTGAGAAACGCCATGTAAATTACTTTACTTTATTGATAAACGTGTTAGCCATAGTAGTAGAAGTAATAGTTGGCGAGCAACTTCATGGAGACACGATGATGGAGATCATGATAATGGAGATCATGGTGTCATGCCGGTGACAAGATGATCATGGAGCCCCAAGATGGAGATCAAAGGAGCTATATGATATTGGCCATATCATGTCACTATTATTTGATTGCATGTGATGTTTATCATGTTTTTGCATCTTGTTTACTTAGAACGACGGTAGTAAATAAGATGATCCCTCATTAAAATTTCAAGAAAGTGTTCCCCCTAACTGTGCACCGTTGCGAAAGTTCGTCGTTTCGAAGCACCACGTGATGATCGGGTGTGATAGATTCTAATGTTCACATACAACGGGTGTAAGACAGATTTACACACGCGAAACACTTAGGTTGACTTGAAGAGCCTAGCATGTACAGACATGGCCTCGGAACACAAGAGACCGAAAGGTCGAGCATGAGTCGTATGGTAGATACGATCAACATGAAGATGTTCACCGATGATGACTAGTCCGTCTCACATGATGATCGGACACGACCTAGTTGACTCGGATCATGTAACCACTTAGATGACTAGAGGGATGTCTATCTGAGTGGGAGTTCATAAGATGAACTTAATTATCCTAAACATAGTCAAAAGGTCTTTGCAAATTATGTCGTAGCTCGCGCTTCAGTTCTGCTGTTTAGATATGTTCCTGGAGAAAATTTAGTTGAAAGATGATAGTAGCAATTATGCGGACTAGGTCCGTAAACTAAGGATTGTCCTCATTGCTTCATAGAAGGCTTATGTCCTTAATGCACCGCTCAGTGTGCTGAGCCTTGAATGTCGTTTGTGGATGTTGCGAACATCTAACATACACATTTTGATAACTACGTGATAGTTCAGTTAAACGGTTTAGAGTTGAGGTACCGAAGACGTTTTGAAACGTCGCGAAACATATGAGAAGTTTCGAGGGCTGAAATTGGGATTTCAGGCTCGTGCCCACGTCAATAGGGAATAAGACCTCCGACGATTTTCTTAGCATTCAAACTAAGGGAGAAAAGCTCAATTGTTGAGCTTGTGCTCAGATTGTCTGAGTACAACAATCATTTGAATTGACTGGGAGTTGATCTTCCAGATGAGATAGTGATGTTTCTCCGAAGTCATTACCACCAAGCTGCTAGAGCTTCATGATGAACTATAACATATCAGGGACATATATGATGATCCTTGAGATATTCGCGATGTTTGACACCACAAAAGTAGAAATCAAGAAGGAGCATCAATTGTTGATGGTTGGTGAAACCACTAGTTTCAAGAAGGGCAAGGGCAAGAAGGGATACTTCGTGAAACGGCAAATCAGCTGCTGCTCTAGTGAAGAAACCCAAGGTTGAAACCAAACCCGAGACTAAGTGCTTCTGTAATAAGGGGAACAGCCACTGGAGCAGAACTACCCTAGATACTTGGTAGATGAGAAGGCTGGCAAGGTCGACAGAAGTATATTCGATATGCATTATAATGTGTACTTTACTAGTACTCCTAGTAGCACCAGGGTATTAGATACCGGTTCGGTTGCTAAGTGTTAGTAACTCGAAACAAAAGGCTACGGAATAAGCGGAGACTAGCTAAAAGGTAAGATGACGATATGTGTTGGAAGTATTTCCAAGGTTGATCAAATATCGTACGCTCCCTCTACCATCGAGATTGGTATTAAAACCTAAATAATTGTTATTTGGTGTTTCCGTTGAGGATAGACATGATTGGATTATGTCTATCGCGATACGGTTATTCATTTAAGGAGAATAATGGTTACTCTGTTTATTTGAATAATACCATCCCGATCATAGTGATACACATTTTCATGCCAAAGGTATAAGATAGTAATGATAGTACCACACAAATGTGGCACTGCAATTTGAGTCATATTGGTATAAAACGCATGAAGAAGCTCTATGTTGATGGATCTTTGGACTCACTCATTTTGAAAGGATTGAGACATGCGAACCATGTTTGTTGGTAGATATGCATGAAGAAACTCTATACAGATGGATTGTTTGGACTCACTTGATTTTGAATCACTTGAGACATGCAAATCATACCACATGGGCAAGATGACTGAAAAGCCTCGTTTCAGTAAGATGGAACAAGAAAGCAACTTGTTGGAAGTAATACATCTTGATGTGCGCAGTCCAATGAGTGCTGAGGCATGTAGTGGATATCGTTATGTTCTTACTTCACATATGATTTGAGTAGATACTGAGTATATTTACTTGATGAAACATAAGTCTGAATTATTGAAAGGTTCAAGTAATTTCAGAGTGAAGTTGAACATCGTCGTGACAAGAGGATAAAATGTCTATGATATGATCGTAGAGATGAATATCTGAATTATGAGTTTGGCACAGAATTAAGACATTGTGGAAATTGTTTCACAACTAATACAGCCTGGAACACCATAGTGTGATGGTGTGTCCGAACATCATAACTGCACCCTATTGGATATGATGCATACCATGATGTCTCTTATCGAATTACCACGATAGTTTATGGGTTAGGAATTAGAGACAACCATATTTACTTTAAATAGGGCACCACGTAATTCCGATGAGATGACACCGTATGAACTATGGTTTTGAGAAACCTAAGCTATCATTTCTTAAAAGTTTGGGGCTGCAACGCTTATGTGAAAAAGTTTCAGGCTAATAAGCTCGAACCCAAAGCGGATAAATGCATCTTCATAGGACACCCAAAATAGTTGGGTATACCTCCTGTCTCAGATCCGAAAGCAATAGGGATTGTTTCTGAAATCGGGTCCTTTCTCGAAGAAAAATTTCTCTCGAAAGAATTGAGTGGGAGGATGGTGGAGACTTGATGAGGTTATTGAACCGTCTCTTCAACTAGTGTGTGGCAGGGCACAGGGAGTTGTTCCTATGGCACCTACACCAATTGAAGTGGAAGCTTATGATAGTGATCATGAAACTTCAGATCAAGTCACTACCAAACCTCGTGGGATGACAAGGATGCGTACTACTTCAGAGTGGTATGTAATCCTGTCTTGGAAGTCATGTTGCTAGACAACAATGAACCTACGAGCTATGGAGAAGCGATGGTGGGCTTGGATTCCAAAATGGCTCGAGGCCATATAATCCGAGAGAGGATCCATATATAAAAACAAAGTGTAGACTTTGGAAGAACTACTTGATGGTCGTAAGGCTGTTAGGTACATATGGATTTTTAAGGAAGACGGACAATGATGGTAAGTATCACCATTAAGAAAGCTCGACTTCTCGTTAAGATGTTTTCCGACAAGTTCAAGGAGTTGACTACGATGAGACTTTCTCACTCGTAGCGATGCTAAGAGTCTGTTGGAATTATATTAGCGATTACTGCATTATTTATGAAATCTTGCAGATAGGATGTCAAAAACATTGTTTCCTCGATGATTTTTGAGGAAAGGTTGTATGTGATACAACCGGAAGGTTTTGTCAATCCTGAAAGATGCAGTATGCGAAGCTCCAGCAATCCTTCTAAGGACTGGAGTAAGCATCTCGGAGTTGGAATGTATGCTTTGATGAGATGATCAAAGATTTTGGGTGTATACAAAGTTTATGAGAAACTTGTATTTCCAAAGAAGTGAGTGGGAGCACTATAAAATTTCTGATGAATATATGTTGTTGACATATTGTTGATCAGAAATGATGTAGAATTTCTGGAAAGCATATAGGGTTATTTGGAAAGTGTTTTTCAATGGAAAGCCTGGATTAAGCTACTTGAACATTGAGCATCAAGATCTAAAAGGATAGATCAAAACGCTTAATGGTACTTTCAAATGAGCACATACCTTGACATGATCTTGAAGGTGTTCAAGGTGGATCAGTCAAAGAAGGAGTTCTTGCCTGAGTTGTAAGGTATGAAGTTAAGACTTAAAGCTCGACCACGGCAGAAGAAAGAGGAAGGACGAAGGTCGTCCCCTATGCTTTTGTCATAGGCTCTATACGATATGCCATGCTGAGTACCACACCTGATGTGTGCCTTGCCGCATATTTGGCAAGAGGGTACAAAGGTAATCTAGGAGTAGATCACCAGATAGCGGTCTAAATTATCCTTAGAGGAATAAGGATATGTTTATCGGTTATGGAGGAGATAAAGAGTTCGACGTAAAGAGTTACGTCGATGCAAGCTTAACACCTATCCGGATAGCTCTGAGTAGAGATACCGGATACGTATAATGGAGCAACAATTTAGAACAGCTCCAAGTAGAACAGTTATTTGAAATGGCTCCAAATGTAGCGTAGTAGTTGCATCTACAAGATGACATAGAAATTTGCGAAGTACATACGGATCTGAATGTTGCAGACCCATTGACTGAAACCTCTCTCACAAGCATAACATGATCAAACCCAGAACTCTTTGGGTGTTAGTCACATGGGGATGTGACCTTGAGTGTTAATCACATATCGATGTGAACTGGATTATTGACTCTAGTGCAAGTGGGAGACTGTTGGAAATATGCCCTAGAGGCAATAATAAATTGGTTATTATTATATTTCCTTGTTCATGATAATCGTTTATTATCCATGCTAGAATTGTATTGATAGGAAACTCAGATACATGTGTGGATACATAGACAACACCATGTCCCTAGTAAGCCTCTAGTTGACTAGCTCGTTGATCAATAGATGGTTAAGGTTTCCTGACCATGGACATTGGATGTCGTTGATGACGGGATCACATCATTAGGAGAATGATGTGATGGACAAGACCCAATCCTAAGCCTAGCACAAGATCATGTAGTTCGTATGCTAAAGCTTTTCGAATGTCAAGTATAATTTCCTTAGACCATGAGATTGTGCAACTCCTGGATACCGTAGGAGTGCTTTGGGTGTGCCAAACGTCACAATGTAACTGGGTGGCTATAAAGGTACACTACAGGTATCTCCGAAAGTGTCTGTTGGGTTGGCACGAATCGAGACTGGGATTTGTCACTCCGTGTAAACGGAGAGGTATCTCTGGGCCCACTCGGTAGGACATCATCATAATGTGCACAATGTGATCAAGGAGTTGATCACGGGATGATGTGTTACGGAACAAGTAAAGAGACTTGCCGGTAATGAGATTGAACAAGGTATCGGGATACCGACGATCGAATCTCGGGCAAGTATCGTACCGCTAGACAAAGGGAATTGTATACGGGATTGATTAAGTCCTTGACATCGTGGTTCATCCGATGAGATCATTGTGGAGCATGTGGGAGCCAGCATGGGTATCCAGATCCCGCTGTTGGTTATTGACCGGAGAGTCATCTCGGTCATGTCTGCATGTCTCCCGAACCCGTAGGGTCTACACACTTAAGGTTCGATGACGCTAGGGTTATAGGGAATAGATATATGTGGTTATCAAATGTTGTTCGGAGTCCCGGATGAGATCCCGGACGTCACGAGGAGTTCCGGAATGGTCCGGAGGTAAAGATTTATATATGGGAAGTCCTGTTTTGGTCGCCAGAAAAGTTTTGGGTTTTATCGGTAATGTACCGGGACCACCGGGAGGGTCCCGGAGGTCCACCAAGTGGGGCCACCAGCCCCGGAGGGCTGCATGGGCCAAGTGTGGGAGGGGACCAGCCCCAGGTGGGCTGGTGCGCCCCCCACCAAGGCCCAAGGCGCAAGGGAGAGTGGAAGGGGGCAAACCGTAGGCTCAGATGTGCCTAAGGCCCACCTAGTGGTGCGCCCCCCTCTCTCCCCCCTTGGCCGCCCCCCCTAGATGGGATCTAGGGCTGCCGCCACCCCTAGGGGTGGAAATCTAGGTTGGGGCGCATCCCCTCCCCTCCCCCTATATATACTTGAGGTTTTGGGCTGCCATAGACACGATTCAATCTCCTTCTTGGCGCAGCCCTACCCCTCTCCCTCCTCGTCTTTTGCGGTGCTTGGCGAAGCCCTGCTGGAGTACCACGCTCCTCCACCACCGCCACGCCGTCGTGCTTCTGCTGGATGGAGTCTTCCCCAACCTCTCCTTCTCCCCTTGCTGGATCAAGGCGTAGGAGACGTCACCGGGCTGTACGTGTGTTGAACACGGAGGTGCCGTCCGTTCGACACTAGGATCATCGGTGATTTGAATCACGACGAGTACGACTCCATCAACCCCGTTCACTTGAATGCTTCCGCTTAGCGATCTACAAGAGTATGTAGATGAACTCTCCGATTACTCGTTGCTAGATGAACTCATAGATGGATCTTGGTGAAAACGTAGGAATTTTTTTTGTTTTCTGCAACGTTCCCCAACAGTCTCCGCCCGCGGGGAGGAGGCGCGCATGGTGGCTGTCGCGACGGAAGCCGGTCGCGCGCGCGTCGAGCCCGCAAACCGGGTGTAGACGCGGAATCTACCTTCTATACCTTGAATGCCACATGGATCCTGCAATCTGAAGGAGCAATTTGGGTCAGTCGACTCATGTGAGCCATTTGATGCAACCTGGATGGCTAGAAGGGCTTCTTCCAACTCTTCTGCCGTCTTCTTCTTCGCTTCGTCGAACTTCTTTCACAAATCGACTGACCCAAATTATACTACTAGTACGAATGTATTAATTACAGTAGGAACACGAAGATACGAGTAGTAGTACCAACTGCAAGAAGTACAGTAGTAAGACATAGTACTAGTACTACTGTACGTAATAAAGAGTTCAAATAACAAGAAAGACATAAACATAGTTCTCCTGGGGCCTCAACATAACACACCCTTGAAAATAAACTAATAAGCAACTAGTCGACTTGACACTGCAGTAGAACTAGCATGAGAGACGGCACTGCCACCTACTTGGAGTCCGAGTCCACGTCCTCGACTTCGTCCTCGTCCCTCTTCCTCTTCCTCTTCGCCGACGCTTCTTTGCTTGAACCAGACACTGGGCTCTGCTTCTTCATCCAACCCTTGTAGGTATTTAAACAAAGGTAGGCATCCATTGCTGCATACAGGATGTGATTTTCATCTAATGTCTTCGACTCCCATGCATGATGAAACTCGTGATGAGGTTTCTTCAGTTTAGCGTACGAAGGATCAATCATGGTTGTTGCCAGGGTCAGCATTGAAGGTTGAGAGGAGGACACCAGGCTTGCCTTCTGAAGATCGAAGGGCTGGCCTACAACGAGTCCTATCCGACGCAGGACGTCACTATCGTTCTTAAAGCCTATAGTAACGAATTTCACTCTTTTGTCCTTGAGGAAGTTCTTAAAATCCTGGCACTCAACGTCGGCATGACATATGTGGTAGACCAAGCAAACGTTATGTACGCAAACCTGGATCACAGCGGGCTTCTTCCTCTCTTCATCCTTTAGATCCTTCTCTCATCCCAAGATTGTGGTGTACTCAACATCTAGCCCAGCGACCCACTCATCCGTTGAACTATTGAACATGCGTAGGAAGCGAGCAAGCCATGCTTTCACCGTCTCGGATCCACGTGTGTAGATGACGATGAACTGATCGCCGGTGATGGCTCTAACCTGGTACTCAGCAGCGACCATGGAGATTTGGGAGGCCATGGATTTTGGAGGAGGGTTAGGAGAAGTTGAACTGTTGTACCCCGCAAAAAAAACTGGGAGCGAACTATTGTGAAAGGATGGGACGACTGGGAGCAAACTGTTGTAAGGTATAAGACGGGGATGAGTAGGGCGTGCAAACGACGTGGGGTTGCTGGCTTGCCCGGTGGATAAACGGCTGCGCTCCCCCAAAGAGTTCTCGAGAACTATGCGGGACCCACTAGATGTCATGTCTACTAGACCCATATCGTAGGCCTGACAGTATAGCTTCTGCCTGTTCGCATGCCATGCCGGCGCGTGGATGTAACTTCACTTAATTTCGTCAAACATCACGCCTCCCATGACCTTCGCCTCCCTCGCGCGGTCGCGCCCTTTGAGACTTCGACCGGCTATAAATGAGCAAATTTTTTGCCTTTTTTTAGACAAGCAATTTTTTTTGCCTACTCTGCATTCATGATACTCCCTCTTGTCCTTTTTACTCCCGTAAACCATTTGCAAAGTGTTTGACCAAATTTATAATTTTTTTGAACACCACCTTATATTAATTAACCAGCCACACCAGTACACTCATTTGATACAATATTCACCACACAGGGCGGTACGTTATTTACAAGAATACCATCTAATCTATTGTCAAAGCTATACTTAGCGATTAAGTGTGCCACCTTATTGGCCGAACGGCTAATCTTTGACAATTGAAGATTGTTGATCAACTTCGAGATGCTCAACGCTTTCATCTTTAGGTCACGCATAGCAGACCTGTCAACGCTTTGACAGGCATCAATGAAATCCCACGACCAAATTTATATTAAAAATATCAATATCTACTATACTCCCAAAACACTTAGGCATGGTGCATTAACTTCTACCTCGTTTCTTGTTTCTTGACATATCAACCAATAGGAGATGTGGGTGTGCATGCTTTTAATGACTTGAGACTACCAAACACGACATGCAGTGGTTAGTTCATTGCATGCAATGCTATTAATTAGCAAATAAACATTAAGATCTCTCGTTTTCCCCTCCTCCTTGGTCACAGTGCACAATCTAAGATGACTTGCTCACCTAGACGGAGGGAGTACTGATTATAATGAGTACTCCCTCCTTCCATCTATATAGGGCCTAATGTGTTTTTCAAGACCGCCTTTGACTATTGATAAAATTAATACTACATGACATGCACAATGTGAAAATTATATCATTGAAAGCTCCTTTCACATACGAATTTGATGATGTGCTTTGTGTAATTTGCATGTCATATATTATTGCTCTAACATTTGGTCAAAGTTAGCCTCGAAAAACGCATTAGGCCCAATATAGATGGAAGGGGGGAGTATAAGAACTACGTTTTATAATGAGTGTAAAAATATTGATTTGACATTGTGAATGTTGACACATTGTGGAATAGTTTTTGAAGTCTACAAAAGTACTCAACTAGTGCTGTCATTCTCCACAAAAAAATGTGTTTACCAATGCATGCATGAACTCTAGTTACACTAACCCCCCGTCTCTTCTTTAATTCTTTGCCACATCAGCATGTTTGCTATTACCATGTGCATGATACCAGCTAAGATACCACCATTATGGCCAGCCTTAATCATCGCATGCAATAATTTAGTGCACCTTGAAATATGAACATGTGTGGGGCGTGTTTGTTTTTAATGACTTGAGACTATACCTAGCCCGGCATGCAATATGACTTATTATGCACCGTTCCCCATACCTGCAGGAAGCCCGTTCGTCTCCAAATTTTTTCCTCTCCATGTGTGGAAACAATATGCCTGCCAAACTCTCCTTCTCCCTCCGGCGGTCCCACCACTCCACCCCGTGTGAAAAAATCTGCATGCATGACTCTTCTCCCCCCGAGCTCGTCCAATCCATTATGACCAGCAATATTTCCACCCCTTCGCTCCCCCGTAATTTACTCCAACAAATATGCCCACGTAGTTGTTACTTAACTGCAGGTGCATTCGGTCACTGACATATGGGCCCAACAGGGGTCTGGCCCACATGTCAGTGACGCAACTGGACCAACAGTTAACTCAGTGCAGCTCAGTCCATATCTTACGTAGGTGTGCCATTGCTCGCTATAAATACTGCGCCTCCCACGACATCGCTATCTCCTCCCCCTCACGTTCACGTTCATCGCTATCTCCTCCCCCTCCCTCTCACATCGACCACCATGGTATCACCCCTCCCAAGCCCTAGGAGCCCCTCGCTTCACCGCGCGGACGGTCACGCATCGCCGTTTCGTTCCTCGCCGCCACTAGTCAAGGAGGATGCGTCGGTGTTCCGCTCCTCGCTGCTACGCGATGCGTCGCCATTCCATTTCTCGCCACCACTAGTCGAGGAGGATGCGTCGGCGTTCCGCTCCTCGCCGCAACGCGTCAGCGTTCCACTCCTTGCCGCGACGCGTCGAGGTGGACGCGTCGG
Source organism: Triticum dicoccoides (assembly GCF_002162155.2). Classification (NCBI taxonomy): domain Eukaryota; kingdom Viridiplantae; phylum Streptophyta; class Magnoliopsida; order Poales; family Poaceae; genus Triticum; species Triticum dicoccoides. The sequence goes on along the minus strand of NC_041380.1, from coordinate 466,395,981 downwards.
TGTTCCCAATCTCGCCAGCACGCGTGCCGGAGGATGCATCGGCTCCCCGCTACGAGGAGAACGCTGCGCCAATCAGCCAATCTCCATAGCTTAATAAATAGTAACGTCTAACTGAGCCAGTTAGTTAGATGAGTACACTTGGTGTAGTAGGATCTTTATTTAGTTTGATGCATGCACTTGTTCTTTTTTGGTAGCCCTTTTGTAATGATGGCTGATGTTTGGTTTGGAATAGAGAGTTGCGTCTTCACTCTTCTGGCCTGCTTACTGCTTCTGTTGCACCCCCAGCCCTGGTTGCTGCTGCTGCTGTTTTCAATGTACAATTAGTAGTATATTTCATCTGTTGGTTGAATAAATGTGTTATTAGAACAACAAACACAATGTTTTGGAATTCGTTGCATGGTTCGATCCTTTAGTGCCCCGTACCGTATGTAGCACATACTATTTATCGTACGGAACACATTTTTTTTTGAAAGTCGGAACACATTTTCCACTCGTTGATAACATGCAGCCCACTGATGAAGGCCCAAATAGAGAAGCCCATAATTAACTAGAAGGGAGGCTCTCACATGAATCCGGCCCAGGTACATGCTCATGGTCCCCAAAACATAAATAAGTAAATAAATAAATAAATAAAGCTAAATGCTCATGCACCAGTTTTTTGGGAAAATAGGTAGCCCAGCATTTCTTTTTGAAGAATACCCAAGCTAGGCCTATTTGTTTTCTTCGAATTACTGGGCTGCAAATCTTTCAAGACGAGGAGGGATGCATTCCGGCCTGGCTTAAGAGTATAGTCAATGTGTGTTAAAAGTAATATCAAAAGGGGTTGAAAATTCCAAAAAAATTATAGCAAATGGGATATAAGTTTCTTTTTTTGTTTTTGTTCTTCACTGATATCTTATACGTATTTCATTGGATTTAACATGACATAGTACTAATTTATTTTTAAATTTGTTTTAGTATGGATATTAATTTTTGGATTAAGAATATTTCGTTCCCCAACAAAAATTTGCGAATTTTCAAAATTTCCCACATATTTAGTTAATTTTTTGACCCTGGTATTGACCAGAAAATGGCCAGTAATTATAAAAATGGAAAATGGGCTGCAATAAATTCCATATGAATTAGAAAATGAGTAAAAATTATAAAAATAATAGCAAATGGGCTATACACGCCACATATTTCGAGGCTGACTTGTTTACGCAAGGCTTTGTCAGTGAACACATGATTCTAGCAGCAGTTAGTGTTGGATGTCCATCCAACGGCCGACGTGCTTCTTCAATCTCTGATCTTCCTGCTCCAGCCGCCTAAACTAGCGCCAGCGGGACTGCCTGCTCCCTCCTCTTGTGGCCCGCTGTGATGCCGCGCAGGCTTCCCCGGCCCACCCTACTCCCTCTGCTGGCCTGGCCGCACGCAATCAACTGCCTCCTTATTACGCAAAAAAATGATTCCTCCCACTGACATCTGGGGCGCACTGGTTGGGAGGCTGACCTGTGGGCCTACTAAGTTGACGGGTACGCAGGGCTTGTCGACTTAGTCAACAAACGATTCTAGCAGCAGTAACCATTGGATTTGAATCGAATGGTCCTGCTGCTTCTTCAATCGATGCTCTTCTTGCACCAGCCGCCCAGACCAGCACCGGGGAGATCGCCTGCTTCTGCCTCCAGCGGCCGGCTGTGCTGCCGATGAGGCCTCATCACCCCCTACTACTCTCACCGCTAGCCAGGCCCTGCAACGATGGCATCCTCACACCACAGCCGAACCACTGAACCCTCGTACTCCTCTCCGCATGGGCATCCACTGCCGCGTCTTCCCCGGCTCCGCGTTGTCCCCTTCCTAGGCCTCGTCGTCGTCCACTGCCTTGGTGCTCTCGGTGCGGCATGGTCAATGTGGTCAATGACATTCCATCGGAAGAGTATTGTACGTGGAGAGGCTGACAGTTGGGTCCACGGCCACAGCCCAGTTTTTTTGTGATTTGCCAAGTAAGTCGCTTTGTCAGGCCCGTTGGGCTGCAAATCTTTCAAGATGAGGAGAGCTTTCATTTGGCTGGCCGAGAAAATGGCCCATCAGTAATGAGAAATGGGTTGTACATTTTCAAAACACATCAAACCGGCAATTAGTTTCAAATATCTTTTCTTCATTTCGAGATTTGAAATTACATTAATTTTTATGCATGGAGAATTTGTTGGATTTTATATTGATATACATTTATTTTTAAAATCAATTTGAATGTGAGTCGAAATTTCAGGATTAAAAACAGTTCGGACCGCATGGAAATATGCAAAATTTCATATAATTTTTCAACCGTGGCCACAATATGGGCTGTAATGGTAACAAAAAGAATATGGGCTCCACAAAAACCTTAATAATTAGCAAATGGGCTGTAAATTATTAGAAATAATGGCAGATGGGATGTATGCTGTTTTCCACAGATTTGAGGCTTTCCTAAAAAAAAAGTTGACGCACAAGCAGTGACTGTTGGATGGCCATCCAACGGCCGTCGTGCTTCTTCAATCTCTGCTCTTCCTGCTCCAGCCGTTCAAACAGGCACCGGCGGGACTGCCTGCTCCCTGCTCCCCGCGGCTGGCTCTGCTGCCGCGCAGGCCTCACCGCCCCACCGTACTCTCATCGCTGGCCTAGCCATCCCTCTACTCACCCACACCTGCTGTTATTCTCCGGCGACGGCAGACGAACCAGTAAACCCTCGTACAGTCGTACTCCCCTCCGCGTGGGAAACAACTGTCGAGTCTTCCCTGCCTCCGTGTCGTTCCCTTCCTAGGCCTTGCCATCGTCCACCACCCTGGTGCTCTCGGTGTGGCCTGGTCAACGTGGTCAACGACCGACATGCATCTGAAGTGGACTTTACGTGGAGAGGCCGACAGCTGGGTCCACGGCCGCACGCAAGGAAATGCCTCCTTATTACACGCAAAATAATGATTCCTCCACCTGACATCAGGGACCCACCGAAAGGGCCTCTGTATTTCACGAAAAAAACATTACCGCCGCTGACAGCTCGGACCCACCAGCTATATCTTCGCATGCAAGGAAGTGCATCCTTATTACGCACAAAAAAAATGAATACTCCCCCTGTTAGCTGGGACCCAGTATAGTGGCAGGCTGACTTGTGGGCCTACTAAGTTGACGGGGACGAAGGGCTTTGTCAACTTAGTCAATATGCACGATTCTAGCTCCAGTGACCGTACGATGTCCATCCAATGGCCATAGTGCTTCTTCAACCTCTGGTCTTCTTGCTCCAGCCGCCCAAACCAGGGCCGGTCGTGCCTCGTGCTCCTTCCTCCCGTGGCCGGTTGTGATGCGGCGGAGGCCTCACCGCCCCCTACTACTCCCACTGCTGGCCAGGCCATCCCTCTACTCACCCACACCCCCTGTTATTCTGCGGCGACGATAGCCTCACACCGCAGCGAACCAGTGAACCCTCGTACTCCTCTACTCGTGGGCATCCACTGCCGCGTCTTCCCCGGCTCCGCGTCGTCCCCTTCCTAGGCCTCGTCGTCGTCCACCGCCCTGGTGCTCTCGGTGCGACGTGGTCAACGTGATCAAGGAACGGCTTCCATCGGACGTGGACTGTACGTGGAGAGGCTGACAGCTGGGTCCACGGCCGCAGCAAGGAAGTGCCTCCTTATTACGTGCAAAATAATTATTCCTCCACCTGACAGCGGGACCCACCGGACGGGCCACCATATTTCGCTCCCCTGACTGCTGGGACCCACCAGCTATATCTTCGCACGCAAGGAAGCGCCTGACAGTCGGGACCCACTTGGTCGAAGCGTACATAGCGTTGTCATTCTGGTCACGAACGTGTACGTACATATATACTGGTCGATGTAGAGGCGCGCACGTGTCGTAGTAGAGGCGGCCAGGGTGCAAGAAAGAAAATACGGCCACGTGTGTGTACATATGGGCGGGGTCTCGAACGCCTACTCACGCATACGTACGGCCAGGGCTCGTGTACATGGCTGGGTCGGAATGGAGAAACAGCGTCGTCGTTGTGTTCATGGGGAGGCAACGGAATGCGTCGTGTTCATGGGGAGCCAACGGAATGTGTCGTGTTCATGGGGAGGCAACAGAACGCGTGGGAGCCAACCGGCTGGGTCGGAATGGAATGCGTGGTCGTGTTCATCGGGAGGGCTTGGACGGAACAGGCGATGGAAACGAGGCCTGGCGTACCGCACAATGGAGGAAACAGACCTCCTACGTTCGGAACAGGGTCCTGTTGATTGGGAGGGGTCTGGCATACCGCAAAACAGAGGAAATAGACCTCCTACGGTCGAAGCGGGGGTCCTATTCATCGGGAGGGGTGTGGCGTACCGCAAAACGGACGAAACGGACTTGTGTTGGAGCACTACGATCGAAACGGGGTCCTGTTCATCAGGAGGGTTGTGGCGTACCGCAAAACCGGACTCCACAGTATACTGTTCATCTCCACTGTCGACCCCCTCTAGCCTCCATGAGCTACTGTTCATCCACCATCGACCTCCTCCAGCCTCCACCTGCGACTGTTCATCCACGAGATCCTATTCATCCAGCCTCCACCGTGCGAAACTCCACCGGCTACTGTTCAACTAGCCCTCTCCACGGGCTCCTGTTCAACCACCCCTCCACGGGCTACTTGTAACGCCCTCGATGCGGCTATATCTCCCACGTGTCGAAGCACGACTCAGAGGCATAACCGCATTGAAAGCAATGTCGCAAGTGAGGTAATCTTCACACAAACCCATGTAATACAATAGGGGAAGAAGATACATAGTTGGCTTACAATCGCCAATTCACACAATTACATGAATAAAGCATTACATCATCCAAATACAATCAAGGTCCGACTACGGAACCAAAATAAAAGAAGAACCCCAAATGCGACAAAGGTCCCTGATCGACCCCAACTGGGCTCCACTACTGATCAACTAGAACGGAACAACACAAAGGACAAGATCTTCATCGAGCTCCTCCTGAGCTTGGTTGCGTCAACTGCACGGTCTCATCAGCACCTGCAAGCTGGTTTTGGAAGTATCTGTGAGCCACGGGGACTCAGCAATCTCGCACCCTCGCGATCAAGACTATTTAAGCTTATGTGTAAGGTAAAGGTATGAGGTGGAGCTGCAGCAAGCGACTAGCATATATGGTGGCTAACATACGCAAAAGAGAGCGAGAAGAGAAAGCAAAGCACGGTCGAGAATCTATGATCAAGAAGTGATCCTAGAACAACCTACGTCAAGCATAACTCCAACAACCGTGTTCACTTCCTGTCCCCCACCGGAAAGAGACCATCACGGTTACACACGCGGTTGATTCATTTTAATTAAGGTCGACTTTAGGTTTTCTACAACCGGACGTTAACAAATTCCCATCTGTCCATAACCGCGGGCACGGCTTTTGAAAGTTAAAATCCCTGCAGGGGTGTCCCAACTTAGCCCATGACAAGCTCTCATGGTCAACGAAGGAATAGACCTCCACCCGAGACATTCCGATCAGACTCAGTATCCCGGTACAACAAGACATTTCGACAGGGTAAAACTAAACCAGCAACACCGCCCGAATGTGCCGACAAATCCCGATAGGAGCTGCACATATCTCTTTCTCAGGGCACACTCAGATGAGCCAGACATCGGGTAAGCCAGCCCAAAGTTGCCCCTGGTAGCCTCGGACATTGCTCAGTTGGACCAACACTCAGAG